>NC_046315.1:48385765-48690557 GCF_009819535.1 Lacerta agilis | reverse complement strand
ACTCACACTGGCACAACTTTAAAAATTAAGGGCCTGGCATTGAGAGGAAAAGTATTTGGTTGGGCAACTGCAGCATCTGCCATCTTCTTTCATCCCAAGGCTCCCCCCCCATGTAACATCACTCGATGACCCTACATTTGGCCCCAGAAGCATTGTGGTGAACTGGATTGTTGAAATGTAGAGTTGGAAGGGACCCTGAGCCTGGGTCTTCTAATCCAGGAATCTCAACTAAAGCATCCATGACAAATGGCCACTTGAGCTCTGCCGAAGAAACCTCCAAGGAAGGAGGATAAAATAGTATACATACACTAAAAAGGTGTCTTTTAGGATACAATATATTTTGAGAAACAAACTTCTTGTTGATTTTCATGCTGATTTTGTACACACACACACACACACACACACACACACACACACACTCTCCATAGCACATTAATGGAGAAACAGGATGGATGAGACTTATGAATGAATACATTTCTGGGCTAAGAACTAGACTGATTCATTCATCCCAGTTTATAACCCCTTGAGCCTATTGCTGCTTGAGGGATGTGTCATTTGGAGAGCAATGGAGGCAGGCTGGGTGTGGATTAAGAGTCCTTTTCTCTACTCCGGCTCTCCACTATCAGCTGTATCCCCTTAAATCCTAATATGCTTTTGGGCTATAGCTACATGTGTTTGCATGCAATATATAGTTGGTTCTTTATGAAATCTGTGTACCAACTGTTTAGACTTAGAAAGGCTTGGTTTAGTGTATTCCACAAACCCATATCAGTTATTATAGGTTTCTGCTGTCATATGGCCACAGAGACTACAATACAATCTCTATATGTGGTCTTGGCCATCTAGCCAATGTTTTCCCACCACCTAAATTACGATAGGAAAACATTGATGGAAAATATTCCTTCTCCATCATAAAAAGAAAATAAGATATCCCTTGCTGCCTGCATATCCATTTACAGTCTAAAAAGGGGGAAACCCCTTTAAAAATATAGCCTACAGATTTGAAATTAGAAACCTGAGATCTCATAAAACATGCTACTCTGACAAAAAAGGCTCCAGACTATGAAAAATAACAATACTAGAACTGCCAGGTTTCATCCATGACAAATTTGCCTAGAAAAACATGATAAATACCTTTTTATGCAGGCCCTTAATCCATGTCTGTATATCAAGAACTTGTATTTGCAACTCCAGCCATATATTGTGGAAGGCCATCACCAGCCCTTTAGACTACCACCAATTAAACTTTAAAATGTTGTTTTCCTTAAGTTGCTTCTGTTTGGTATTCCATGTTTTTTACACTATCATGGAAGGCTCAGACTCAGAGGATACAGCAGTCAGGAAGCTAGATGAGAACCTGTATAGTACTAGATTTGGGCATGGCCATGATTTAATTCTGTTAAGGTAGCTACTTAATCCTGAAAAAGGGATCCACGAGTGGGGAAATAGACCTTGGATAAAGTGCTATTGGTTTTCTATAAGCCATGTTTGAAGTTGGCATCTGGGTAATGCAACTGCCAAGTACAAAACCCCTGGTGAATCAACTTGGGAGCTGGCTCCTGTGAGCTACTGAAGAACTTCAAGGGTGAAAACAAAAACAGTACTGTGCATAAGACTGGCAACAGACACAGTGACAAGAAAACATTCAAACTACAGGCTTCGCTTGTGTCAGTGGCCTCTCAGCTGCATTTATGTTTAGATTTTCCAAATGCTACATTCATTGCCAATCATAACTGGTGTATTTAATGTATGGAGTTCCACAGTTATACAGATAATACAAAAGGAGTTGTGTACTGTGAAAAGCCTGATTTCCACTCCACTTGCGTGACCCCAAAGATGCAAGAAATGGCTGCATTTCTGTGCACTCTGGAAAGTTCTGAAGTTCTCCTTTTAGAAATGGGTGGGGAAAATTTTATGCCTATTCTACCAAACCCAAACAGGCAGTTGATTCTGAATGTTCCATTCAAAGTATATTGAAGGAAATTGGAAATCCCAGGGTATTCCTATTCTTGTCCTTTTCTCTAAGACTAGCACACACAGAAACAGTATTTTGTCAAAATATTGTGCATGTGTTCCCTCAATAACACTTGCAACAAACCTGTAATATAGTATTCTCTCTATATTGAAGACTGGAACTGAGACTAAGAGACCTTGTAGCTTTCTGGAGGCTACAATGCATAGTAACTTTAGGGCAGAGGTCAAGAAAGTAATTTCTGGTGCACAGCACAGCACAGCTCTTACGTGACTGTGATGCACATCTACAGATTGTTATTGTGATATGTAATCCCAACACCATAGCCTTCTGTTTATCAAAAAGAATCTGTTACTGGGCTGTTAAAGGTAAAGGTAAAGGTACCCCTGACCGTTAGGTCCAGTCGCAAATGACTCTGGGGTTGTGGCGCTCATCTCGCTCTATAGGCCAAGGGAGCTGGCGTTTGTCTGCAGACAGTTTCCGGGTCATGTGTCCAGCATGACTAAGCCGCTTCTGGCAAACCAGAACAGCACATGGAAACGCCGTTTACCTTCCTGCTGGAGTGGTACCTATTTATCTACTTGCACTTGACGTGCTTTTGAACTGCTAGGTGGGCAGGAACTGGGACCGAACAATGGGAACTCACCCCGTCATGGGGATTCGAACCGCCGACCTTCTGATCGGCAAGCCCTAGGCTCAGTGGTTTAGACCACAGCACTGTTACTGCCATTTTTAAAAAGCGACACAATGGCTCTGTTTAGACATACTGCTACATGTTGCTTCACTCACCAGCCTCCTTCCCCCAAAGCCCCTTCCTCTAACTTCTTTCTCCTTGCTCAAGTCCTCCATCTTCTACGCCTCTCCTCTTTTTCATATACTTCTACAATCCATCCATGCCATCACGGCACCCCTCTCATTCAACCTGCCCTGCCACCACATGCCCAGCTTACTTGCCTGCTTCACTCCCGCCATTTCTTCCCTCTCACTCAGCCTGCCCGCTGGCAGAAGCCCACTTGCTCACCCATTGCCTTAGACACTCAGCTCACTCCCTGCCGGTCTCCAATTTCTCCCTCACACTGGAGCATGTATAGAGAGAAACACCTGAGCCTCCTTGAGCTGTGAGTTTGAGCAAAATCCTTTCCTCCACACTAGAGTGAGTAATTTATAACATCCTTTGGAGAAGGGAGTAGCAGGGAATTGGGTTGTGCTCCCTCCCTATGCCAGCCATCCCCATTTGAATGCATGCAGGAAAAGTGAGGGTTCACAAATCCATCAGGAAGTTTTGAGCATGCCTACTGAGCATGCGCAAAGGGACATGCTTACAATAGGCATATGTGGTGATGGAGGCGTTAGGGTATCCCTATCAACAAGAGAATGCTTTGTGTTTTTCTTCAATACTACCAATATGGAGCAGTCCATTTTTTTTTTGGCTGTACTTTCATTCTTGAAGCATGCAAATATTTTCATTTCAAATCCCTTCTCATAATCATATTCAGTCTTCTGATATCAATTTGTTCCAAGTACATGTGAGAGTGGCTGGGTGTTATGCAGTGGTTATGGCCACATTATAACCTCCAATGAGAGGGTCTGTTTGACATCTGGGGCCTAGGCGAAAGCAGATGATTCAGTCAGAAATGAACAACAGAAGCTTGCAAATTTCAGATCACCCAAGAACTTTGCAATCTGAGACCACTGATTAGCGTCAGGAAAATAGAACTGATAACCAAATTCCTGTGGTACACTGCACAACTTTAAAAGTATTGCCCCGTTAACATTTTAGAATATCCAACCAGTGGAAAGCAAGGGCAATTTAGTATAGTAACATGAAGCTAGTACTTTTACTGAAATGAGAAAAGTAGACTCCATGGCACAGAAGTCCTGTTTCTTCTAGTTTGACCACACAATCAGATCAAGGAGAAACAGTATGCCTCCTGACCTTTACCACAACACTACTAGTACTGCAAGTTAGGGATCAGCTTCAGCCAACAACATCTGGAGAATCACAGCTTCCCCATCCTTTCTCTAGACATTGTCATTTCTGGAGAAATTAGGAGAGGAGAACTATTAAAAACACCTACCTCACTCCATTATGCAGTTTCCAATCCTGTCTTCTCCCTGGAGTATATTAAAAAGTTTTGAAAACTAAATATTTGTGTACATCTTATGGATATATTTCCTTTCCACAGCTATAATTTATTTTACTGACTTTTCCCATTATATCTGTTATGTACTTCAACCAACTGCAGGACAATGCTCAATGACTGCTAATACTGGTGTGTATATAGTAAGGCTAAATTTGTCCATTGTTTATGTAAGCACTTATGCATAGGCCTTTTATGTATTCTTGCATGCATATTCCAATTAGCAATGATAAACAGCTAATAGCCCATTCCTGTTGCTAATATTTTGTGTATTCAATATTTTTGAAACTTTTATATTGATAATTTGATGTAATGTCATCGTTTCCTTTGTATTTGTTTTACGTCACACTAGCTAGTTTATAAGTAACGTCACACTAGCTAGTTTAGTTCTACGTCACACTAGCTAGTTTATAAGTAACAACCAATTATTTGAGAAAAAATTGTTCATAATACTTAGAACATTTGCAGTTTGTGTGTATTTCAGTTCATGGCTGGCAGATGTATTCTAGAACTCCAAAACACATTTATATTACTGGCACAGATTAATAAGAATTATTCCAGTAAATGACCACGTCTTGCTTTAATTTATTTCCTTTCTGGCTTTGAAAGAGATGGCAGGAATGGAAGTGAATTTCTTTTAACCACCAGGTGGCAACCTTGTATTATAAAACTATTCACATGTTTATTTGTTTTTACCTTTGTCTCTTAATTTTTAATCAAGGTTTGTAGTTTCTAATTTGTGACACAAATCTGTGCCTCAGACTCTTTCTAACTTTGGCTAGACATAAACAACAGTCTGGGGGCTCCTCCAGACAACTTATTTATTGAGCACACAACCTGGCTTGCTAGCACAAAGGCTTTGTGGAGCTTAGATTATATCTGATCCTTATTGAGCATTTGCTCTGATTTGAGTGCAGGGTAGTTATAATGAAGAGGAGCATTTGTCTTGCAGACTGTTACTATGTTTTCCCATTGATTAATAGCTCAATCAACATTTCCCCCACCACTTTCCTAAGAACAAAAAATCAGATCCTTTTTGTTTTACAGTTTATTGTTGTCCTGGGGCAACAGAGCACTTTAATCCACGGCAATTGTGCAAACCTAAATTTCTCAGTGTGCACTTGAATTCCTGCCACAAAATTCTGACAGAGTGGAGGCATCTTTTGCTTCTAGATCATCATTAATGGCGATAGCTCTGCATCATGTTAACATGAATTATCTTTGGCTATGGTAAGCAGCCTTTGTTGTTCAGTCATTCAGTCGTGTCCGACTCTTTGTGACCCCATGGACCAGAGCACTCCAGGCACGCCTATCCTCCACTGCCTCCCGCAGTTTGGCCAAACTCATGCCAGTCGCTTCGAGAACACTGTCCAACCATCTCATCCTCTGTCGTCCCCTTCTCCTTGTGCCCTCCATCTTTCCCAACATCAGGGTCTTTTCCAGGGAGTCTTACCAACTTCCTACTAAATAGATGGATTTTGTCAGAAGACTGATTTGTAAATCTGGGGACTGTCCGGGAAACGGTCTGGTAACCTTAGCCCACACTTGATGGTGTCAACTCAAATGGAACAGAGGCCGAAGTGGGCATTAGTGGTTGTTGATGTTTACTACTTTGGGAAGTTTAAGACTTCTACTTTATAGCTGAAGACCATTAGATTTGACGTTGCTTCTATTGGATTTAATTTTCTTTGCCAGCAAAGGGAAATTAATCATGGCCCTTTGATTGAGCCTCATAGAACTGTAGAGATTTGCACTTGATTTGGGAATCATCTCTACTTTTCTTGACTTCAGTAGCCCAGGGCTCTGGCAGTTTGGGAATGAGTTGCCCCTTTTGCAATATTTTTCTTTGGAAATGTCTGGGATTAGATATGAGTGGCCCAGGGTTTTCTCTCAGCACAGAGGCAGGGAGGATCATCTATAAAGAAGAAGATGGCACCAAGATCCACTCCTCCCTTCTTAGGAAAAGGTTTAGTTTTACCAGCAATTTAGAATCATAGAGTTGGAAGAGACACCAATACTCATTTTCTATCTGCAAAAGCAAAGACTAAAAAAAGATATCACATGTGTATTTGTTCAAACCATTTTCACCATACTTTGAACCAGCTGTCTGTTTTCAACTCAACTTACTTTTCTCTTTTGTGGATCCTTTCATTAATTAAATGTAAAATTGATCACTTTTTCTGAAAATTGGAGCTGCAAGAACTGCCTACAGTAGGGAAAAAAGATAATTCTAATACATTTTGAATGGAGCACCTTAGAGACCAACTGAGTTTGTTCCTGGTATGAGCTTTCGTGTGCATGCACACTTCTTCAGATACTGAAGAAGTATCTGAAGACGTATCTGAAGAAGTATCTGAAGAAGTGTGCATGCACACGAAAGCTCATACCAGGAACAAACTCAGTTGGTCTCTAAGGTGCTACTAGAAAGAATTTTCGATTTTGTTTTGACTATGGCAGACCAACACGGCTACCCACCTGTATTTTGAATGGATTCATTGAAAAGTTTTTAGATTTCTATTTTAAGATATCTGTTTTATTTATATATCTGTTTTCTATATATCTGTTTTATTTTCCCCCTGTCTACTCTAGTAAAAAAGAACACACAAACACATCCATACATGTCAGACATCAAGAAACTTAACAGCATAATCCCAACCCTCTCTACCCAGAAGTACGTACGTCCTATTGAATTCAAGTGGGTTAAGTGGAATTAGAATTGCAGCAAAATAATTTAATTTTAGTCAACGTATTATTATTTTATTTTTAAGTAAAAGTGCGTTACCAAAGGGGGTGTGTGACTCATCAAACAGCTCAGTGAAGACTGAGCATGCTCAGTAGACACATACTGTTGTGGGGTGGCTAGGTAGCTGGGATGGCATGAAGCATCCTGGAAGACAGCCTGTTTGGCTGGCAGGAATCCTGAACAGGAGCATTCCACACTGCAACAAGAACCCACTTGTCTTGGCTGAACTGCTTCACATTTTTCTGTTTAATTAACAAGTAATAGTTAAAGGATGCGACCAAATATAGTGTGGGGAAATGAAGTTGGGAAAACAATGTTCTTTCAATGTTTTCCAGTTGCCCTAGAAAAGAAAGACTCACTTGTTTTCTAGCCAAGTAAGTGAAATGACCAGTGAATCACAAAGTCAGCCTGATTTGAATCACTGTCAGCCTCAGGTATACTGTTAATTAGACTGAAATTCAACCTGTAAAAACTAGCATATATGGCAGCAATATTCCACCTGCATTTGAATCACGTCCTCCTGTCCACCTTTAATTAGCAGAGCTCTTTCCAGCAATGAAATCATCACTTCCACCTTGACTCACTCACATTTTTGGAATCTTTACTGATTTATAGAATTCTCTTGTCATTTCTAGACTTCTGAAGGATCAGTCTTTTCAGGAGAACCACTTCTGGGTCTGTGCAGGTGTCCAGTCCACCTGAGATGAGGTGGAACCTGCAACCCGTGGGCTGTATAAGACCAATTTAAATTTTATTTATTTTATTTACAAAGCTCCTTAACAACTTGGGTTGAGGTTATCTTAACGGCTGCCTGATACCTTATATCAGTGACCAGGGAGCATTGACATTGGGTGGGGTTTTTGTTGATGGTCTCCCATGACTCAGGTGCATGACTCCTAACAACTAAAAGCCATGGTTTCAGTGTTGTAGGCCCAAGTTAATGGAATTCCCTCCCAACTGAGATTGCCCAAGTATTCTCCTTGCTGAGACCACACATTGCACTGGCCATGTGACAAATGTAGCCTGCAACCACAGAGAAGTGTGAAATTGCCATCACTAGGCCATTATAACAGTGGGAGAAAAGCTGTGAAACTTAAACTGAATTTGGAAACGTCCCTAGAAGAGCTTATTTGAATATTGCTAGAAGAATGGAAAGCAGAACTGTGAATGTCTCACATGTCTGATTTTTCTGCTTCCCTCCATGCCTGAGCCAGTTTCAAGGATCAGGCCACTTAGAACTGGTCAACACACACAAAAACCTCTGTGTGAGGGGTCCCAAGCAGGCCTGGCCCACACATGAGGCAAGGTTAAGCAACTGCCCCGGGGGGCAGAATCCACAGGTGTGTTAAATCTGGCCTCCATTGTTAGTCTTCTCCCACCCACTATTCCTGATCTTAATTTCCCTCTTCTTCATGGGCAGGGAATGCTTTTTTGTGGTTTGCCTCAGGTGTTAAAATGTCTTGAGCTGGCCCTGGTCCCAAGCATGCCTAAAGTCTTAATCTACATATTTGACATAAATGTGAAACACATCCCATCACACCTGATCTGACCATGAGTGTTGTGGCTTGAAAAGGGGCTTCAGTGACGGCAAAAATCACTGCCCAGTTTCTGCAGTGGTATTAGTTCAGATCAGGGGGCGGCAAGGTTTACCTCGGCTGTGCTGGTTCACTCCAGCAGAGATCCCTCTGTGGCCTGTATCATGTGCGCGACCGTGATTTTTGGCATCTGTGTCTGTGCAGACATGATTTCTGGCATCTGTGCAGACACTATTACCAGCGTCTGTGTCTGTGCAGATGCAATTTCCATTGTCTGTGTCTGTGCAGACGCAATTTCTGTTGTCTGTGTCTGTGCAGATGCAATTTCCGGCACCACAGAAGTGAGTCCCTACGCCATGCTGTGATGGTTTAGCGCAGCGCACGGGGACTTTCCGAGTGGGTGGCTCGGTTTGGGGGAGGCTTGGGGGCCGGTTAAATGACCCCTGTGGGCTGTTTGTGGACCATGGGCCTTAGGTTGCCGACCCCTGGTTCAGATCATTGCAGGCATGTGCTCAACTGAAGACCATTGTCCCATAGCTAGAAGCAATGATACTTGCACAGCAGACCCTGTACACAGCATACTCCAAAGGCTGAGCTAATGTTAGGTCATAATGGCTAATATATATATATATATATATATATATATATATATATATATATATATATATATATATTCTTAAAAAACATACATATTAACAAAACAGAGATTAAGTCATATCAGAGCAACTGAAGAAGGCAGAACAAAAATGCTATTAAAATAAAACAAAGGATGCTGTTGCCAAGGAGGCAGCTGCAGAGCACTGAAAATGAAATAGTCAGAAATGCTGCATTTGCTGTAGCTGAGTAATGTCAGGTATTATATCACCCAGGTTGATGCCATACAATTTCTAAAGCTCCAGAAGTTTTCCCTCATTCCCAGTGTTCTTGAATCTGATTACATCTTTGCTGAAATAATAGATAAATCAGAGCGTCTGTGCTTCTCTGAAACAGGTTGTTCTTATTTTTGGGTACCTAAAGTCTATGCAAAAGTCATTTGCAGTTTTACCCATGAATGGGCAGCTTGGGCATTTGCACCAAGAACATATAAATCCCCACTTTGACTTTCAGGCATCTCTTGAAGACTTTTTTATGCCAATAACTAAAATGTCCCTTGAGTACTCAGTCACTTTAATGGTTGTTCTGTATTGAACAGCAACTGTTTGGCCTACCAAAACCATACCAGTATCCAGAAGCTCTCAGAAACATACTGCCTCTAACTGCCTTCTGTATGGGGGCTTCCATTGGATCTGCATCTGATTTTTACATTGCAGCCTTTTTGGAAATCCCTCAAAATGTATTTTTTTTAGTGGGCCTTCCAAGCATTTTTTAGCTGAGTGATGATCTGGTTAAATTATAATGTTATTGGTTGGTGTGTGTGTGTGTGTGTGTGTGTGTGTGTGTGTGTGTGTTTAAAGTGTAGGATGCTGCTAAACTATACTTTTAAGTTTTAAGTTTTGTTATTTGTTTTTATCTTTTTTTTAAAAAAAAATAAGCCACTTTAGATGGGCATTTGTCCAGAAAAATGACCTAAAATATTTTTAATAAATACATATCAAATAAAAGAGCATGTGCTACCTACCAGATATACTAGAGCTTATAATTTAATAATAAAAAACCTAAACAATTAAAAAAAACTTGTTGAAACGAGTCACTCTGCTACTATTAATAAAAATTCTCACTCTCAGTTCTCTTTCTTTTTTGTCATGGGAATATAAGGAATATCCCTTCTGATGGTGTATGTTCCTGTTGCTATGTTCTAAGAGGTTTTCTTTCTTGAAGAAATGCTGTGCCAATTTTCCTTCCTTCCTTCTCATGCCCAGGGAGCTTAAACATTTCTTTAGAATTTTGGTGGGTGTGAAGTTGATAAAGGTAAAGGACCCCTGCACGGCTAAGGCCAGTCAAAGGCCACTATGGGGTGCGCTGCTCATCTCGCTTCAGGCCTAGAGAGCCGGCATTTGTCCATAGACAGTTTTCCGGGTCATGTGGCCAGCATGAATAAACTACTTCTGGCACAACGGAACACTGTGATGGAAGCCAGAGCACTTTGAAATGCTGTTTATCTTCCTGCCACAGTGGTACCTATTTATCTACTTGCACTAATATGCTTTCAAACTGCTAGGTTAGCAGATGCTGGGACAGAGCGACGGGAGTTCACCAGCATCGTACAGATTCAAACTGCCTACCTTCCAATCAGCAAGCCCAAGAGGCTCAGTGGTTTAGACCACAGTGCCACCCGTGTCCTTGACTTACATCAGCAGCAGTTGGTGAAGTGGGAATGCTTATCTGACCTCCTATTACTGACATTGTTGCAGCTTACCAGGACAGCAAGCAATAGGGGTAAGGCGGTGGCAAGGTTGGTGGCTAACAATCTCCTTGCCTTTCCTCCCCCACAACAAACACTCTGTGAGGTGAGTGAGGCTCAGAGACTTCAGAGAAGTGTGACTAGCCCAAGGTCACCAAGCAGCTGCATGTGGAGGAGTGGAGACGTGAACCCAGTTCACAAGATTACGCGTCTACTGCTCTTAACCACTACACCACACTGGCTCTCTGGTATGAAGCACCAGAAACCCCTCTCCAATGCCTTTAAGCTGTTTTTTTGTGTGTGAATGGGCTCAAAATAATTAATTAACTTTTCAAAAACTAGCTGCTTAAATAGACTGCATTCTGCAGATGGAATGAAATGAAAAGGCCCATTCTTGTGTGGCTACGTACTGCACCTCTCTTGGTGTGGCCCAGGACCCAAGCTGATTCATATTCAAGTTAAATATTAATCAACACTTGAGATGAAGTAGCACCCACCAGGTTGGAGGAGGGAACAGGACATGCCATGTAGGCAAATACATCTCTGTCCTTCAACAGAGGAGAAGGTATGACCCAGGGGCTTAGGAAGACCAGCAAAGGGACTGCTGCCACTGCTGCCTGAGGCTTTCACCTCATTTTGCCTAATGGTAGGACAGCCATGTCTGTTCATTAGGGGAAGGGGTGAAGCCAGACAGGAAGAGCACCAAGTTTATTAAGACCAACTAAGAATCCCCAGTCAATGAATTAGCTTTCATGTTTCACAGAGCTCCTCCTCAGAATCAATGTTAAATGGAAAAAGAGGGGGAAATCAACATTTTGCTGGTAAAACTTCCCCCATCCCATTCCATTCATGAGAAAAAAAATCCTGTGAAAATTATTCATAAATTTTGGTCTGGTTATAACATTTCTATTTGCACGTTACCTCGGTGGCTCTTGGAGTTAAAAACTTTGGGAGGTATGCAACTACCGTATTTTTTGCTCCATAAGACGCACTTTTTTCCTCCTGAAAAGTAAGGGGAAATGTCTGTGCGTCTTATGGAGCGAATGCATGGTCCCTGGTGCCAAATTGCCCAGGGAGGAAAGGCAGATCCTGCTTTTTCTGTTTTAGAAAGAGCTAAAGGCTAACAAGAGGGAAAGAGAGTGTTGAAAAGAACCCGCTCAACAGCTGATTGCAGGAGATCGGGGAGGGAGATAAGGGAGCTAGCTCCCTTCCTGCCCCGCCCAGGCCCTTTGCATAGTAGTTCCTTTGCAAGGGCTGAGGATCCTGGGAAATTGAGTTTTTCAACCATTTGGGGCTTTCTGTTACTTTTCCTCTTGCTTCCTATTACTTGCTGATGCTTACTGGTTTGCTTTCTTCTTGCTTCCTATTACCTACTGGTGCTTACTGGTTTGTACTGGTTTGCTTTCCTCTTGCTTTCTATTACTTGCTGGTGCTTACTGGTCTGTACTGGTGCTTACTGGTTTGTACTGGTTTATTTTCCTCTTGCTTCCTATTACCTGCTGGTGCTTACTGGTCTGTACTGGTTTGTACTGGTGCTTACTGGTTTATACTGGTTTGTGTTCCTCTTGCTTCCTATTGCTTGCTGGTGCGTACTGGTTTCTACTGGTGCTTACTGGTCTGTACTGGTTTGTACTGGTTCGTGTTCCTCTTGCTTCCTATTGCTCGCTGGTGCGTACTGGTTTCTACTGGTGCTTACTGGTCTGTACTGGTTTGTACTGGTGCTTACTGGTTTCTACTGGTTTGCGTTCCTCTTGCTTCCTCTTGCTTGCTGGTGCGTACTGGTTTGTACTGGTGCTTACTGGTCTGTACTGGTTTCTACTGGTGCTTACTGGTTTGTACTGGTTTGTGTTCCTCTTGCTTCCTCTTGCTTGCTGGTGCGTACTGGTGCTTACTGGTCTGTACTGGTTTGTACTGGTGCTTACTGGTTTATACTGGTTCGTGTTCCTCTTGCTTCCTATTGCTTGCTGGTGCGTACTGGTTTCTACTGGTGCTTACTGGTCTGTACTGGTGCTTACTGTTTTGTAAGCAATGCTTTTCCCCCTTTGCAAAAGCTGCACAAATCTGAACTGATCCTTTGCAAAAAAAAAAAAGCTGTAAAACTTTGAGCTGATTCTCAAAAAAAACACACATGGGTTTTAGAGGAGGAAAACCAGAAAAATATTTTTTTCCCTTGTTTCCTCCTCTAAAAATGAGGTGCGCCCTATGGTCCGAAGCGTCCTATGGAGCGAAAAATACGGTAAGTATTACTCAGGGTAGGCCTATAGTGGACCTATTTTAGTCATGTTCATTAATTTCAGTGGGTTTACTCTGAGCAAAACTTCGTTGAATACCACCCTTTAAGCTTGAAGTTTAAAGATTGTGACATTAAAAACAAGGTCTCCATCTAGTTGCAGGAGGATGTGAAACAAGCAGTAGCAGCAAGTATGCATCAATGGAGCAGGGTACACTTAATCCACAGAGCAAAAGCCACATTGACACCTGTGGCCAGTTTTGCAATGTTGTTACACAACAAGCAGACAAAACAAAACACAGGGTATGAAACTTTAAGCAGGTTATTGCCAAATATCCAAACATACATATCAGGAAAAACAAACTTCAAAAGATTTATGATCCTTTTCCCTACTATGCCATAATTCATATTATAAAACGGGAAAACCATCTGCTCCATTTATCTGGAAATATCTATTTTTACTGTCTGCACTGTCACTTTCAAAGTCTACACCCAGTATAATAAAAACAAAGTGGACTTTTAGGAATTAGAGATTGAAACTATTCTGTTTTAAAGTGTTTCCTCTCCTCCCCCAATTATTATTTTTTGGGAAAGGGACGTTGTAGCTACATCACTGGTGCTGCATCACTTGGCAGTTGATTATCAAGGACAAAAACATATATGGGAGATAGAAATGGCTGTATAGGACAGGCCCAGTTCAGTTTTCTTCAGTTGCCTAGGAGACCTAAGGGAAGCACAAGCATCTAGCAATCTCCAACACAAAATAACTGTAATAAAAGACAAAATGACACTGCATAAGAATTCTGTTGGTTATTTGGATCCCTGCTTTTAACTGGGCATGGCCCTTGCAGAATTCCTTGCAGCATTGCTGGATGATCCCCTCCAGGAATATTGTGCAAAACTTCAGACAGAATGGAATTGTTTTTTTGGCTGAGGTGGTGGAAGGGGGTCGGCATTCCTCTACACAGAAAACTAGCCTGTTAGGGAGGAGGTTAAGTTCCCTGTTATCGAGTTCTCCAGATCCAGGTTAGGATTTGTTGGGGAGAGGGAGCAGCTAGTGTTGAGCTTTTTAAATGGTGTATCCTTTGCTTGCTTACATCAGGGGGACACTTGCCTCATGTTCTGTACAATTTGCCAAGACTACCTTTTGAAAATATTGTCTTAGATCCACCCATGTTGAATGCTGCTGGGGGTTAGGATGAACCATGGAGCTCTCTCTACAGGCCTTCACCAGTGGAGAGAAGTCCCTCTAACAGGGATGTAAGGAGGCAGCTATTTCCACCCTGTCCTGTGTTTGTCTCAACCAGTTGTGTTTCTGTTTGACTTTCACTAAAACTTATGTTGCTCGTCTCGCTATGCACTCTGACTGAAATTACAGTGGTACCTTCGTTTAAGAACAGCTTAGTTTATGAACAACTTGGATTAAGAACGCAAACCTGGAATTAATAACACTGACTGTCTTGACCTGAGATGAGGGATTGGGATGACTGTTAATTATATATCCCAGGAATTAATAACTAATGACTACCAAGCATAAGCACCCTTAACAGATAATTTACTCATCCTGGAGAAAGGACAATTACAATAGGTGTTCTGTTCTTAATAACAGGCACTGCCATTCAGAAACTAAGCAGAATATGAATCATCATGGAAAGAAGCAAGGTGAGATTTTCCTTTTCATTAGCAGAGGTGGGGTGTGGAGTAGGTGTCTGTAAATTTCAATTGTTCACACAGTTTCACATTTCCATTTGTGATGCTCATTGTATGAGGACAATGCTACTGGGAAATCCACCTGAAGCAAAAATAAAGCCATTTTCTTCCCTGAGAAAAATCCTCTTAATTTGTATAAGCTGCTATAAATTTGACTTCATTGGAACTGAGTTTTAGTTAACACATAATGGGGCCAACATGCTGGTGTGTAACCCAAGGAAGATAGATCTTATGACCATTATGATGATTATAGAATGTACCACAGTAGCCACTGCTTTGAGAGGGTGTTCCCCCCCCCCACTTGGGTTTTAATGCAGACATTTACATTGCTTACGTTGTATATATAGTTTAGATGCTGTTTTGTTTTATTGTTTTTTGCTGTAAACCACTCTGTGATTTCTTTAAATGAAGAGTAGTATATAAATGAGATTATTATTGTTGTTTCCAATATTTCCTTTTTTGTTGTTTCAGTATAACAGATATAGTTCAGCTATGCAATATATTTTGTATCTAGTTTTGCCAGGCTTTTGGGGGTGAGGAGGTTACTTTGTTTAAGGTCGGTTTTATATACAGTGGTACCTCGGTTTTCAAACGTAATCCATTCTGGAAGGCCGTTCAAGTTCTAAAACATTCGAAAACCGAAAACTCAATAGCCGACAGCTAGGCCTCTTGCACTCAGCGGAAGCCGTGTGGCATGTTCAACTTCCGTGGTGTGTTAAAAAACTGAAGCATTTACTTCTGGGTTTACAGCATTTGAAAACTGAAATGTTCATCAACAGAGATGTTCAAAAACTGAGGTACCACTGGAGAAGAAGAAGAAGAGTTTGGATTTGATATCCCGCTTTATCACTACCCGAAGGAGTCTCAAAGCGGCTAACATTCTCCTTTCCCTTCCTCCCCCACAACAAACACTCTGTGAGGTGAGTGGGGCTGAGATACTTCAAAAAAGTTTGACTAGCCCAAGGTCACCCAGAAGCTGTCTGTGGAGGAGCAGAGACGCAAACCTAGTTCACCAGATTACAAGTCTACCACTCTTAACCACTACACCATGCTGTAGTACCCATTGCTATTATATGCTATGTGTTTGCTTTGCAGCAATGATAACAACGTTGTAGTAGTAATGGGTAAGAATTAACAATGTTTCTGGTTATTATGGGTTGGCTCTAAGACTCAATTCCTTAGCTTATTCTTGTGGTTACTTTCGTTTTCCTATGCATTTGTGTTGATCAATAAACAGCCTGTTCTGGGCATATGAAAGTGAGTAATTCTGTCTTATATCAAATAGGAAAACAGTGGCAATGATAATGGTGTCAAGGGTAATGCATCACATCTTATAAGAATGGCCCAAACAGAATCAGGTAAAAGAGTTTTGGCCCTCCTAGTCAAGGAGTATGGAACTGAGCATAGAGGATGGGTGCATTTTATGGAGCATGTGGGTGCTCCCCCCCCCAAGGATAACAGAAGATTCTAATGGAATTATAGGAGGTACCACCCTTTAACTATCTGGTGAAGGAAGGTACAGAAATGTCTAAATAAATAATGTAATAGCATGTATACTGATGATGTTCTGAGTATCTGGACAGAGGCAGATCAAAGCCAAGGGACGTTCTTCCAGCTTCTAGCTGGGAGCAGCTTTGAAGTGAAGGCACACTTACTGTAGTGAGGACACATGTATGGGAGCACAACAGCTTCACAAAAGGGAGAAGCGGAACACAGATAAAGACTGCACCTCTCACTTCTCCCTTTTACTCCCACTGCCATACACCCCTCCCCATTGACTCTATAGAATTAACGCAGGTTAATTCTGTATCCAGGGCAGCTGTCTACCAGCTCCACCTGGTACGCAGGCTGAGACCCTACCTGCCCGCGGACTGTCTCACCAAAGTGGTGCATGCTCTGGTTATCTCCCGCTTGGACTACTGCAATGCGCTCTATGTGGGGCTGCCTTTGAAGGTGACCCGGAAACTGCAATTAATCCAAAATGCGGCAGCTAGACTGGTGACTGGGAGTGGCCGCCGAGACCACATAACACCGGTCCTGAGAGATCTGCATTGGCTCCCAGTACGTTTCCGAGCACAATTCAAAGTGTTGGTGCTGACCTTTAAAGCCCTAAACGGCCTCGGTCCTGTATACCTGAAGGAGCGTCTCCACCCCCATCATTCAGCCCGGACACTGAGATCCAGCGCCGAGGGCCTTCTGTCGGTTCCCTCACTGCGAGAAGCAAAACTACAGGGAACCAGGCAGAGGGCCTTCTCGGTAGTGGCGCCCGCCCTGTGGAACGCCCTCCCATCACACGTCAGGAAAATAAACAACTACCTGACATTCAGAAAAAACCTGAAGGCAGCCCTTTTTAGGGAAGTTTTTAATGTTTGATATTTTTGTATTTGGTTTCTGTTGGAAGCCGCCCAGAGTGGCTGGGGAAATCCAGCCAGATGGGCGGGGTACAAATAATAAATATTATTATTATTATTATTATTATTATTATTATTATTATTATTATACTCTTATGCCATGGGCTTGGGACAGCTATTGATTTGGCTACCTTGTTGCTTGAATTTCTGCTCAGATGACAACTGGCAAGTAGTGTGGGCCAGGTGATAGAGGTTATCCTGATCAGCACACACATACAGGGGATATGGTAAGGCAGCTGCCCTTAGGTCCTGGAGATTTTAGCCCATCAAATGCTGACAGGCAGGAATGTAATGGAAAAGACAGCCACTCCCCAAAGGCTGCGATAGGCACGGTCAAGATGGTCTATTTGAACTAGTGTTTCCAGGCCAGGTGGTGTTACCCAAGTTAAGAATGCAGAATGGTTCCCAACTATCTATTCCAGTTATAGTGTGCCTAAGTGGAAGTTATGGTTCGGAGTTAATGTCCTTGCAGTTTGGACCCTTATACTTGATTATTGCCTTGTGTCTTCATGGGGGGGGGCAAGAATCACAGGAGAAAAAATTTGTGTAGACCAGCTGTACACACTGAAATGTCTTAAAGTTGTGATGCAGGCAAGCATAACTCTATAAAAATGACAGGAAGACACACTTTTTATTTGGCTGCCATGCAACATATATTGAGAACACGTTGCTCAGTAAGAAATCTACAAAACTTAGAGCAGTTGACACATCTCCCAGTAACCACCTGTATTGCCTGAAGGAGGCCTGCTTAACAGCTCAAAACTGTGGAACATTTTCTTTAGAAGTAAGTTAATACTCTTTATTCTGAAGGACATATATATTGTACACAAATCCCCCCATAATAGCAATTCCAGATACGTTGATTTTCTACTTTGACTACTCTCTTAGTGTGGCTATTTCAAGGAAAACACAGAATTCCCAGTACCGTATTCTTTGTTTTTTTTTAATGGTTGTTTCCAACAAGCAGTTTCCCAGAATATCTAGTTTTGAAGTTATAAGTTACTGTAATACAGCTAAATATTAGCTTTTGATTCAATTTAGGGTTTGGAAAGCAGACACTATAACTCCTGAGAGTCCCTTAGCAAAGTCTCAGTGAGGACTAGAAATCTTAGACTGGTTTCCACATTTCATGTAAAGACCATTGTCTACTCTTTGTCAGGACTAGTAGCCTAGACGGAGAGAAGAAGCAGCTTTGTCATGGATAGTGGTTTGGAGGAAAGTAGGCAATTAGTCATTAGTCCAAACCTGAGTCACAAGACTGAATCTGATTTATAGGAGTAGGTGGAATGCTATTGGCCGTGTGTGTCACCTGACTCCTAATCAGCTGGTAGTTACAATGTAATAGTCTGGCATCTTCAGTATCAGTATTGGAGAACAGCAGAAAAGCAGTCAAATAGTTTATTCCTCTGGTAAAAGTTTGGTAGAGTAGAGTTTAAACTCCTTGGGTTGAGACTCCTGATACCTTATAACATCTGGCAAAAAGCAACAACCCAAAGAGGTCAAATGTACAAAGTGCTGCTGTACAAATGTACAAATGTACAAAGATGCTGCTGTGCAATGCCAGGTCAATGTTGAATAAAACCACTGCCATCCACGACTTGATTGTGGATGGTGGACTTGACCTGGCATGTGTAACAGAGACTTGGTTGGATGAAGCGGATGGGCCTGTCCTTGCCGCTGCTTGTCCACCAGGTTTCTCTTACGCACAGCAACCCAGGCCATCTGGGCGGGGAGGGGGGGTTGCAGTGATTTTTAGGAAGTCATTAGTTTGCACCAGGCGTCCTATTGGGAAGACCCAGTTCTCTGAGTGCATGTTCTGGAAGTTGGGCAATAGGGGAAGTACAGGATTCCTTTTGGTGTACCGACCTCCCCGCTGCACCAAGGATTCCCTGCCCGAGCTGCTTCAGGTCGTGGCGGATGTTCTCCTGGAGTCACCTAGTTTGGTCGTCCTAGGGGATTTTAACATCCATGCCGACACGACCTTACAAGGGGCCACTCGGGACTTCGTGGAAAGCATGGCCTCCATGGGGCTGTCCCTGAATAAGTCTGGTCCAACTCATAGCCGAGGACATGCCTTAGACCTGGTATTCACCTCTATGGATGTTGGTGATCTGACATTAAAAAAAAGTGAAACTAAAGAAGTGCCATGGTCAGATCACTTCCTGGTACAACTGGACTTCTCCGCAACCCTTCCCCTCTGCAGGGAGGTGGGACCAATTCGGATGGTCCGCCCCCGCCACTTAATGGATCCAAATGGTTTCCAGAGAGTGGTAGGGGATACTTTATCCCATGTTGATGGCCTTTCAGCCGATTCCCTGGTGGCCCGCTGGAATGTGGGGCTAACCAGGGCTATTGACTGTTTGGCTCCGAAGCGCCCTCTCCGGTTGCATGGAGCCCGGACAGCCCCGTGGTTTTCCCCGGAGCTGAGGGCGATGAAACAATCGTTGAGACGGCTAGAGCGCCGGTGGCAGAAAACCCATTCTGAATCCGACCGAACACAGGTTAGAGCTCAACGTCGAGCCTACCAAGTGGCGATAGCGACGGCGAAGAAGACTTTCTTCACCGCCTCTATTGCATCTGCGGAAAATAGCAGCAGGAGACTCTTTCAGGTGGTTCGGAATCTATCGGAGCCACCTTCGTCATCGGGGCCTGGTAGGGACCCCAAGATCTCCTGCAATGCGTTTGCAAAGTTTTTTGCAGATAAAATCGCTCAGATTCGGAAAGAGATAGACTCCACCGTGGGAGCAGGGCCAGGGCGGGAGAGTGCCAGAGTCCTGTCTAGTCCAGTTGCGTGGGATCAATTTCAGTCTGTTACCTCCGAGGATGTGGACAGGCTGCTTGGACGAGTGAAACCAACCACCTGTCTCCTTGATCCTTGCCCATCCTGGCTTATAAAAGCTAGCCGGGAGGGGCTGGGCGATGGGCTGCGCGGGGTGGTGAATGCTTCCCTCTGTGAGGGAGCCTTCCCAGCCCCGCTGAAAGAGGCGGTCATTAAACCGCTTCTTAAAAAAACATCTTTAGACCCGGCCAATATGGCCAACTATCGCCCAGTCTCAAATCTACCATTCTTGGGCAAGGTGATTGAGAGGGTGGTTGCTGAACAACTCCAGGCACGCCTGGAAGAAGCGGACCATTTGGATCCCTTCCAATCGGGATTCAGGCCTCACCATGGGACTGAAACCGCCTTGGTCGCGCTGGTCAATGATCTCCGGCGGGCTAGGGACAAAGGTGAGAGCTGTTTCCTAGTTCTGCTGGATCTCTCAGCGGCCTTTGACACCATCGACCATAACATCCTTCTAGACCGGCTAGAGGGGTTGGGAGCTGGAGGCACTGTTATACAGTGGTTCCGCTCCTTCCTCCTGGGCCGTGTTCAGAAAGTGGTGGTGGGGGATGAGTGTTCAGACCCCTGGGCTCTCACTTGTGGGGTGCCTCAGGGTTCTGTCCTCTCCCCCATGCTTTTTAATATCTATATGAAGCCGCTGGGAGAGATCATCAGGGGGTTTGGGCTGGGTGTTCATCAGTATGCGGATGATACCCAGCTCTACCTCTCTTTCAAATCAGAACCAGTGAAGGCCGTGAAGGTCCTGTGTGAGTGCCTGGAGGCGGTTGGAGGATGGATGGCGGCTAACAGATTGAGGTTGAATCCTGACAAGACAGAAGTACTGTTCTTGGGGGACAGGAGGAGGGCAGGTGTGGAGGATTCCCTGGTCCTGAATGGGGTAACTGTGCCCCTGAAGGACCAGGTGCGCAGCCTGGGAGTCATTTTGGACTCACAGCTGTCCATGGAAGCGCAGGTTAATTCTGTATCCAGGGCAGCTGTCTACCAGCTCCACCTGGTACGCAGGCTGAGACCCTACCTGCCCGCGGACTGTCTCACCAAAGTGGTGCATGCTCTGGTTATCTCCCGCTTGGACTACTGCAATGCGCTCTATGTGGGGCTGCCTTTGAAGGTGACCCGGAAACTGCAATTAATCCAAAATGCGGCAGCTAGACTGGTGACTGGGAGTGGCCGCCGAGACCACATAACACCGGTCCTGAGAGATCTGCATTGGCTCCCAGTACGTTTCCGAGCACAATTCAAAGTGTTGGTGCTGACCTTTAAAGCCCTAAACGGCCTCGGTCCTGTATACCTGAAGGAGCGTCTCCACCCCCATCATTCAGCCCGGACACTGAGATCCAGCGCCGAGGGCCTTCTGTCTGTTCCCTCACTGCGAGAAGCAAAACTACAGGGAACCAGGCAGAGGGCCTTCTCGGTAGTGGCGCCCGCCCTGTGGAACGCCCTCCCATCACAGGTCAGGGAAATAAACAACTACCTGACATTCAGAAAAAACCTGAAGGCAGCCCTTTTTAGGGAAGTTTTTAATGTTTGATATTGTTGTATTTGGTTTCTGTTGGAAGCCGCCCAGAGTGGCTGGGGAAATCCAGCCAGATGGGCGGGGTACAAATAATAAATATTATTATTATTATTAAAGTGGTTTTATATATTTGAAATTGGTTACAAGTAGTGACAAATGAATAGCACATTCATCCTGTGCTGATGCAAATCATACAACACACTGTAAGACATAAATCAAATTCAGGATTGGAACTTAATTTTGTTTTGGTCATATTTTAAAATGAATTGGCATCTTCAGTCAAGGGTATATGATAGCTGTGCTCTCCTGCTAAAACCTCCACTGTTTGTATTTTGAAAAAGAAAGACATATGCAAAGCCATTATTTTCCAACTTACTTTTGAGAGGTTAACTAGAACTGGTTTTGGCAGTTTAAGACTTTCTTTTTCACTTGTACTTTTGAAAGCTAACACACTTCTCTCTCCTCTGTTGTATTCTTGGTGTATTGTAGCTTTTGGTTTTAATTTGTGTGTCATAGTATATGATGTATTAATATTTTCTTAACAAAATTTAAAAAAATCCTTCCAGTAGCACCTTAGAGACTAAGTTTGTTCTTGGTATTTTCTTGTTACTGTTTTATACCTTTATGGAAATTTATAATGACACACTGCCCCCTGCCCCAATTACTCTTATAAGTCCTCTCACCCTCATTGATGGGCAGTGTTGCAGCCTGGCCCTGGACCATGCAAGTGATTCGGCAAATAGCAGGATGGATCATCCACCTGCCAGCTATTGGCCAATGCCGGCAGCTCTTGGCTGGCTGTTCACATGGCAGTGGGCCCAACCAGCCAATGGGGCTGCTTGGACTCGCTAAATTGAAGCCTTCCTGCCTTTTTTGTCAGATCTCCCACCCACCCTCCCTTAATCTTGTTTGCTTTTACTTGTGCTTTGACCCTGCTATGGACCAAGTCAGCCACCGTACTCAGGGCTAGGCAGGAATTTTTCCATTTGGAAAATTGCCACTGACCATCTGGTTTTCACCTACCTTGTAGCAATTGTCACAACTTTGTAAGGCGGTTAGGCATTGGACAAGCCTAGTTTTTGGTGGAGGGAAGGTTGTAGCCTCTGTCTTCCCCTCCTTGGGAAAGAGTATCCTGTTAAAAGGATCTGGGAGGAGTGGGAAGGCATTCTCACCAATGCCCAGGCAGGGGCTAGGACCATACCACTCCTCCAATGGGGACTCTAAGTGGAGTACCACTATTTGATTTAAGTCATAGGGCGCTGCCCCGCCATTGGTTGTGGTTTACCCTTAGATGCACTCCCAGCAGATGGGCTGGAGTGGAATAGCAGTGGCTTTACCCAATGCCTATGCCAAATCATTCTCTACTGTAACCAATAAAGTTGTGGCCATATTCAAGCCCCAAACCCAAAATGATGTTGTCCTGTGTGGTTATTCATCCCCCATAGGGAACTGTGGGGTCACGGGGTCTTGAAACGCAAATCGTTATAATATTCATAATTTATTCTTCCATGGGCCATTCATTTTCGCTTATGTTGTGGTGATTAGAGTTGATTCCTTATGTTTTAAGCATTATTGCAATTTGGGTTTATTGTTTATGCCTTGTGATCCTCTTTTAAGCCTGGAAACCACTTGAATCTTATGGGATACAAATATGTCAAACAAATAAACTCGGGGACCTCACTTTTCTCAGAACTAACTTCTAAGTTTAAGAAACATACAGTTATGTGTAGAAGCTTGACTCATACAACTCAGGATTCCTGAGTAAGAAGCAAGAAGTTGTTACTCTTCTGCCATAAACCATCCTATCCCAAGCCTTCTCTGCTCTACTTCCTTCCGTCTTTATTTGGAATCCTTTCATTCAACAGTAAGTGAAAATCTTGGCATGATTATAGAGCCTCTGTTTGTAGGATAGCAGGGGTGGCTAACCTGCAGCCCCCAGATGTGGTTGGACTCCAACACCCATCAGCCCCAGCCAGTGTGGCCAATGAGCAGAAATGAAGAGAGCTGTAATTCAGCAACATCTGTAGGGCCACAGAGTTCTCATCTCTTCTGTTCAGGATCTGAATAATGTTCTTGGGAATGAGGAGGTTTTTTATTTAATAATTCTCATAAAGCTATCAAGTCTATAATTGTAATGTAGTCTATGCCATATGGCAGTACATTATCTTGCACTTTGGGAGTGACATATTTTATCTGGTTTGTGAGGACGCTAGGATTTCTTGTAATGGCACAGCGCCGGAGGACGGAGGAAAAGACTGTGCAAGCAGACTATGGTATGACTCTTGAATAAAGCCTGTTCATATGTTCAGGCATGTGGCCATATCATTTCAGACATGTCCTGTTTTCTGTCTCCTTCTTAAAGCTGCCTATGTTGCCAGCAATTAATTTTGCACCTGTGCATATGGTTTTTCTGTAACTAGGATAGGTTTCCACAATAAATTGTCAAATCAGGTTTGATTGGCCAGAAATATTTCTTTTCCTGACATATTTAAATAACCAGTTTGTAGACATTTACAACTACATCTGGAGTTGGCCAAATATCAATAGTGAATATTCATTCAATTATGAACCATTGGATTTGTACAGGGCTCTCAGAAATGCTGGACTTGTACCAACATTTTAATGCAAAGAAAGAGAATGTCCTAAGCAAAGAGTGAACTCTGCTCCCTTAATGGTGGTTTCTAGATAAGACCATTGCAACCATTCCTCTCACTTTCCTCTCTTGGACACAAGTGCTATAAATGGTTGATTGCAATTGGCAAGCTTGGAAAAATGGCTAGACTGGATAACAGTTTCAAACAGTATGGCAAGCTAGTCTGCTATAAGGATCAAAGCAGACAGAGGATATGTGTGGCCTTCTGGAAATGGTTGAACTACAAATTCCATCATCCCTAACCATAGTCCAACTATATTGGGTTGGCCACAGTTTCCCATCCTTGGGCTAGAGTTTTAATCTTTAACTTGGACTCAAGATAGCTGGGTTCAAATTCCCCTTCAGCCAGAAAGCTAAATAGATGATTCTGGACAAGTCATAATCTCTTAGCCTCTCTCAACTCATGGGGTTGTTGAAGAGTATCTGTGATACAAATCTGATAACCACAGTGCCAGCAAATCAGCAGCAGATCAGGGGGATCTTGATCCTCAGTTAGTAGAACATCTGCTTTGCATGCAGAAGGTTCCAGGTTCAATTCCTAGCATGTCTAGGTAGGGCTGGAAATGTTGGATGTCTGAAACCCTAGAAAGCCATTCCCACTCAGTGTAGATAATACTGAGGTAGATCAACCAAGGGTATGGCTAAAACTGCATACAAACCACATATGTAAGCACATGGCTTCCTCCAAATAATCCTGGGAACTGCAGTTTGTTAAAGGTGCTGGGAATTGTGATTCTGTGTGGAGTAAACTGCAGATCCTAGGATTCTTTGGCTAAGTCACATACTTTGAATGTGCTTAAATGTATAGTGTATACACAACCTCAGTATAAGACAATTTCCTATATGCCCCGTTTAAAAATGCACACATATAACAAGCTTGAAATCATGTGCATCAGTAGACTATTAGCTTAGCATGAACAATTTACTCTTTGCTGTGCCATTTGAAATCCTGACTCATACACAAGTGGGATGGGGACAGGAGCATCATCTTGGTTGCCTTATGGAAATGTAGGCAAATGGACCAGTGGGAATATAAAGATGTTTATAGCAGCAGTGGCCAGGCAAAATCAGATTGTCACACTTATGTGCAGTTAACACTTTCCACAATTTGTTGTTCCAATATACTACTGAAGGTCGCAATCTTTTGCGTCTCGTACAACACAGTGGGAGTTATTTTGAATAAACATATTTAGGGTTGTGCTGCATGCCTCTTTTTCAGATCCAGTTCATTTTGGACAAGTGATATTTAAACTTCACCTTTTAACTTATTAAAATAGGGCTTATAGCAGTATGGATAGCTTAGCTAATTTCTTACTTCCCTTTGAGGTTTCAACAATGAGGCCACTTTGCACTTGGGGAATTTTTTTTTTAAACAGACACTGTTATTCATAGAAATACAGGAAGCTGCCTTAAACTAAGTCAGACCGTTTGGTCCACCTAGTTCAGTAGTGTCAACTATGACTGGCAGAGACTCTCCAGGGTTTCAGCCAGGGGACATTTCCAGTCCTACATGAGGACACCAGGGATTGAATTTAGGACCTTCTGAACACAAGGAGGATGCTTAACTACTGAGCTACAGTCCTTGCTCCAATTCCTTTCCTTCACTGTTATCATCTGCCCAGTCCTTCATATTTAAAGTATATCTTAGGTCAACATTCATTCCAACAAGAGCTTTACTAAGAATATATTTTTCTATGGTTGAGTACTTGCAAGGAAATGCATGCTTCACCAAGAAAAATGATCGTAATGGTATTTGCTAAGTGATGAATAGTGCTGATAGTCTCTCTAAACAAAATCTCACACAGGGCACAATTCAACCAAAGTTAAGCAGTTTTAAGTTGTTTTGATTTAACCACTTTCTCTTCCACTGGAAACACACACACACACACACACACACAGTCTGATGGCTGGATTATATTGGCTGGATTATATTGATAAAGTGGAAGCCTTTCTCTTTCTGTTGACAAAGAAGATTTGTTTATAGCGTAGTTCATTACTCATCTTGGTTTCTGTAACGGTAAAGCCAAACCTCAACTTCCTTTCACTGCTTGTATGAACAATTCCTCAGTGATGTAATGCTTTCAGCTGAAGCCTAGCATAATGAAGGATTATTGGCCTGAAGCAAACTAATTGCAGTGATTATCATTCATGGGACACATGGCTTTCACTTTAAAATAGCTACCGTAATAATAGCAACAGTATATTGGCTGTTACGAAATTGTAAAAAGTCTCATTATGTCCATCACTATCCTGAGTACTATCACCACACACTTAATTGCCACATAGTTAAATTCAACTTCACAGTTCTAGATGGAAAAAGAATTCCATTCAAATCAATGGGATTTCCTTCTGAGAATTAAGATCCAGGAGTTTGGAAACTAAAATGAGTCACACCTTTGTGTTCGGTTTAACAAGGTATATAAATACTTCTGCCATGATCCAATGTTCTGAAATTATCTCCACCCATTGTTTCCCTTTGGATGGAAGAATCGTATATGCAGTATCACAGGAGTGACATGGGTTTCCCCCTCAATGTTTTAACTGTATCCATGTCTCATGTTTTAGCATTTATATTTAATTCCAGACAAATTAGATGACAAGATGCTTCCTGGAACCAAGGAATTAGGTTAAGGATTTTAATCTAATGATGCTATTGTGAAATCTAATTCACTTTTTAATATCAATATGATGCATTTACAGGGAACCAGGCAGAGGGCCTTCTCAGTAGTGGCACCCACCGTCTCACCAGATGTCAAGGAAATAAATGACTTTTAGAAGACATCTGAAGGCAGCCCTGTTTAGGGAAGTTTTTAATTTTTGATATTTTATTGTGTTTTTAATATCCTGTTGGAAGCTGCCCAGAGTGGCTGGGGAAGCCTGGCCAGATGGGCAGGGTATGTATGTATGTATGTATGTATGTATGTATGTATAAATAAATATTACTACATATCAATACTACAAGGGTATTGACTGAAAGGTTAGATTACTGCAATGTGTTGTTTGTGGGGTTACATTTGAAGACGGTTCAGAAATTACAGCTAGCGCAGAATCGAGCAGACGGATTGCTCACCAGAAAAAGGCAGTCTGAGCACATAACACTAAGCCTCACCAGGAAGAGTTAGCAGAGACATCAGCTTTAGGAAAAGTAGCTGGCAAGAGAAACTGAGTGCTAAGAGCAGTTTTATTTTTCAGCTGCTCTTGTCTAGTACCTCCGCTCTGTTGCTTGGTGGGCAATTTGGATGGGCTGCCAAAACAAATCACACAAACCACTGTTAAGAAGGTTCCACTTTTGCACATACTGCTAAGCCATAGTTATGGTCAATAAGCCAACAACAAACCACAACTTATTTTCATGAATAAGCCATAATTAAAGCACTGTTCTGGGTTCAGATAAATCATGGTTTATTAATGGTTTGTTTAAACAATGGTTTAATGTGATGTGAGAACTGGGTCATTTGGCCATAGTGAAAAGCAAAACTGTTTGCATTGTACTTCGCAGTGTACTCAAGAGGAACCCTGAGGAGCTCACAATCTAATATTTGACAGGGGAAACAACAGAGGAAGGGGAGGAAAGGCAGAGGTAAACAGGGAGGCAATATGCACTTGTTTCAGTAGAATACCCAGTGCTCTTAACAATTTATCTAGGGGTTATAACTCTTTATGAGGATGACAGCAGCAGCACATGAAATGGAGTACCACGTTAGGGGTAAAAACCCACTAAATTTTCAATTGCAAAATGAGAATGACCCACATTATCATGTCTGAAACACAATAAATCTGTATCCAATCTGCAACAAAACAAGGGGAGCTTAAACTACTCGATCAGTGCTATCCACTCTAAGGTCACAGTGTGGCCTAGACAATACTTACTCAGCCATAAACCCCTTAACAAGACACAACATTTTAAATTCTGTGGCCAGTTGCCACTGTCATTTACTCTGTATCCGGCATGCTCCCTCAGTTGGTTTGGAAAGTGGTGTAAACACAATGATAGCCACAATTCACATCCTGCCATTTCTTAGGAACTATTGCATTTTCCTCCAAACCAGCTTTGATCCAAACTGAGAAAAAGAGTGCCCTAAGCTGTGTTTTAAACTGGTACTGGCCAGTGAGTCAGAGATGCAGCAGTAACCAATTTGACTTAGTCACCAGATTGTGAAAACAGACCATCTAAAGTCAGTCACAAGACACTAAGTGAGGAGGTGATGGGTTTATGATCAGTGTGATATATCTAAAACCTTGTTGTTGTTGTTGTTGTTACAGAGCAATATATCTCTGAACAGTAAATCAATGAGACCAGTGTTTTTGCCATAATAATAAAAATAGTATGTGACCTTGAACATTCCTCTTGCTGCCATTGCCTTATTTATGACAGAATACTTGATTTGAAACATACTGCAGCTTCCAATTTGTTCCCTTTGAGCCTATTCGAGTGTAGAATATTCTAAATTGATTTCATTGTATACAAATAATTATGCAATGACTCAATGAAATATGGTAGCTTTAAATTTAGCCAGAATGAATTAGCATCTCCCACCCCCACCCCACTTGCCTTCTTCCTGGGAAATTGGACATGTTTGTAGAAAGCCTTATGTCACTCTTAAAAAATAAGGGATGGTGAGACTGGCATTCAATGCAGTTCCCTATCTGGACTTTCAGTGTGGGCCAGGCACAGGTTTTTCCTAGCCCAAAGGAAGTTGGGGAAGGCAGGAGGGGGGTGGAAGACTCAGCAGTAATTGAGGGAACAGTGCCCCATTGATTCACTCTTCCTGAACACAATACACACTGTAAGGCTAACATAGATGAATTTTTTTGAAGGAAAAAAACACCAGGCAATGATAGGTCATTGTGCCATTTAATTTCCTGCATCTAAGTCCAGAATGATGCCAAAGGGATCCTATGAACAGCCCCTGCACAGCTGTACTGTCTAATTTTATTCTTCCTCCAGAGAGGGAGACATGACATCATCCATCTGTGCCTCTTCCTTCCTGCATCAGTAATTGTTCAGAGCTTACAGCATTTCCTTTCAGGACAAGGTGATGATCAGCTGTGTCTTGCCAAAATAACCACATAGTTACAAGTAACTATGGCTCTGGGTTTGGTCTGAGTAGCAAGAAGTACTGTTGGGCTGGTGATAGCACTATGGGTCAAGTCATGTTACTAGAGCAAAGACATTTGTGAAGTCCTCGTAACTATGCTAGGAAACTAGTACACAACCTTAACCCTGGTAAATTGGTTGTTCAAACCAGGATCTGAGATTAGTGTGAACTACAGTTTATTTGAACAAGCCATGACCATTAACTCACTGTTTAAAGTTGGCTTGCTTGGACAAACCATAGTTAAAACAGTAACTGTCCTGGTTTGGACATAATTGCATACTGCAGTTAGTTGAAAATGAAAGTGAATGCTTCTGATCTCCTCCTCTCAGCCACGCTGGACCAGGAGGAAAAAAAAGGAGCACGTGAAATTAAGGCTTATTTGTGTGACACTAACCGAAGGTTTTTCATTAGGTATGAAGATGAAAGTGATTTTGTCGGACTAGTATCTATTTTTTAAAAAGGTCTTTACTCCATCTGGTGATTTGCCACAGTTGCACAGGCTCTGCTGTAGAAACACGTAAAGACCTGCTTATCTCTGAAAGTTTCCCCATTCATTTTAATAGAGTCCTTTATCTGCATTCTTTTGTACATATTGAACTATCATCTCCTTTACACATAACCTCCAACATTTCTCCGATGAAAATAGGGACATTCCATTCCATATCAATAATTTTACTATTTATACCCCACACATCTGATTGGGTTGCTCCAGCATTTGGGGCAGCTTCCAACATATATAAAAACGTAATAAAACATTAAACTTTTTTTTTTAACTTCCCTATACAGCATTGCCTTAAAACAGTTTGGGGGTTGTATAACTCCATAGCCTCCAACATTTCTCCAATGAAAATAGGGACGTCCTAAGGGAAAGTTGGGCATTCCATTATCAAATCAGAAACTGGGATGGCTTCCCTAAATCAGGGACACCCCTGGAAAATAGGGACACTTAGAGGGTCTGCTTTACAGTGAAGAGGCCGACTGCACGCACAGGAGCCCCATGTGTGCACAAGAGCATGCATGTATAGGACTCTGGGTCAGGGTATTCCACTGCAAATAATAATAGCAGATGACACTCATCTCTGTATGTGAAACAGATTAGATAGAAATTGCCAAATGTGCTGTTTTTCTTGCTGTGGGAATTCTAAGGAAGAAAGCGGTAGTTTTAAAGTATGGAAAATTAAAGCCAAACTTTTCCAGCTTCCCAAAAGGAAATGAAAATACCACACAGAAAGCAATTTAATGTTAAGAAAACTGCAAGAAAAAGTATACCATAGATAATTATCAACTTAAGACATAATCAAACAGGCGTGGCCTCGTTTAATTTTTCTTAAGGCATTGCGGAGCCTTTGAGAAGCTACACTTTCTTCTACAGTAGATGTATGATGAGTGAGGGTTCCCCCACCTCCCACATGCCTGCTTTCTAAAAAACGTGCATGGCTTATTTACATGCAATAATATAACCAGGTGTTCCCTGGTTCATTGTCTTGGCAAAGAAATTGCTTCTTTAGAAACCTACATCATTAGGCTGCTCCTCTTTCCAGAGGGGAAGGGTTGTGAGCAGGCTTCGCCTTCCTGCACTCAGCAGGGGGGGGGGTGTCTAGGCCCCCTGTGTCACAGGGAGTCCCCGGCCCACGTCACGCCCACAGTCAGCCAATCTGGCTGGCAGGGTGTGGGGTGTGTTTTGCCGCATTTAAGTGGCCACGGAACTGGGGCTCCTTCTGTTTGCTTCCTGCTCGCATGGATCTCCCGCCCTCCCTCCCTCTTTTTTCATGCCTTCAACACCTTGACCTTGCTATGGCCTTGGTTGGCCGCCTGTTGAAGGGGCCTGGTAGGAATTTTTTCCCACTTGGCAGATTGGCACCAGCCAGTTGGTTTTTCGCCTACCTCATAGCAAATCATCACAACTTTGTAAGGTTTGGTGGTTAGGCATTGGAAAATGTGTTGCGTGTTGGAGGGGAGGTTGCGGCCATCACCTACCCTCCCCTTTATGGGTATTCCGTTAAAGGAATCTGGTGGTCGTGGTTCCTGTCCGATGTCCAGGAGGTGGCTAGGGCCATGGCACGAGCCTCTGGTGACTCTAGGGGAAGGCTTCCAGTTGATTTGCATCAACAGGCTCCCCCTACTGGTTGCTAACCCTTGTGTGACTCCCTGCAGGGCGGGCAGGAGTCAAGTATAGTTGGTTTGGATCCAATGCCTTAGCCAATACCACTCACATTCTGTAACCAATAAAGTTGTGGCCTTTTTTAGCCCATTAACCTAAAATACTGGTGTCCATGTGTCTTATTTCTTCAATTATGTGGGGCCTTGACTCGCAAAAAGGGCCCTTCAAATCTGATGCACAGAGAGAAGTCCTCATTCTCTCCCCCTTGCAAAAGATGGACTGGGACTCTGTGACCTTTCATGTCCAATATAACTTATCAAAGTGATGATGCTCAGAGTGCCAATGATCTCTTTGGCACAAGGAAAGGAGGGAAGGACAGGGAAATGACCGTGGGCAGCAACTGGTACATCAGCCCCACGCAGAAATCTCTTTATCATGCCTTGTGCTGAATGCAAGGTTTTTCATCCACATATTTACACACACATTAGCTTTCTGCCAGTATGGGAAGAAATCCACAAGGCTGATCAGTGCACAAGAATGACTGCTATTTTCATTACCCAGATTTTCCTTTTCAGGCTGGAGCAATTGAATGTATATTGTTAAGAATTCATGGCTTGGGGGGAAAAAAACCCTACCTATTAGCTGAATTGCTTCCCTAAAAAGCAGATTAAATCATAATGTTAACATCAGAACTTTTCCCAATTTTCTGTTTCATTGCCTGCCATCCCTCTGTCTGACAACCATATGAAATATCGGGGGCAGAAGGCAGATGAGAATCCTATCCAGGCATGCAATCACCAAAAAGAATGCAGTGGATTATATCCAGATAAGGGACAGTGTTGCCTATCCACAAATTTGTATGTGTGTAAACATTGCCAACTCAGTTCTGCTACACCTAGTCAACTGTGGGGCAAGGAACCATCTGTCTAGCAGTGGGGAGCATTCACTTTGTCTGTTTATGAACACTTTCACAAAAGGATGTGAAAAATTGCTAAAAGTGCAGACACCTCTACAGGGGGCAAAAATGTTTGCAAAATGCATCCTCCCATTTCCAAACAGCATTAATTAAAAAAATGTCTTTGAAGGCAATTGTGTCCCTCAGCATGTTTCTGTATTGCACAGCACAGTTGAATTCCTGCACTTCTCTTCATCAAAAAAAAGAGTCAATCTCTATGAGGTGCCTAAAATGTCTCTTGTTACACAAATGCTGAAGTAGTCTGTGCCAACTTTCTTTTGCTGAAAATACCAGAACAGTTGCCTAGAGGGAGCTCTTGCCTTTATAATTTAAATTGTGTTTTTCATGATATATAAGATCCATTTGTTTGCATCCAACTGTTTCCTGAGTTATTAGAAATTCCAGGTTTTGAGGAAATAACAATTAACAATAATGTGGAAATTCAGTGCATCTGTTGAGTGCTGATAGACAATAGGCTGAAAATGTGCAATAGCTTCAGGTACTATTCTCTGGCTACAACTAATTTTATCATTTCAGGTTTAATTACCATAATGCCAACAATTTTCTTGAGTTGTGTATTTGGCATCACACCTTTAATGGCACTCTTTTGCCAAATACTTGAAGCCAGGAGAGTTCTGGGAAGCTCTGGGCAGGGCAGTATTTTACTTATGAATATATATAAAAAACACCTGATGGATCAGGGCAGTAGCCCATCTAATCCAGCATCCTGTTTTCACAGTGGCCAACCAGATGCACATTGAAAGCCCACAAGCCCACTAGCACTCTCCCCTCCTGCAGTTTAAGCAACTGGTATTTAGAAGCGTTCTGGGTCCAGCAGTGGAAGTAGAACGAAGCCATCCGAGTTAGCAGCCACTGATAGCCTTAACCTCCATGAATACTTAAAGCACATTATTTCTGCAACCTTCTAAATCTATGGCCCCCTGATAGATGGTTAAATGAGGTATGACAGATCTTAGTTTCAATTTTCCCAGCATACTAAAGATGCTCGTTATAAATCAGTCTTAGCTCTTGCGTTTTCTACTATAATCTCCAGTATCACGAAACAGTGCCCTCTTAATGATATCACGTACAGTCCTAAGACAATTTCATAAACACATCTGAAAAACAAAAGGTTTATATTCTTTCAGAGTTCCTTTGCTTTCAAGAATCCAGTCCTAGACATTTTTGTGGTTTACTTAAAAGCTGATCTTTTAATGACTAAAGTTATAGAGCTTGGGGATGATTTGAATCAGTATGCAGTATTTTATACTATAATGAGGGGGGTTATTTGTTTTGTTCTTTGTTCTTGTTTTTATTATGCATTATGTGTTTTTATTTTGTACTTTTATGCTGTGAATTGCCCTGAGTTTTATGAATGAAGGATGGTATACAAATTTAAAGAAGAAGAAGAAGACCATGAGTTTTCTTACATTGGTGTTTTAATGTAGCTCAAGTTGTTGGGTTGGATTAGGTTAGAAATAGAAGTGAGCTAGGGAGGCAGATTTCAACAACATCTGCCTGTAACTTGGCATTATACAATCAGTAAAGATAGCTAGAACTTACTATGTGAATTATCCCGACTCCTGTCTCACACTGATCAATAGACAAGTCTGGTGATTGGAGTTATGCCATTGGCCTAGTCCTACACATGCATAATGACATCCCAGGTCCTGGTGGAGATGTCACCACTAGATACATTGCTCACCCTGGTATCACTGAGCAAATAGGGACTAGTTCATTGGCAGCAAAGCCTTGACACAGTTCATCCACAGCTGTTGTTTGCTCTACATTCATGGCCTGCTTAGATGCATGCTAAGATTAGGTGCATACCCCACCCCACCCCAGACATTGGCCACTGACCATCTCAGGATAGAATCATTTGCACGTCTTGGGAGTAAAACCCATTGAACTCAGGATGACTTGCATCTTAATCAACAAATACAGGATTTATCTGCATGCCTACCTAAAGAAGGTTACGGGGTTACTTAATGTGAATGCATAATCAATGGCTACATCTGGGCGCTTGAGGGGTGTGTGGGTGTTTGTGTGAAAATTCAGTTTTACAAAGAAGATGTATGTACCTCACTTCCCTACAATTTAGGGGATAATAACGCTTAGCTGAGCCCTAACCTGATACTATTATTGTTTCTAAATGAAAAACAACTTTGGTAGAGGGTAATGTACGGAAGTGAGAGCTGGACCATCAAGAAGGCTGATCGCCGAAGAATTGATGCTTTTGAATTATGGTGCTGGAGGAGACTCTTGAGAGTCCCATGGACTGCAAGAAGATCAAACCTATCCATTCTCAAAGAAATCAGCCCTGAGTGCTCACTAGAAGGACAGATCCTGAAGTTGAGGCTCCAGTACTTTGGCCACCTCATGAGAAGAGAAGACTCCCTAGAAAAGACCCTGCTGTTGGGAAAGATGGAGGGCACAAGGAGAAGGGGACGACAGAGGATGAGATGGTTGGACAGTGTTCTCGAAGCTACTAACATGAGTTTGGCCAAACTACGAGAGGCAGTGAAGGAAAGGCGTGCCTGGCGTGCTCTGGTCCATGGGGTCACGAAGAGCCGGACACGACTGAACGACTGAACAACAAGAGGGGCATTTAGTGTAGAGAAGCAGCATCAGAGGGGGATATTCAATTCATTTCCTACATGACTGTTCTCCAGACGTTTATACCATTAAGATCAGTGAGGCTCACTCCAAGGAAGTGGGCATAGGACTGCAGTCTTAGATTAGGAAAAGGTAGTGCTATTTGTTTCCTAAAATAAGAAGTAGTGGGTGTCTTAGAAATTGCACCTTTTGTTAAGGCAATCATATGTTATTTCACCGTGCTGGGGAAAAAAGCACTCCCCTTCTTGATTAAGTTTCACATCTTGCAGGGCCTGACATGTTTAGTATTCCAGACAAAAACTCGCTAAGAGCCAGATAAAACCACTGCTGACAGCTGTTGCTAAGAGAAGCAAGACATTGTGAAATTCCTAAGTAACCAAGTGAGACAATACATGCCTCTTCTAACTTGGTGGCAGAGAAGTGCGGATCATGACATATAAGCATTTAATGATGAAAACTAATTTGGAGAGTGGTACAAGAAGCCAGTTCAGAGACTTAAGGAAAAGGGTAATATGATCCTGACGACCACAACGGGTGATTATCCCATTGGCCTCCAGATGTTGCTGAAGCTGAACTACAACTTCTGTCAGCCCAGCAAGTATAATAATTTATTATTTTACCCCGCCCATCTGGCTGGGTTTCCCCAGCCACTCTGGGCGGCTCCCAACAGAAATAATAATAATAATAATAATAATAATAATAATAATAATAATAATGCGACAAAACATCAATCATTAAAAACTTCCCTAAACAGGGCTGCTTTCAGATGTCTTCTAAAAGTCAGATAGTTGTTTATTTCCTTGACATCTGATGTCATCTGACCAATAGTCAGGGATGATGAGACTTATAGTTCCTCAACATCTTGAGGACCATAGCTTAGCCATCCCAAATACAGAAAACAGTGGATTTAGCATTCTGGGTATACTGAAGAGAGCAGATACGACAATAGAGGAGGAAAACCAACAAGGAGGAGGTAGCACAATGTGGACCAAGAATGACCCACTTCGTGATCTATTAAGCACCACATATTTTGACATACTTTTTCAAGGTTTCCACAGCACATCAGTATTAATTCCAAAATGAACTGCTAAGCCTCTTGTTCAGGGATGGGGAACCTCTGGAGCTCCAGGGTGTTGCTGGACTACAAGTCCCATGGCACTGGAGTCCATCATGGACTCAAGGGATCTGGAGTTCATCAACATATAGAGGGCCACATATTTGTTTTGTGCTAATGGCTCTGCAGAGCACAGCAACTAGTCTGGCCATGTCAACAATGAGTGTCTGCCTTTAAAACACAATTATGATAAGACAGGAAAAACTGCTCCCTGACTTGCTCCATTTGGCCTCTTTCATCTTTCATGCAGCAGGGCAAATACAGAGTCTGAGGACTACAACAGGTGGGGGAGAGATCGGGCAAAAAAAGATAATTCATAGCTTAGTCACATAACACATATCTTGCATGCCAAAAGCTCTGAGTTCAATTCATGGAATCTCCAGTTAAAGGGATCAAGTAGGTGGTGATGAGAAAAACCTTTGCCTGAAATCTTGGAGAGCCATGGTGAATCAGAATATATAATAATGGGCTAGATTGACAGATGGGCTCACCTAGCATAAGGAAGCTTTACTTGAGGGAAAGAGGTAACAGCAATATATCCCATGAGGGAAATGTTCATAATTCTGGTTGCAACATGGCTACTACAACAATAACCTCCCTCAGCTTTCTGCCTAGTTTGCTCCCAGAGTCACAGACAACAGCAGTCGGTGCAACCAAGAGGGGTTAAGGACAATGTGCTTGGGAGACTGGCATGGTGTGGGTGCAGCAGCAGAGCCAATCCAACACTCTGGCCACTGCATTCACACCTCCCTGGCCTCCCAGCTGCCTCTGCCCTCCCTCTTTCAGTAACTGGCAGTGGCACTGCCATTAAGAAGCCAGGTAAAGTACTGCAGTCCCTCCCCACTGACCACTGCTGGCTACAGATCCCATGGCATCAAAATACACATGTCCACATATAACAAGAGATGTGAAAGAACCATACTGTGTGAAATGTTCACTGAAGGAAGGGAACACAAAGCCATCACAAAGCACCGGCATATTTGGCACCATTTCCTTTGCTGGAGATGCAAATCCAAAGTGCTTGGGTTTTATTTAATAAACTGACATATAAAAATGTCTTTCATTCTGCTTAATATAATGTTCAATAAAGGTAAAGGGAACCCTGACCATTAGGCCCAGTCGCGGACAACTCTGGGGTTGCAGCGCTCATCTTGCTTTATTGGCCGAGGGAGCCAGCATATAGCTTCCGAGTCATGTGGCCAGCATGACTAATCTGCTTCTGGCGAACTAGAGCAGAGCACAGAAATGCCATTTACCTTCCCGCTGGAGCAGTACCTATTTATCTACTTGCACTTCATGCTTTCGAACTGCTAGGTTGGCAGGAGCAAGGACCGAGCAACAGGAGCTCACCCCGTCGCAGGGATTCGAACCGCCGACCTTCTGATTGGCAAGCCCTAGGCTCTGTGGTTTAGACCAGAGTGCCACCTGCATCCCATAGATAACAGCAAATGCTTGTCCCCCCCTCCTGTTGGATCTTCCAATGATGATGGTACTAGATCACTTTGTGAGGCACAGAGTAATTGCAGAAGTTCAGAGAGTCTCCTTGCTCTTTATCAAACTGCCAATAATTTATAAGGTTTCATCTAATGTGCGGCATTCACTTGCAAAATGGAATATGCTTCATGCAGTTTTGGGTTTTTTCTTCTTCCTTTACTGGCATTATTAATATTCACTTAATTTTGCTCCATAATGATCTCTGAATGGTAAGAGGCTATTATGGTTAAATGAAGTGAAAAACATGCTTTCCCTGTACTTTTGTGGATCTGCAAAGCCAAGGGAAGTTAACATTTCCTTACTAATTATATGCTTTGTGTCTAAAATGAGAGGCTCTGAAGCTCAAGTCTGCAGCACTCTCTAACCTGCATGCTTTTTATCATGGTCATTAGAGCTGCTTCGGACATGAAACAGCTGAGTCTTTGTTGTTCTTGTTTCATCTTGGAATTTACATCATAAGATGTACTTAATATGAGCCAGGATTCACCTAGACTTTCCAAAGGGACCATTTTGATCGTCCATTTTTAATTCTGGGATATTTATTTATCATCCATTTTTGATTCTGCAATATTTATTTAACACCCTTTGTACAGGCCACAGCACAGTTTATAACAGGCAAATGGATAAAAATCCCATAAATAATAATATAACAAAATCCTTAAAAATACCTAAGAAATACTTGTGTGGTTCTGTTGCGTGTTTAGACACTTTACCTTTCCCCAAAATAAATTCACACAGGAGACAGATATTTGGTTTGGTTTTTTGGCAGAATTTAGGCCACAACTTTATTGATTACAATCAAGTGAGTGGTTGCATAGGTTCTGGTTTGACTATCTCCCTGCACCCTTGCAGGCAGCGCTGTCCCAGAGCCATGTTCATAGGACAGCCAAGGATGAACACCAGGGACAGCTGATGGAAGGAGACCAAACAGCCGACCTGATGTCCCCTGGACTCGGGTGCGGGCCGAACCCCTTTCAGGGAACGCCGAACCAGTGGGTCCCTGGATTCCTTTACCGGAATATCCTACCTTTGCATAGGTGTGGCCACATCACGTGTCACGCCTACCACCTGAACCAGAGCCTATCTGCAACTTACAAGTTGTGACTATTTGCTATGTGGCAGGCGAAACCCAAATGGCACCAGCCAATCAGCCAAGTGGGGAAAATTCCTGCCGTGACCCTGCCCCAACGACAGACAACACACGACTGCATAGCAAGGTCAAGCGCATGCCCTAAATATAGGGAGAGGTGGGCGGGTGTTCTGATGCGATAGCCCCAAAGAGGAAGCTCAGTAGCTTCGCATGGGCTTATATAGGTCCCACATTGCTGCTCTTTCTCAGCACCCCATTGGTCAAATCACACCCCAGCAACACCGGACCCACCTATCAGGGGTTGTGGCTGATCCAAGATTGCCCACCCACAACACCAGGTCAGGTGGCCAGGTCGCACCACAACACATGCCCTCTTTGATGGAGGACACACTTTATATTACAATTACTATTCCTTGAGCGCTTATGTAGTTAGAACAGCAGCAGCCATGCACAAAAAGGAGTTTGGATTTGATATCCCGCTTTATCGCTACCTGAAGGAGTCTCAAAGCGGCTAACATTCTCTTTTCCCTTCCTCCCCCACAACAAACACTCTGTGAGGTGAGTGGGGCTGAGAGACTTCAAAGAAGTGTGACTAGCCCAAGGTCACCCAGCAGCTGCATGTGGAGGAGCGGAGACGCGAACCCAGTTCACCAGATTACGAGTCCACCGCTCTTAACCACTACACCATGCTGGCTCTCTGTTGTCTCAGTGAAGACCCCAAGGTTTTGAGAAATACAACAATTTTAAAGTAATAAAACTCTCAGTGCAAAAGACCTCAAAAACAAACCAATGAGGACAGGACTTCCTCAATGGCCACATAATGCTGATTGGCTGTTGAAGGAGAAAAAGGGGGAAACCAAAGTGTGTGGTGGTGGTGGAGAGAGAAAATGAAATGCAGTGGTTGGAATCTTGAACAGAAACAATCCACATGGCAACATTTTGTTACAGTCCAATAAGTATACTTTTGTTTTGCTGCTAATGAGCGTACCCAGCTGTAGGAAGGCTCCATGCAGTCCTTAGGTGTGGAGAATAATTCATTTATACAAGTGCTTTCTGATTCACATGCAGCATGTCTACAAGGGGGGCTGACCTCCTGATGTACCAAAACTACAACTCCACCAGGCCTAACCAGCATATCCAGTAATCAGGGATGCTGGGAGTTTTAGTTCAGCAACATCTACAGTCCACAGCTTAGTTAACCTTAGACTTAGGCCTACTATGAAATGAAGTACCATTTATATAACCACCAAAGGAGACAGGGGAGGAATTTCAAGTCAGCCAGACCTAAATTTTGTCCAGTTGTTTTAAAACCCACCTTTTTGTTTAAATTATGGACTTGCTATGAAAGAATTTTGAAGGACCACATGATAAATATTCATGTAATTGAGCATGCACAACTAATGCTTCCTTGATAAATATCTAAAGTTACAAGAACCAAGTACTTCACTCACTAAATCATCCTGCTCTCAAACATAGTATTTGTGTAAGGTAAAGGAAATATGTGCCAAGTTTTTTAAAGCCATATCTCCCAGATGCCTTCATTAGCTAAGATCCTTCCTGCCTGGGAGGGTGTTTCCAGTCAAGGAAATCTGGCTTTGCAATTGCTGTGAACTGATACAGTACAGAGACCCTTAATAACATTCCCTCTTTTACTAATGAAAAATATTCATGTTCTGGAACAGTGGTAAACAACAATAGTGTTATCCCCTCTCCAAGTCTTGATTGGGTAATTTTACGTGCAGAAGTGAATTAGTAATTTTCTCAAAGCTTGGTTTTAATTAAAATGCTTCAGGATTAATTACTAGACAAAATAGCTTTGGAGAGCTCTACGTTAATTGATAACAATAAAAAGATGAGAAAGTAATGGATGTTTTCATTTTGAAATCATCCTACTCTTTGCAACAGCCTGCCAGAACAATTTCACCCTGCAGTCTGTTATTATTCATAAACACCACTGCATGGGCAGAACTTTCATGGATTATGCCCAGTAGAATCAGGAGTGGATAGGGTAGGCAAAATAGCCTAGCCAAGCAGAAAGGTCTTGACAGAATTTGTCTTGAGGACAATGAAGGAAAGTCTGATAAGAAGGCAGCTTCGTAACATCTGTGAGTCTGAGAACAGAAGAGCCTTGTTTAATGCTCACGGTCTACACATCCCTGACATCATGTGTGTTGAGCAGCATGCAACATAAACATATGCAAAGAAGGAGCCTACAAGCAGGTTTAGTGGTTTGGTTAGCCTCTAGAAATCAAACCAGGTGGGCAGAGTCAAGATACAGGGGTTTGCAGGTGGGCACTGAAGATGCTTGACAGCAGCTTCAAACCTTGATTTCAGCAGGGAGCTACGTCTTCACCTGTCCTGCATGTGATGTCATATGTGATGTCAGGTGTAGGGTACAGCTTGGGAAAACAGCCTCATGAGCCGAATTATGATCCCTGCCAGGTCTTTGAAAACCAGTTGCTGAGAATCACAGATGGGAAGAGTGCTGCTGTGCTCAGGGGCTTCCCATATGTATCTGGTTGGCTGTGAGAATAGGATGCTGGTCTAGGTGGACCATTGACCTGATGCAGCAGGGAACTTCTTATGTTCTTAGGCTCTCTGTGGATGCATATTTTTGTGAGGGTCATCCCACCATGCGCAGTCTGAAGTGATGGTACCTGTCGGTGCAGTCATAATTGGTCAGTCATCCCACCTATCCAAACTGTATATTGTGGCTCTGCCCAGTGGTAAGCAGGCTGTACGTGTACGTGATGATGCTGTCGAACTGTTCAATCACCATATACAGGGCCAGGAAGGAATTTACCTGCAGTTGTATTGGGCCTCTCTTGGGGTTGTGCCTTCCCAGCCACAATTTGGGTGAAAAATGGCATTGGATTGGATCCTTAAGCTAAAGCTGGGGGTGATATAACTCAAGGTACCCCAGGGGCTGATGGGCCATAGAACATCCCTGAATGGGATCCTGGTGAGATTACCCAATTACATTGGCATCAACAGGTGGTATCCATTCACCAGGATCAATCCTAATGGAGATATCATCCAGCAATTGGGTTGAGTGATTCAGCATACATGCCCAGTGCTTATGCCAAAATCTGACTTACATTAGTAATCAATAAAGTTGTGGCCATTTCAATCCCAAACTGGTGCCATGTCTTTCTTACTGCATACACATTGGTAAGTCCCTCTCTTGGTAACCACTAGCCCTCTGCACTGTACTTTTATTCATTTTTAATGGTGAAGGCTATAAATAAACAATACAATTAATCACCTACTGATGCGTTGCCTCCTTAGCCGTGTGGATAAACACATTCTATACAACTACAATCCTGTAAGTTCTTGGTAAATTGGTAAATGTTGTCCAAAATCTTGATCTCTGAGCACTTCTACATTCAAAGATGTGGTCCTCATCTGCAATTATGGCCTTACCTGAAGCATCAGTAACTGGATGTACTGTGACATTTTTCAAACCACAAAGATTGATTATGTACTCAGGTTTGTTATCTTTTTCATCCAGAATCCTTATTGACTGTTCCCCATATTAAATGGGGAGCGACTTTTGCGTGGTCACGCAACCCCCTTGGATCCCAGAGCAGCTCCTGCTAGTTTGGGCTGGCATTGCCTTCCCCAGGCTGCATACCTGTGGTTCTCGCCTACCTCAGCCAGCACCCAATCCCACCTGAGGGAAGCATTGCCAGGGGGATTGGCCAGGTAAGGGGAGGGACCACCCAGCCCACACAATAGAAGGTGTAGCAAGAGTTAATTGCAGGTTAACCTCTTCCCCACAGGTACGCAGGCGCTGCTATGTCAAGGCCACTGTTGAAGGGCCGGAAAGGAATTTCCCTGCATTGGCAGGTTTCGCCTTTCCCATAGAAAAATGTCACAACTTTGGTAGTTTCAGGCCTTGGGCAGAATCCTTTAGTCATCTTCCTAAATGGGGGGGGGCGTGACCCCAGTGCGGCTGCGATACCAGGGTTCCCGTTAAAGGGGTCTAGGGGGGAGGCATTGACTGTATGTCGAGAGGTTGTCATTGCCCTCCCCCTCCAGCGACGGTGAATGGGGGCGGGCTCCCTGCTTGAACGTATGTTCTCCAGAGCCAGCCCAATCCCCACACATTCTGGATAACCCTGAAGTTTCCCAGATCCCTTGCTGGGGGCTGGGAAGGATAAATGCCCAATGCCTGAGCCAAGGTCTCCCTACATCTGAATCTTAATAAAGTTGTGGCCAATTTTAATCCCATAGTCTTGTGTCATTATTCTGCTCAGGGGTTGCCTGGGGTTTGGGGGACTCTGCCTGTCCATGCAAATACCATGGTCCAATAATTTGTGCCAAGTGCTTCTTTTTATTCTGTTTGTTTCAACCACACAGAGAGTGAGCCAACTATGTGTGGTTTAACAGTTGAATTGTTTACAGCTGCTTGTGTTAGGGGCACTTTTTCTCAATTTCTCCAAATGTCGATACATTATGTATATAAAACCCCAAACCATAGAGACCACACCATGAGATTCAAAGCCACAACATTTAGGAATGTAGTCAAACACCCTGGCCACTAAAGCACTGCACTCAACATGTATTCCAGGTGTCATTAAATAAATGATAAAATGCTAAGTTCAGGATATCCAGAGGAAGTCAAACAGATGTGTGTAAAAATGATCTATTTGCTACCTGCTAGAAAATATTCTCCTGAATGCCAAGTTTCCAATACCCTCCATGTGCCGTTTTCCTTTCCTCTTTCTTCCTGTTCTTCCATATTCTGACATGTCTGCATGAAAGACAGGATGGGAAAGTATGTTAATCCAGGACAATAATAAAAATAGGAATGATAAAAATAAAAGAAATAAGAAAATAGGGAATATTGGCAAATTTCATTAGCTGTGACTCCATCCTTCCAATGTCTGAAATATTCTTTTCAACTAAATTATTAGCACTAGTTATTGTTAATCATAGAATATATATGGGTAGTGTTCAACTTAGTTTTACTCAGTAAACCCACTGAAATGAAGGAAGTGGACGAAGGCCCATTAATTTAAGTGGATTCACTCTGTGCAGGTGATTATGGAGGTGTGTCCGGTCATCAGATATCACTGCCCCCACCCAACAAAAATCCACTCATGGCTCGCACATGTTGCAATTCACCAAAATGAAAGCAATACACCAAAATTTATGGCAACCCACCTGAGACTGATAAACTTCTTGGTTTAGCTACATGTCCAGCAGGGCCACTCCAATACATTTTTCTGCCCAAGGTAAAGACAAAGAGGCACCATCTCTCTAGCTGAATCTCACTTCACGCTGATGATGCGATAGCACCCTCCATTTCACAGTGGGTTAGTTTATGAAGCCCAGGAGATGCCATGTGGCATAAACAGAGCAAGAGCCTCAGGAGGAAGCCCTGGGGATCTGCTAAAATTCCCTTCCCCCAATACCTGCTACCTGAAGTAGTCACCTTCCTCCTTCTAATGGAAGGGCTAGCCATGATGCCCACAACTGAAAAAATAAGGGGTCTCTCAACTTGCCCCCGCGGGAGGTTTTCATAACACATGTAAGGCCATAATCTATGGCTGGTTATCTGCTTTTAGCTTGGTGGGTCACAATTTTCCCCCAGGCCTAATTTACCTGCTTATTACTTCTGGGATTCAGCTGAAGATTTTGCTTCTTTTATTTCAAAAACTTGCTGATGGGTGGTGAAATTGTCTTATTTATTTCAGAAAAATAATAATAAAGTGGCTTGCCATGGAATAGAAAACATTGCTGCTGCCAAACACAGAAATCAGCAGTGCTAGTCATTCTTTTTCCCCCACAGGATGTTAACAGACCTTTGATAAACAATCTGTTGTTCTTGAAATGTCTAGGCTATTGTTTCTTTTTCTAGCACATCATAGATTGATTTACTGAGTTTAAAGAGTAGACGCTTCATAAAATAATAATAAAAACATGCAAATGCACTCTGAAAGAAAACCATACGTTCATTGGAAAACATTGATTAAAACTCTGATTCAGTATATATTTTTAGCTTCAGCTTCTTTTCCTTGCATGTCTTTATGCCAGCTTCTCACTTTACAGTGGAAAGATCATGTAACATCATGATATGTAAAACACCTGCCGAACAGCTTGGCTACCAAAAAAGATCAAAGTCCCCAATTCTGTGTGTGTGTGTGTGGGGGGGGAATAATTACCCACACATCATCCACATGTCTCCTTTCCTATAGTTCTTTACCTTTAAACCAGGCATGGATCGTTCAATTGGAGGCTCGTCATTCAAATAAAGAACACTGTGAGGCAGGACACATGGCCACCTTAAAGCAGAATCACATGTTCAGTTTCAGATTTCGATCACTTAGCAGCAAAAATCCACCTACCAATTTTGCTTTCATCTGGATCCATCTTTGGTACCATTCCTTCAGTAATATCAGCTACCCTTGTAGAGCCAAAGAGATGCCAGTATGGTTAATGAACAGAGTCAAGTAAGTTGTTGTTAATTAATCACCTTCTAAACAATCATATCAAGGTTATGTACAATAAAAGCAGAAAAAGGTTAAAAACACAAAACCAGCAGATACTTTAAACAAAACAAAACTAATACAAAATGGACACTCATGACAGAGACCTAATAGAAGACTTCCCTTAGAAAATGAAAATCTTTTTCAAATGAGATTTTAAAAAAGGAACCCAAGCAGTAACTAAGAGGGGACATAATATAGGTGTACTGTATATAATTATGCCTGTTGTGGAAAAAGTGAATAGAAAATAGAAGTTTTTTTTCCTGCTCTCATAATACTAGAACTTTGGGACTTACAATGAAAATGAATGTTGAAAGATTCAGGACAGACCAAAGAAAAAGTACTTCTTCCCACAATGCGTAGTTAAATTATGAAATTTGCTCAACAAGAGGCTGTGGAGCCGGATCGTGCCACTTCTTCATTCTTGTCAAATTTCAGATTGTAAGCCACCCAGTAGAGAGATCTCTCCTCTTACTCTTTCTGAAGTGCCATACAGAAGGATGACATTCTCATCATCATCTGGGAGATATTGGAGGGTAAGAAGAGAACTCTTTCCCCCTTTACTGTAAGTTGAGTCCTATAAATACTCATAATTAAATAATAATAGAAGACATATAAGAAATCAGTGAGGAATCATGAGCTCTACAATCATTTTAAGAAATGAGGGGAAAGTGTTTGTTTCATTCAATGTCATGACTTATCAAACAGAACTTGAGTTCAGTGCTTGGGATGTCTCTGAAGTACTGAGAAATTTTTTTGTTTGGAGATGATTCAGCTCCCTCCTTGTTCTGAAAAAGGTCTTGGCCTCAACTGTACTTCTGAACTAAGAGGACTGAGAAACAGCTGTTCAAACAAACAAAAGTGATGTCACATATTGGCAAAAGGAGGGTGGGGGGTTGCTTTTAGGAATTCTGGGTATGTGGCTCCATTTTGAATGTCAACATTTTTAAAATGTGTGTATGATCCTAAACACATGTTTTGCAGAATAATTTTGATAACAAAATGTCTTTGTGATCTATCTATATCTATCTATATATCAATCATCTATATCACAATATTTTAGGCACATCTTAAAAAATGTAAAGGTACTCCTGACCATTAGGTCCAGTTGCGGATGCTGCTGGGGTTGCATGCTCATCTTGCTCTATAGGCCGAGGGAGCTGGCATTTGTCCGCAGACAGCTTCCGGGTCATGTGGCCAGCATGACTAAGCCGCTTCTGGCAAACGAAAGCAGTGCACAGAAACATTGTTTACCTTCCCATTGGAGTGGTACCTATTTATCTACTTGCACTTGACATGCTTTTGAACTGCTAGGTGGGCAGGAGCTGGGACTGAACAATGGGAACTCACCCCATTGTGGGGATTTGAACCACCAACCTTCTAATCAGCAAGCCCTAGGCTCTGTGGTTTAGACCACAGTGCCACCCATGTCCCTAGGCACATCTCAGAATAGCCAAAACACACATGTAATTAACTTTAAAATTGTAGAAAGTATGTATATACCTGTAAATGTAAATGTACCATGCAGGTGGTTTGGTGTGGTTCATCTATGAGTGCTCTTATTAAATTTCCAGCCTACATTTGTAAGAAACAATAATCCAAAATGATTAATGAACCCTTTCCAGTTTCAGGTGTCTGAACCACTTTAACTCAATCTTAATTGAAGAAGTCAGCTCACCTTTTCAAGTGGTTGGTGTTGTGGCCAGGCATCCAGGCTCCTGCAGTGATCCAGCAGGAGGGCATAGAGTGACACTTCCCTTGTGCCGTCCAATCAGCGTTGGCAGGGGGCGTGGTCTTTGGAAATTTAAACCATGGTGCAGCTGGGGCCCCCTCCTCTCTCACCCTTCGTCGGCTCTCCCAACCCACCCACCCTCTTTTTTATGCTTTACTATGACACGACCTTGCTATGGACAAATGTCAGCTGCCATATTGTTGGGACCAGGTAGGATTTTTTTCCACCTAGCAAATTGGCACCATCTATTTGGTTTTCGCCTACCTAGTAGCAATTGTCTCAACTTCGCCCCTCTTCATTAAGGGTATCCTGTTAAAGGTATCTGGGGGTGTCGATTCTGTCTGATGGCTAGACAAGAACTTGGGCCATGCCATGACCCCAATGGGGACCCCTTGAGGTGCCCCTATTTGATGTAAGTCATAGGGTTCCCCCTATGAGGTGGTTTACCCTTAGATGGACTTCCTGCAGATGGGCAGGAGTCCAGATATAGCCTGGCTTCACCCAATGCCTAAGCCAAAGCGCTCACATTTATTGTAACCAATAAAGTTGTGCCCTATTTGAATCCATAAACCTAAATACTCGTGTCCATGTGTTTATTACCTACTAGGGAACTATGGGTCATGAGGCCTTGGCATGCAAGCAACCTTTTTAAGGCAATTATTTTACAACATGGTTCTGGAATATGTTTTAAGTAGCTCAACCAATTTTTAAATGATACATTATTTCTTTACTGAGAATCCTGTGTTACAGTTACTATGCAGATATGTTTGAACAGAAACATCACAGTGTCTTACAATGATAGAGGATCATGGATATTAAACAAGTTCAAGGTTTTTTAAAATAACTTTTAACAGCAAGGATTGCATCAAATCTTTGATTGTGTCTACAACAACAAACCTCATTGCATGTGGGGAGAAAGCATATAAGAGAGAAGACTGGGAGAAAACTTTATTTGCTAGCTTTGTAAGTGTGGGGACAATTAGATCAGTGAGTATTTTCTTTAAATGTATGTATGTATGTATATATATATAATCCTCTATCCATTTTGAAGTGGCATGGTCTAGGGAGGCCTGTACCATATATTATGTATGTACATTTGAACTGGATCTTAGCTACTTCATAAAGTAGGGCTCTGGGAATTTAATGACACCTGTACCTGTTCTTTCTGTGGCCACATCTGTCATGTGTTAGCATATTCATAGGAATTTTATAGGCAGCATTGCTGATATTTGTCACTGATCTGCAGAGGGAGGTATTTAAAAGAGAGGAGGGAGAGGAAAAATAGCTCTACAATTTCCTTTCAGCACATTTACAGCTACTTTTTCAAATCCAGCATGTGTGTTTTGGAGGCACTCAGCTTAGACTGTTGTCTTAAATGAAATTCCAATCAGTCTAAAAACTAGCTCTCTAGACAGCCATTAACTTGCAGGTGTGCAAATCTACTAAACATGAAACTTGGTTAAACAAATGAAATCAGGCCATGAGTGAGAAGTCATGACATTTCTTTCAATATAAGGAGAGAAATTAAAATGAGGGAGGTGAAGAAAAATCAGTGATGATTCTATCCCAAATGGTGTGGAATTTCCAATGTTTATTTATGTGTAGGCATTTCTACCCCCCATACACCATGCAGTCCCAGAGCAGATTATGCACAGTTCCATACAATTAAGGCATGTAAAATCTTCCACCACAAAGGCAGAAAGGTTCATCTTAGCCTGGCATTGAAATACAGTATATACAGTGATAAATCCAGAGGCATCTCAGAGGAAACAGCATTCCACAAATTAGGGGCCATCACAGAAAATGCTCTCTCATGTACTGCCTATCCCTGAACTGTGGGCAGGGTTGACCTGCATATCGTCAACATCCAGGTGGTCTACTTCAGATGCATATAACATTACAAGATACTGGAGACAAAGGGAAAACCTATCAATCAATTAATGCTTGGAAAAGCCATGAAGTAATGTGTTGATGAGAACAAATCTCTCTCTTACTAGGGATTATGGAAGAAAGTGAATCCCTTTTACTTTCCCCAAGGCCTGCAATTTGCTTGCAATTTGGCAATCTCCTCTGGAGGGTCTCCTGTGCCTGTAAATTTTATCAACTTCTACCAAAAAGGGAGGAAAGGTTATATGTTTAAATTCCCACTGTAGTGAACAGAGAAACACACAGCTTTCTTTTATGTAGAGTGGCTGGGAAATCAAAACATGGATAGAAATGAAGGGAATGTGGAACAACTCAGAAAATAGATCCAACATTCTGTTGTCTTTTTTTGAAGCACAAACACAAGGTGAATTGTGAGGCCCATGCATAGGAGCCAACTCCTAGGGGCCAAGGGATCTTTGCCCCCACCCATAAAATGTTTGAGGAGGCTACCCCCCCAAGTTGATGGGCATTGCCATTAAAATTATGTCTGTGCATTGCGTCATGTGATCAATTATGTGGAGTAGGGTTTACTTGCCTCCCCAAATATTTTATTTAAGTTGGCACCCTTGGGCCCATGCACACCCATAGAAGACCTCAACAAAGGGCAGGAAATACCACTTGACAAAGACTGTCATCATATAGGCATTTCTGATTCTGATGCCAGACTCTCATATACCGGTAGTTTTTATTCTAGTAATTTTTTGTGAGAGTCTTTGAGAGCCTCCCAGGGCTATAAATCAGAATATTTATGTACATACACCTCCCTCATTGTTGGCATTTGGACATCAGATGAGAACAATGCTATCGTAAGGTGCTTTTGGCATGACTAAATAAATTATGTTTTTCTCCTTTTATGTATTTTGTTGCTACTGTTTGATCTGCTACTCCACACTTTTAATTTATTTCAGTGATGGTTAGGTTATGGTTCTTCTTGTAACTGCTTTCCATTAGATACCTTAAAGCTCCCATTTGTGGACAGAAACGCTGAGTACAAATATTTTAATTAATAAATAAAAAGAATGAAAACACATATTCCCCAGTTTCCAGTACTGCCTGCCCAAACCCTCCCAAATTCCTCTCAAGCATGCTTAGAACATCCCAAGGAAGCCTGTTCCCAACACCACACTGCCAGCTAAATTGGAGGCTATGGCAAGCAAGTGCCATGTGCACTCTGGGAAATGCTTTTTGTGAAGTAGTTTCCAAGGCCTAACCTTCTACCCTTCAGGAACCTAGTTCAGAGTTCCATTCCATTGAGCTAGCAGTTTCAGTTTTCAAAGCAGAATTTACAGTTGATTCTTGTGACTTTCATGTTTGTGTTAATCCCTGTCCAGCAATAGCTTATGCTTGACGGCTCAGAAATAAGCTGTTGTGTTCAATAAGACTTACTCACATGTAAATGTGCATATAGGATTGCACTCTACACATAGGAGCCAACTTCTAGGGGCCAAGGTCCCTTTGCAGCCCCCCTAAAATATTTGAGGGAGCCGACCCCCCCCCCAGTTGATGGGCATTGCCATTCAAATAGTGTGTGCCACATCTTGTGATCGATTATGCAGGGCAGGGCTTACCTCCCCACCCCCCGATATTTTATTTTTCAAAGGCTTTAAGAACTGATGAGTGGGTATTGCTGTCAACTTAAAAGTAGGACATTTTGTCTTTCATTGGCTTACCTGCTTTGTCTCCACAATCATAGATGTGATTTTCATTTATAGATTACCTTCAGTCCTCTGGCTGTTACTGTGACACATTCATGTGTCAAAAATAACAAGGGAAACTAATTCTTACACAACCCAATCTCCTTAAAAACAAACTCAAAAGCAATTTAGATTTGGGTTATTTTATTCAAATATTTTACCTTTAAGACTGGATATTCGGCTGACATTCCCACAGATTTTGCCCTTTTCTCCTTAGTCGCAACTGTTGACTAAGCAAACAGACTCTGTAGTGTTGGAACCACTAGGGTCTCTGAAGTGTATGCTGTGGGAATGAATACCAGCAAATTAAACCTCTCTTTGAGCAACTTCAACCATTTCCTCTATATAAATGTTGCCACAGAACGTCATTTTAAAAAGTGGAGAAAAAGTCAGGAATGTCGACAACATTATGAACAACAGCACCAAACGTGAATGAAATGTGCAGAGAAAGTACATAGTGAGTGCTGTGAGTTTGGGGTGTGCATGCTAAACTGTATGCCAGACCCCTCTAATCCATCTTGGATCCAGCAAGTGTTAAAAGCTAATCAAGCCTGTTGGGGGAGTGGATGAGGGATTAAGACAGAAAATCTTAAGATATGCAAGATAGAAAATCTGCAAGATAGAAAATGGGCAAGGCCCCTTCCCCCAACAGACAAAGCCAGAGTTGAGAGCAGGGTTTGCAATGATGTGAGCTAGACAGAAAAGCAGTAAGCTGGAGAAAGACAGAACAATGTTTGATTTCTGTTTCTGAATCCAAGGCTAAGGCTATAAGAGAAACAAGTCCCTTTTCAGAGTGTTGATACTGTGAACCCCTCCATTATAGGCTCAGGTTGCATATATGTGTAAATAAACCACGTATCATAAAGACACTACATGCAGTTGATGGCCAAACTTGGCCCTCCAGCTGTCTTGGGACTACAACTCCCATCATCCCTAGCTAACAGGACCAGTGGTCAGGGATGATGGGAATTGCAGTCCCAAAACATCTGGAGGGCCAAGTTTGGCCATCACTGCTACAGTCTCTGCTGTGCCTCATTTCCAAAGGAAACGGAAACCCTGGGTAAGCGCCTGGAACCCCTGGAATCTTACCCCACTCGGAGACTGAGATGGTATGTTCATTCATGTATGACATGATAAATGCATATGGAAGAAGAAACATGCATGCAAACCCCCACACCTACAAAGAGCCAAAAGCAGGACCTATATTAGGAAAGCTGACCATCTCTAAAAATTGGCAACTACTTTTAAAAGCATGAATGACAGAGTCACACACAAAAACTATTTGAACATTTGTTTTAAAATTGTCTATGGACTAGAGTGAATGACACTTGTTTCCTTCATTGTGAAGGAGTTGTCATTCTGACTTCCTGATTTTTGAAGATGCTTTCAATATCTGCTTGTCTACTGAAGAACATCTGAGTGCCCATATGAATCTATTTACCAGAGTCAATGACACACATTTCCTTATTTAAAAAATGAGATTGTCATTTTAACTTTTGACTCTTTGAGAATGCTTTCAACATCTGCTTGCCTTCTGAAGAAGATCTGAGCATCTGCCATGGAACCCTCAAATTTTGCAAAGGATTCTCAATATGTTTTATTTGAGTAGGCATTCAGTTTATGCAATACACTTAGTGACCTCACTGTTGCCTCATGAGAACAGAATGTGCAGTTCAGAGCATATAATCTCCCTCCTGACTGCACACTGTAAATGGAAAATTGGTATGGTGGGTAAGCTGTCTGCCACTATAATCTTCCCACTGAGGGGCCTATATCAACCTTGCAAAAAACTCAGGGTTCCCCAAAGAGATGCCAGGTAGAAGTATCAAATCTTTTTTCACACCCTGGCAGTATTAAGCCATCTAGATGTGAAATTCTGGCTCATTAACTTCCAGGAAATGAGTATCATTCTATTCTGAAGTAGTAATTATAAACAAATTTATCTACATGGTTTTTTCTCTTTTAAATCTGGCTTATAGCTTCCAACGAGAGACAAAGTTAATGAAGTCTGCAACACCTGTCCCAGTAAAGAAGGTGTACTGCACACAAATGTTATTGAAGAAAGCATGACTAAAAGCCCTGATATATGGCTTATTTATGCCTGTAACTGTAATTTCTGGTACAGCAGCACAATCTAGGCAGCTCATTTCCTGTGTGGTTAGACAACCCAGTGCATGGGTGGGCTTAAGAATTATGAGGCGGGGTGTGGGGAGAGACAGCAATTAAACTATTATTGACTTTTCTTTTATAGAGCTGAGAGACCAAAGCAATGTGCTTTTAGATGCTGGAAACTACTATAAGAGTATTCCTGGTTGGCCTGACTAAGGTTCATGGGAAGTATGCATTGTGGTTAGATACTACCGTATTAAGGAAATGTGTGTCATTGACTCCTGTCCTTTAGATGTTGGAGACTACTATAAAAATATTCCTGGTTGACTGGACTGAAGTCCAAGGAAAGTCTGCATTGTGCTTTGCATTACTCAGTGCTGCTGCTTCTAGTTTTTCTCATCTTGCAGTTCGTTGCTCACCTGGCTTGGTTGACAGGATGGGTGGGAAAGAAATGACAAAATCACTATCAATCTCCAAAGCATCATGGTGGTACTTGTTCATACAGGTGAACATGTATGGTATCCATTCAACAGCTAATTGATAGAGCCACGCCTCCAAGCATAAACTGATCCCCAACTGAAAGGAAATTCTTCCAAAAGACTTTCAACTTTGCTGGTTTGATTTGTTTTTGCTTCAAAAAAATAATAATATTGGAGATCTTTAGAAACAACATAGGAAACTGCCTTATACTTATTCTGATCATTGTTCCATCTATTACAGTATTGTCTACATTGATTTGCAGCAGCTCTACAGCATTTCAGACAGAGTTACCTGTAGCTGCCTTAGCAGTATTTTTGAATGCAAGACATGTGCTCCAGTCTTTGTTCAGGAAGCCTTCCCCAAACCAGATCATCCTCTCAAGTTTAAAAGAACAAAACAAAAGTGACTCATTCAAGGTCTTCATTAAAATAATTATACTGAAGCTTTTGATGAATGTAGTGAGGCAGTTCTTGCACTGAAGCTTAAAATGTGTTGGACTCTTCATACAAATCATTTTGTGTCAGCAATGTTAATTTTCAATTATTAGGAATTCCGACTCAGATTAGAAGAAAAAGCTAGCTGAAAACAGAATCCTTGTTGTTTTTCATGACTGTATTTATGCAGACACCCTAGGACAGGCATGGCCAAACTTGGCCCTCCAGCTGTTTTGGGACTACAACTCCCATCATCCCTAGCTAACAGGACCAGTGGTCAGGGATGGTGGGAATTGTAGTCCCCAAACTGGGGCCATGACTGCCCTAGGATGTTTTGGACTACAACTCCCATCATCCCTGACCATTGGTTCTGCTGCCTAGAAGTGAAGGGAGTTGTAGCATAAACATGCATAGAGCACCATGTTGGAGAAAGCTGACCCATAACACATGCCAGTGCTTCTCATGCTGCATTTTTGTACTGAGGAACACCCCAGACTACACAATACTATTAGGCAATTCTCTGAGTTTCACTCTTATTAGAAAATGGTTGCATTTAGTCTAATGACTGAACTTAAAATTGCTGCAGAATTAATTATTTGTATATTTTGTATACTATCCTTCTTTCAAAGATCACAGGGTGATTAACAACATAAAAATACAAAATGAAAACACAAAATACATAACAAAACCAAAACAAACCAATAACTCCTCCCACAGACACCTTTAAATGGCCACCGAATGTTAAACTTACTACCCAACTGCCACACTTCCTAGTTTCAGGAGAAATCTGTCTCAGCATAGATGTTAAAAATGACATATTTTTTTTAAATTGGAATCACAGTTTTAGTCCTTATTTGGGAAGGGAAAGTGACCAGAAATAGTTATTGACCTTCTCTTCAAGTGTGTGAATAGCTTTTTGTTAGTAGAAGTGACTCAGCAGGTGTTACAAACAAATGTATGTAATTTGAGTTTGTCAGAAATTTGTTACTGTGGCTTTGGGGGAGTTTATGTGGGTTTGTAAAGAGACAGACTCCCCCCCCCTCGGCTTACCCTATTCCGTAAAATGGGGGAAATCATCTGTCGGTACTGTGTTAGGGAACAATACTTTAATTCAAAAAAGTTAAGAAACCAACAGAAGTGCCAAGCTCAGCAAAGCAGAACACAAATAAGATTTTAAATAGCAGTCTGGTGAGAAAAGACCGCAGAGGGTTGAGCACAAGAACAGCCAAATAAAAGCATTGCCATGAGGACTAATTGTATGTCTGCCTGGAAGATTGTGAAGTTCTGTTTTCCCATAGTCTTCCTATATTTCAGCTTGCAATGCAATTGACAAGATGCAGGGATGTTTTGTCAATCTAACAGCTGGTTCTGATGTTACATAGACTATCCTTGTCAAGCTTGTTTTTTCATGTAATCTCATATTCAAGTAAGAGGGTGACCATGGATTGATAACAGGGTGATCAGCAGAGAACGGGTGTACTTTAGATGCAGATCCTAGACCACAGAATTGTCTTAAATTTCCCTGTCTTCAGATCTTCTTAAAAAGCCCTGTGTATGTTGAAAATGGTGAACTTGCCACAAACTTCCCACATTATCTAGAACAGGCATAGGCAAATTTGGCCCTCCAGATGTTTTGGGACTACAACTCCCATGATCCCTAGCTAACAGGACCAGTGGTCAGGGATGATGGGAATTGTAGTCTCAAAACATCTGGAGGGCCAAGTTTGCCTATGCCTGATCTAGAACATCACTGCTCAGGGACAACAGCAGAGTGTCTTTATTTGCTACCTGCAAGGAATGGTGTACACCAGCTACCATAGCAGAAAATAAAATAAGTTACAAGTGTAAAACTGTCTTTGAAAATCATGACTGAGATTTTAAAAATTAACATTAAAAAGTAGAGCTTAACTTTAAACCCACTACATACATAGAAGGTTGCAACTGAAGATTCAGAGAGTTAGAATGGCACAACAACATTGACGTCTGCAATTTTTCAGACTAGTCCTCTGTCCCCCAACTTTGCCATAATGCTTCGACACAAGATACACACTCCTTTAGCTGGAAGCATTAGATACTGTGCTATAGTACTATAGTATAGCACAAACTATTTTTTTCAAATGCATTGGTATGTCATGTGGCATTGTGAGGGAAAGGAAGATATGTCCTGATTCACAAGCATTCCCATCCAACCCCCATTGGACACATTTAAATACTTGCATAATTCTTTGGCTCATAGTATTTAAGCATACTTGTGGCATTTTGTTCAGTATTTATACCTTGACTTGGAGTATGCCATCCTGAAGGCTATCTAAGTTCTATGCTAGGGCTGTGTTCTCAGTCATGAGGAAGCCTTCTTGGAATCCTTTTGGGATAAAATGTAGAGTAGTGTATGTCCACTTTTAAGCCTCAATAAGACGAGCTCTTGCTCTTTTGAACGAGGAGTTTGCCATTCAAACTAAAGTGTGAAGCAATTCATCTCTTTTTTTGCATGCCAATAGGAAAGTTTTTGAACTCTGGATATTTTACGGTACTGTGCTGGGAAGGACGGGAACAATAAAGAGCGGAAGCAATGTTGCCCTTTAATTGGGGGATAAGCCATTCTAATTATTAAATCTGAATCAAAGAGGAGATGAATGGCATTATTATCCATGGTTCCTATTGAACAACTTCCAGTGTGAAGATTACATGGAAGTTCAGGAAACAAAAGTACTCTGGGAGATAAAGAACACATTGTTAGACCCACTGACATAATCTGTTCACTCAAATAATAGTCAAGTGGCCACCTCTTTGAAAGGAGAAAAGAGCAGCTTGTGGTTATTAAGCGCAGCATTCTTTTCCTTTTCCGCTCCAAAGACAAAGAATGGGTTTAAACGCTTCAAAACCACACATTGTGCACAGATGAAGATGACTGTCAAAATATGCAGTTAAATCATCACTACCTACAGAAATCTCTTGGCCGCCATCTTGGGGCCTGGACAAACAATGACATCTTGGCAACCACATGAATGGTCATGCGGCACTGCTTCATAATGCCCAGTGGAGAGCAAGCTAAAAGGGATCTATTAAAAATATCTTGTTATCTGTTCATTATGTCCACTGTCTATGACACTATGGAGACAATGAGGGCCATTATAACAGTACAACGCTTGGGCCCCAATTCAATGAGCTCTATTAGAAATGTGTGCAGGCATTGCACACGTGGTTCCCCTGGCAAGACTGGGAACTGAGGAGGAACTGTGGGGGAGACACTTTGGAGTTGGAGAAACAGGACAAATTTGTCATGTTCAGTTTCTCTCCATTTCTCAATTTTCCAGTCTTAAAAGTTCAGTTCAACCCATTTCCACACCAGTTTGCATTTTTTTTAAAAAAGCCACCTGAAAAGTCACATATAATTTTGTGGGCATTACTCCTAATATAACAAAATGAAAAATAAAATAAAAATCATTCCAGTAGCACCTTAGAGACCAACTAAGTTTGTTATTGGTATGAGCTTTTGTGTGCATGCACACTTCTTCAGATACCTAATATGACATATTTTTTGCAGACACCTAATGTTCAGATTTTTGCAAGTAATTTTTCCAGATTAATTTCTGCACATAATTTTCACAAATGGACACCTTTTAATGTGACCTTCCCCGTCATGCACTCTTCATTGTATTTGTTTTTTGTTATAGATCTGCAACACAAAATTCAGAGAAGTGCAAATTTTGGATGATATGGTTTGCATATTGATTAAGGAAGTGCAGATCAGGTATACATATTTTAAAATGAGAACCAAACCAATTTCTATATCATCCCTACGAGACATAGCTCTTAATTCTATAGCCTGGGAATGCCCCAGCAGCCAGTCCAAAAAATGCTTGTCTGAGCAATAAGAAAACAAATTGATTGGGGAAGTTGGGAGAGTGAGTAGCCTGTTCACCATCCCAGCAATGGATGATCATAAGGATGGACAGCCTGTAGGGCCCTAAACAAAAACAAAGCACTTGCCAAACGATACTTTTAAGAACTGTGGCTTAACTGGATTATGGGTCAGGCCAAGTGTTGGCAACATATTAAACTTTCTAATAAAATGTACATTTAAAATGCATGATGTAAAGTGTCCCAAAGAGAAGCATATCTCTTTTTGTTAAAAATCCTAAATGCTTTCTATTCACATTTTAGCCAAATAACTCTACAAAGTGGTAGGAAAACAAGACCTTTGGGAATTATATGAATGGAGGAAATAGCTCAGTTTGTTAAAGGAATTGGGAATTAATGCAGGGGCATCAAAACTAAAGGAAGCAGAAGTTCATAGCCACCCTCAGCTGACCCTATCTTGAATGTTGTGGTGCAGCCAGTTAATGTTTGTATTTCGACTGTGGTTTCCACTCATACTCAAGTCTGGGAATCTTATGTTGGTGCTGACATCAGCAGGTTCTTTCTCCAAAGTCGAAAGAAACTGTGATGGCCTAATGAAATGGAGCATTAAATAGAGGAGAGGCTAAGGAGGTTTGCTAGATGAAACACAACAGCTATAGTCGAAAGAAACTGTGATGGCCTAATGAAATGGAGCATTAAATAGAGGAGAGGCTAAGGAGGTTTGCTAGATGAAACACAACAGCTATAAAGGGGGTGGGTGGGAATTGGATGCTTTATGCACTACAATGAAAGGAAGCAAATGCCTTATTTGGGTTAGGGATGGATAGAACTGCTCAGTTGCATCCTGCAGAGTTTTGGTGGGAAATGAAATGGAATTATTATTCTGACCTGCCAAAATTCTGAAATGGATCCCAGAGGCTGGTATGAACTCTGAGCATTTGCAAAAACACAAGTAGGGGGTGGTCTGCTAAACTGCCCCCAACTGTACTTGTGAGCTTTGATTCTGTGAAGGGACGCAGAGGTTTTTTTTCCTCTATCTCATCCCTCTGGTAAATCTACCACCAATTTTAGCAAAATAAAAATAAAAAAGTGGAGAGGATACAACACATGACCGTTTCCAGGTACAACTGCTTTCCAATTTGTTAATTTCTGATTAGGCTTAGTTGTCACAGGAAGACTAGTTCCAGCATTTTTGTTCTTGAACGTATGTGTGTTCAATGAAGATGAAAGTGACATCTCCAGCTAGCACTATTAAAAAGTGGAACTAACTAGCATATAATTCAGTTTAAATAGAAATGAACACAGCCTGGAATTATTATAGACCTATCTTTCTCAAGGATCTTTGTAGCTAGGATAATGTTCTTGCAGCATTCTAGGTGCCTCAACGGGGGAAAAGAGAGTTACTGGTGGAGGAAAAAGGCCTTGGTGCCACCAGTACTGACCTTACTCCATTGCCAATTTTCCTCTCCCATCCTGGTGTGAAAGACTTATTGTAGAGCAAAGAATTATGCTCAACATGATGGCAAAAAAGAGAGAGTAAATGCTCTGCTAAAGTATGGGATTCCTAGTTTTGGTTCTTGCATTTAACAAAATTGCTCACTGGAAAATTTACTTTTTCACAAGGGGCAATAACTGGAACTGGAACATGCAAACTGAAACCTATAATTCCCCACCCCCAATAATAATAATAATTTTATTTTTATACCCCACCCAATATTCCAGGCATTGTCTTGGCATGTCCCTCACCTCATGATGAGGTGGCAGTGCTCACATGACCTCCAGTCAGTTGCATCTCTGCTGCTTATCGGGAGGTAGAGGAAACAGAATACATGCTGGCTTTTTGCTAGAACTCAGAGACTGCCCAAGCATGCCACCTATGGTTTTATCTGAAAGGGATTTTGCAGATGTCCTGAGATTCCCTCTTTACTCCCTTACCTAGCTGTATAAAGTTTTGCTGTACTTATTATTTTGAGGAAGTGAATAGAAAGCAGCAGTCATTGTAAATGAAGGTCAGGGAAGTGTTCATGAGAGGCAAACAGTCTTCTCAACCACCCAGAATGTAAATCACTGACAGTGGAAATTGGCTGTGCTGGGGCTGTCATTATCAGCCATCATTCCACCAAGGCCAGCGTAAATTATTTTTGCCTCCAGAGAAGTAATTTGCTTCAAGACTCTATTTATTTTCAAACTCCCCTATTGTAAACACTGAATTGAAGTCATCCTGTTCCCCAGTTACTCTTTCAAAAAGATATTAATAAGTTGCAAAGAGGTGGGTTTCTACATAATCCAGGCAGATTGTTTGACAACTCAATGACAAGGTCCTGTAGCTGAGCATATTTTGTAGCTATTTTCTGAATTGTTCAGAAGTTGGGGGAAGCTGGGGGAAGTGACATAATCATCATGGTGTTCTTTTCTACTTTCCTTTCACAAGAAAACTGATGGTTAAAGAAAAAATCAGATGTGTTTTCTTTCTTTTAAAAAATTTATTCAGTGTCAGTGTCTGCAAATTGGGTCCATCTGACATGAAGGAAGGCATAATGATAGTGATCATGGGGTGTTCACATGTTACATTCAGCAAGTGTACAATCTGTGTACACAACTAGTTGACCCACACACAGTTATTCACAAGTAACAAGTGTACAGTCTGAATCCCCATGTTGAGCTGCACAAATCAACATATGTACTTTACTCTTTGTTCTCTATGAAATGGGGTTGGTTATTAAACCAGTCTGAAAATTGTAGCTGTGTAAGGGGAGGGCTTGCCGATCGGAAGGTCGGCGATTCAAATCTCTGTGACGGGGTGAGCTCCCATTACTTGGTCCCAGCTCCTGCCAACCTAGCAGTTCGGACGCACGTCAAAGTGCAAGTAGATAAACAGGTACTTCTCTGGCAGGAAGGTAAACAGTGTTTCTGTGAGCTGCTCTGGTTTCACCAGAAGTGGCTTAGTCATGCTGGCCACATGACCCGGAAAAACTGTCTGCGGACAAATGTCGGCTCCCTCGGCCAGTAAAGCGAGATGAGAGCCTCAACTCCAGAGTCGTTCACGACTGGACTTAACTGTCAGGGGTCCTTTACCTTTACCTTTACCTTTTTAACAACTCTCAGTACCATTATGGTGTAAATGTGGTGTGGGATTGCACTGTTTGTTACCTCATGATACGTAGCTATCTAAGAAATCCCAAACTCAGAGTCACTTGGGGGGAAGAGAGGGAGAGTTAAAAAAATTGCCTCATGAGTGAACCTAAGATCAGCTTTAGAAAGTATTTTGATTTTGAAACCTCTGTTATTGTTAGCAAATGGTGGGTAACAACAAAGGGATGAGTCATGCCTCATTTCAATCATCCAGTCTCTAGTTTTTTCTCCCGGCAATAGCAAGCAACTCCACTGAGGTTAAATCATGCCAAGCTATGAGCCTATGGGCAGGGCATGTGTCTTATTTTCATTTGTCCACCACCTGACACCATCATTGACTGAATTTTAATTGATGGGAGCCACTTTGGGAGACTTTTTTGTGTGAAAAACGGGATAAAAAAGATTATATATTGAATTATCCTGTAGAACAGTTGGAAGCATTACTGAGATATGCAACTCTTTCAACACTCAAAACATGTTATTTAACACTAGCATTGCATTCCTATGCACTCAGAGAAGTAAGTCCTATTGCGTTCAGTTGGGCATAGTCCCAGGTAAGTGTTCCCAGGAGTGCAGCAGAAGTATTGTGATAGTGATAACTGAAATTCTGTTTACACACTCATCCTGAACTTTACTGCCACTTAATGCATCAATTCTTAGGGCTTGTCCACACTGTGAATCAGAGGCTGTTTGAGTCCAAGAATTCTGGCCATGATTCACATCTCATTGTCCTCAACTGAAAACCACCCCTCATTTTTGTAGAGTGAAATCAGATTTCCCCAATCCTTTAAACTATCTGAAAAGCAATATACAAACCAAACCTGCTTCTGCCTGGCTGCCAGGTGGACTGCTGCTGTTTGCATTCTCCTCAGTTATGGTGGCACAAGAAAGATCTGCTATCTGAGGGAAAATATGTTACTTTCATACATTCTTTGTTTGCTCAAGGAAAATATACAAGATACGGTGTGTTGTGGCATCATGTTGGTAGGCTCAACTCAGCCTATTTATACACCAAGGGTTCTCTGCAGATGCTCTGATGAAGGTACACTGGGCCCAGCTGTCAGCACAAAGTTGCAACCTCTCTCTTCAGAACCTTTGTTCACTGTATCTGTGAAGGGCATGTATAAGGACCTAGTATCTGTAAAAAAGGCAAACAAGCAAAATCCACTAGTCATTTGCACACTGTAGCAATAGAAGAAGCCTTAACTCCTGTTGCAGGAAAAATTGTTATTATATTACATCAACTATACAGATGCAAACAATTGCAATGGGATCCCCCAAACCCCAAACCTCAGTTTCCGAAGCTCAAATGGAAGACTAACCACCACCATCGCAAGTTTCCATTCTGATTTATTTGATCAAAACATTTTCTAAAGTACCGTATGTGTGAGAATTTAAATAACATGATGGTTAAAAATAAAATCAGGAAAGAGTAAATATAAAGGGGAGGAAAGAAAAAAATAGTTGGCTACCAAAAAGCATGTAAATAAATCACTGGTAACTTTCCAGGTGAGGTCACCCACCCGCCATGCATGTTTTGCCAATGAAACCAAGTTCTGCATAAACATTGCATAATATAAAATACAATTGATATTCTAGAAATAAGTACTTTAGAATTGTTAAATATTTATAGCTAACTAGATATTGGCAAAATGTGTTCATTCGAACACAACCATTTCCAGATGAGCAAAGAATGTCAATGCTGGGCTTTCAGTTCACTCATAGTACAATACTAAAGGCACTTAAAAATGTGTGTGTGTGTGTGTGTGTTTTAAATCTCAGAATAAATAAGGCATACAATATAACTATTTTAATGATAAACACACTGGAAGTTGGTAAATATATATGAAGCAAAAAATAAGATGTAATATAAATATGTGTAAAGAATATGTTTATGTGAAAATTTAATAAAAACCAGATAGATAGATAGATAGATAGATAGATAGATAGATAGATAGATAGATAGATAGATAAACACACTGGGAAGAAAGATGAATATGAAGGCTATACAACTGAACAATTGTTTAAGTTACAGTATATGCCACTGACATCACTTAGTGATGCTGTCCCTCCCACGAATTATGCTCTAATGTTCAGGAAGAAAACTTGTTCATGTGGGTAAAGCCAGCAAGACATATGGTAAGTCTCAGGGTAGCCAGCAGTCATCTGAATACACCAGATGATCTACTTCATGGATGTAGTGTGGTGACACCCCCCGTCGTCTATCTTTTTTTCTAGTAACTTGGATGATCTTCCTAGGATTTGATCTTTCACACCTTAGATGTAATTCTCAAAGTCAGGGGAGCTTATCAATGCCTCCATGTTGAAACCTTCAGATTGCTGGAAATCTAATTTGGTAAGTGACTCTGAAATGGGTACAAATGATGATAGCCCAAACCCAAAAGTTAAATCTCTCATCGTTCTCTAGACATAATACAACTGAATGTATGTTTTGATGCAATGACTATGAACGTTTCATGATTATTTTTAACAGTTTGAATCCTTACCAGATCTGCTTGCTGAATATTGGCTTTAAATTTCCCAGGTCTAATTCCACCAAGTCTAATTCCCATCTATGTAAATAGGACTGTGTTCTTAAAAGTCCCCTGTTAATTTCAAGGAGGCTTTTGCACAAGAAATTGTGATTGGATTGACCTCTCAGAGAACACACAGCAAAGCGGAACCAGCCAGTTATTTTAATCCTTTATCTTTGTCACAGGAGGAATAAAAGTGAATGGAATTACAGTCAAATAATTAGTGAGGTGAGTGTTTTTTTTTGCATTTCATTGATGATATGTATTCATTATAGCTAAGCTTGGGCTGAAGTGGCATTATGGCTGAATGGTTGTGTGCTGAGAGTGGGTAGTAGACCAACTGTAATATTCACTGGTTTGCCAGAAATTAGAATAATCCTTATCTTTATCCAAGATGAACAGGACAAAGCATCTAGACTTTGTGTGGTAAATGAACTGAAGAGTTCTATCTTTTACTAGAACCAACAGGCATAGATTATAGCAGTTATAAACTTAATGCATGACATTCTAGCAAAAGAAATGTATGAGAACCATGACAATGAGTTATTTTAATTTTAGCCAGTACAAGGCTGTGTTTCTGAAAATGGAAAGCAGAAGGGTGTTTTTCCTTTAATGGGGGAAATTCTTAATTTGATGATCCCATACAACTGAATCATTTAATGTAATTGCTAAGAGAACAGGACAAAAGAAGTAAAAAGCAAGTAGAAGTTTGAACCCTTAAGCGTAATCTCTTTTTATCTCTCTGAGCAGTGTGAATGACATTTGTGGATCCTATTGAGACTAGGAGTCATGCTTTGTGGTTAGCATGCTGATGCCAGTGAGTAATACCATTAACTTGCAACTGTCAATAGCTGGCTTTAAGGGTTTCAAAGACCTTTAATTATTTCTAATACACCCAACAATACATTTCATATATTAAACACTGCAAATTGAAACATTGCTCCATGCAGATCCAAATGTTTCCATAACTTAGCCACAAAGATCAACTTTATAAAACCTATCATCTAGTTCATGAATGCTAATTTTGGATAGGTTCCATGTTATATGTTGAGAAATAGTGGTAAAGCAGTTAAAAGAAAGTGAACTGCTTCTGTACAGCTGCTATACTTATGTGTTTCAAACAGATGTACTTGGCATTAATGTCATATAGAAGTGGGTGGGCATAGACTGAGTTGGGATGGGCAGAAATTGTAACTGCCTTTTTCAACCTTTTTTTGCTGTACAGCATGGTTTTATTTCTTATATGAATATTGATGCACACAGTTGTTCTGGATCATTTCAGTTGTTATAGAACCTTTATTCTCAATAATGATGGAGAATGCTTTTAATTTTTGCATATCTTTGTTGTTTGTAAAGGAAATATTTGTATGAGTCAATATTTTCTTATTCCTTCAGAGCTCTGCTGTATCTTTGTACTTGTGTCCAGCCAGTCTGTGATCTTGGGTTTATAATTTTTATTCTTTGCTTTCCTTTTTTTAAACAAACAATTAATAGGATACTAAAAGAAAAAAAATGAAATAGCGAATTCAAAGTCTAAATTCCTGCATGGTGTATATACATGGAATTACATTTCCTGACTGTTTACAAGTGGAAATCCTGCACTAAAGCCAGCTGATGGCACTGCTTGCCAAAGGGACTCTTGGGTCTGGGCTTCCCCAGTTATTTAAATACGTGGACACCTGAAGGCAATGGGGACCTCTTGTGAGCAGGGGAACGATTTGTGAACACATGCTGTAATGCATGTGCATTTGCTGAGTGGGGACTCTCACATCTACAAAGGATCTTGGGTGTGGTTAATCCAGAGAGCATTGAACTGAAATGCATTTATCCTTTGAAATTCACGCTTTTCTGGATTTTGCTTTGCAGTTCTCCAGTCATGTAATGTGTACAAGAATGCATTTACTAGGGCAACGTGCACATATGCATATATAGGTGTGTGAAAATAACATAAAGAAAGGTCGGGGAAATTGCTTTGGAAATGCTATACAAAAATGTGTATATTAGAGGGGAAATCACAGTAAAATGCTGATGAGTTTTGAAGAAACCAAATTCCCTACTTCTGAGTAAATATGCTTAGTTGGAATGTGTACTGTACTAACATCCCTCTGATTCCAATGGGACATATATATGACTAATGTTCTCTAACTTGTTTTTTTTTTATGAAGAATTTATTAGCATTTTCATAATACAACACACACCCAGACCCACACCTACAAATACAAAACAAATACAAATACATATATTGCCAGGATTCTTCTTCTTATTTATATACCTAACAAAAAAAAATTTCTATTTCCGAATCTTGACGTTTGACTTCCCCTGCCTTTTCACCTTCGGTTTTAAATCCATATTTAACTTTCTTAACAGCTTTTCTCTAAAAAAAGAATTTAACTTCAATTAAAAATAACACAATTATCTTAATCATCCTATTGTATCATAAATCTTAGCAGAATATTCTTATAAAATCTAAACTTATTTCTTCTGTCCTTTATCATGCTGCTTTTTAACTTAAAATCCAATATCCCCTTGCTTATTCAAGATAAACTTATAATTAACAACCTTCACACTCCGATTTCAGATACCATAACAGACCATTTAAATTTTACATTTAATACTTCACCCCACACCCCCTCTGTCCATTGTCTCTCTCTGTCTTTCGCCGGAACCAATCTTCCAGTTGTCTTCTTTTCCCAAATGTCCACAGATCCAGGCAGCATTCACAACAAACCTTGCATCGAGCTTCAGGATACACATCACATCTTTTCTGGGCTCCCCCGCTTCTTTGTACCATACTTCTTCTTAATGTTCTCTAACTTGTATCCATTATGATTATGATTTAGCTGGTCTGTTCTTGTGACTTCCTTTCAGCCTTTCTTCTGAAATTGTTGACAACAAAGGTAATGCTCCCTACTGCCATTTGGTTTTCATATTTTTTTCCAATTGCTCTTCTACAAACCAGTTTTTTAATTGCATGACTCAAATTGATTAATTTTTTGTTGTATGTATTACAACAATTCCGAAAGTTTGAGATTCAGTAGCACAGATGAAGAAGATAGCAGTGGTTAACCTGGCCTTGTTGCTGGTTGCAAGGGGGCCCCATAACAGTTCAAGCTTCAGGGCCCCCCAAATGTAGGTCTGGCAGTGCATATGCCATCCATATATCTGTGGGGATGATCCAGTTCTCCTCCTACAATCCTGTTCAAGCAGCCAAGCACATTTTGATTATACTACATAAAAGTCCATTTGACCAAAAATGTCTAAGATGCCTCAGGGCCATTCAACTTTGATGGTGGCATGTGATCTTGTTCAAGTCAGTGAAAATAATATTTGGGCTCCCTTTCAGGGAGCTCCAAACAAGTTTAGGACAGACAATATATTCTTACTGCCGCTGGAGGGAGTGGTGCCACAGAAAAATAAGGGTTGGGTGTTGGTGAAATTCGGTATTAAACAGATAATCTGACCTTTTAAAGATAATTGAGGCTTCAGGGATAAAAAGAAGCCAGCTTTTGTGCATCATTTATTAGTCATTTATAATAGTTGCCTAGATGCTATTAAGTGTTTCTGAAATGTTTTCCTGATGATGAGAAGATTTGATGAAAATGAGCATAATCTTTTCATGTAACGCTAATGTACATTTAATATTTTCCAGTAATCCTGGAAATATTTGGATATCATAAAAATGGTTGTGTTGTCATGAGAGCCCTTAAAATTCCTCCAGTGTGCACACCACTTAAGAAAAGAATTAAACTAAATCCTGTTTTGGAAAGTGTTTTTAAGTGCACACCCGTCCTGCATGACCTGACCTGACATTATTGGCGCACATGAAACTGTGTGTAACATATAAACCATTGGGCTGAGCTTTCAAAGTGGGTTAAATCTTGTGACCAGTAAGAGATCATTCATGAATCCTGAGTTCAGTGGCCAAGAATAAATCATTCTGAAAAATCAGTGCATGGAGTAAACTACTCCCATTCATTCATTCTAAGCAGCTGAAAATTAATGAATTCATTAAACAAAAAATGAGGTTTTGTTGAAAGGCAAGGTGTGGTATATATCTGAGCCTTGGATAAATGACTGACTTTGAAGCATCTGGCCTCAGTCTGATAGACACCCACCACCATCAACAAACAGACAATTGACCATGCTGGCTAGACCTGGCAGGAATTAGATTCCAACATTAACTGGTTCGGCACAGGTGACTGCTTTTTCTCCTGAAACTTTCCTGCTGTTTCTGAGGTTGCTGCTCCGATGACCAAGATGCTGCTTTCTAATTCCCAAACCATGCCTTTGAGTGTTTCTGAAGTTTTGTCTTACTTGTGATTAATCCCCAGGAAGAAAAGTGGTGTGGGGGGGGGACACTTTTGAGTTTAATATCATTTGCTTAGCTATTCAACAAAAGATCCTCTGCATCCAAAACATGTATCTGAACATGAATATTGAAACTTGCAAAGCTCATGCTTGGCTTTGCCTAATTCTGTGCAATGGATTGGGATATAACTTTCCATGGACAATGGGAGATCGTGTCATATGGGGTTTTAGGTGGGTACATCTGTGCAGCTTCTGGATCAGAACATACAGATTTATTAGATCGACACAGTTATTTGTGATAGCAATTTCTGAACTACACACAAGCATATAGGATAATAGCAAAGGTTGAATAAATTCAACCATCAGCTGTTGGCATCCTTCTAAAATACACAAACTCCAATTAAGCATGACCTTATCTTTTTCTGTGACGGTGGGATTGTGGCAGTGCAATAGTTAATATTCTCACACCGCTGCCCATTGGTGACTATCTATATTGTAGATCTTCCACTGAGAAAGATAAAGCTTTTCAGTCCCCTCCCTTAATTTAATAGGTTAGCTCATAATTACTTGGCACTTCCTTTTCCAGCAGTAGAGGAAGGAAGCTCCCCATCTAACAGACGTCAATTGGGCTGAACCACAGCTGAATAAATGTGTGTGTAGAATGGGGAAATATCCTCTCTTGTTGCCAATATATGCTTAGGATGGAGCAGATCTTTTTTGTTTGAGTGGACAGAATGAGAGGTCAAGTGTATGAAAGGAGGCATATGGTGACTCTAAGACTGATGGCTAGATTGCTGATTTCGATCCTAGTATATAGGAAATTCTCAGTGCTCATATATGCAGTATTTTGTTTTAAATGGGCTCACTAGGAAAACATGTGCCACACTTTATACTTAATAGCATCAGCTATTAAATGAATTTGCAATAATTATCCAATGGAGGTCTAGAAAGTGCCACATATTGCACATTGTTTGAAATCACTGAAGGTAAATTATTTTAAATAAAAGGGCATGTGCATGATGTACATTCTGTACTCACTTAAGTGTGCTGTAAAATAAACCTAGGGATAGCAATAACATTTATGTTTATACTTGCTACTAATCACTCATGAAGTACATAGGTGGAAGTGTTTATTTAAATAGTTCTTCAAAGGGTATTGGAGTACATATTTTCTTTTTTTGTGGTCTGAGCACATGACTTGCAAGACTTGCAAGTGACCCAGCTCAAGCACAACTTCAGTTCATTCATTTATTTTATATATTTATATGCTGCTTTTCCAGCAAGGTGCCTTTTACCACAGAGAAAAATGATAAAACTAAAATAATAGAAATTCAGTGAAAGCTGAATAGAAATACGATCACATGACAAAATGTGCCAGCCTTTAAAAGATCCTTCTAGTTATCTCAATGGCCAGGTGGAAAGGAAGACCTTTTAAAGCCTCTCACAATGTAATCAAAGAGGAACAATACCGGGGGAAATTGTTCCAAATGCTTAAGACACACAAATGTGAAAGTCCTGATTCTAGCAGCAGATGTTCGTTTGGCATTAAGAGATGATAACTAAAGCAGAGCCTGATGAATGAAGAGTTGATACAAGGAGAGTCTCTAAGGTAGGCATGAGGAGCCCTTTTCACAGGGGCGTTGTATCCTGTTTCACCACTTGAGGTGAAATGGGAAATGCTGCCCCACTGAAATGATGCACCATCCCAGCCGAAGCATCACCAACCTAGGAGAACTTGCTGGATGTGATGCCACCTCTACTTCTCAGCCTTGTGCAAATTAATTGAAACAACAATGTAGTTTATTGTACAAAACCCACATATACATGTACAAAACTCACATATACGTACATTAGTAACGGATATGACCTCTGCTATTTTTAAGCAGCATTTGAACACAGTTTGACATGGAGTCTACTAGTTTCAGACAGTCACTGTTGGTTTTCGGATCCCTGTACCACACTTGAATCAGCGCCTGAATGAGCTTCTCCATAGTCGTACAGTCTACAGCAGTGTTTTTCAACCTTTTTTGGGCAAAGGCACACTTGTTTCATGAAAAAAATCACGAGGCACACCACCATTAGAAAATGTTAAAAAAATTAACTCTGTGCCTATATTGACTATATATAAAGTAATTTTTCAATTTCTCCCACGGCACACCAGGTAACATCTCGCGGCACACTAGTGTGCCGCGGAACAGTGGTCGAAAAACACTGGTCTACAGCACAGAGGCGACTTTTGTATATAGCCCACAAATTCTCAATGGGATTTATGTCCAGGGAATTCCCTGGCCAATCAAGTACCTGTATTTGCTGCTCTGTCATGGATTTCTTCACCACTTTCGATGCGTGACAGGGGGCTAGGTCCTGCTGTAATATCCCAGTACCGTCAGGATACATCTTTTCCAGCTCTGGAATAACTCTCTTTCATAGAACCTCAATATATTGTGACGAGTGCATCATTCCTTCTATTGGCTGCAGGCTTCTGACACCATAATGATCAACTGACTTTTCGTGTTTGTTTTGAGTACAGGATTATGAGTAAACATGCTTTGTTTCAATTAATTTGCACAAGGGTGTAGATGCCAGTTGGCAACTGCCTCAAAGAGTACAATTTACCACTATGAAATAAGAAGTGGTTTATAAAGATAAGCCAAAGGAGCAATCCCACTCTCTTGTCAAAATTGCACAGAGTGTGTGGAGGAGCTAGGAATTTGGTCCATCAGTCACTGCTGTATTGTTCTAGACAAGATAGTGCACTCTGTTGCACCTGAGGCCAACAGTCTACCTTAAGGCACACACAGCTGCTGCCCCCCACACCTCAGAATCTGCCACCTGAGGTGGCTGCCTTACTCTGCCTTACAGGCTAGCCCTGCTGACAAAATCTTGCCCAGCTAGGAGAAATCTCTCTCTTTAAAATACAGTTGACGCTCGGGTTGCAAATGTGATCCGTGCGGGAGGCACGTTTGCAACCCACAGCGCCGCTTCTGCGCATGCGTGGGTCGCGATTCGGCGCTTGTGAGCATGCACGAAGCACTATTTAGCGCTTCTGCGCATGCATGAGCACCGGAACTCGGAAGTAACTTGTTACAGTACTTCCAGGTTCGGCGCGAGCACAACCCATAAAAACGTAACCTGCAGCATTCGCAACCTGAGGTATGACTGCAAATAAATAAATTTTATTTGCTTTTCTGTTATATCTCACCAACAACACATATTATGTTACAGTCATGCACAAAATGATAAGAAAATGATAATATAAATATAAAGCATAAACAAGAAATAATAATATTAACATGTCTATGTTTCTCCAAATTAGTTTGATCCCTTATATCTTTACTTTTACTTCCACTCTTCCCCTGGTTTCCTATCTATTTTCCTTTTACCTGTGTTTCCTTACTCCTCTACATTATTCTCTTTGCCTTACATGATCTCATGTTGAAACGTACACTGCTGAGTACTTTTTAAGCTGTTATTATTATTTTCTTGTTATAATATTTTCCCATATAATCTCTATATAGTATCCAGCCCTCTTTCAATCTTTTCTCATCTTTGTTTCTTAATTTGTTTGTCATACTAGCTAGTTCCATATATTCCAATATTTTGAGATGACATTCTTCTCTCGAAGAAAAATGCTGGGATGGGGTTGCATTTTGCAGCAGCGGTCAGTCCCCACCTTCCCCCCCCAAAAAAAACCAGTGTCCCTGTCTTGACTCAGGTGTTCTGCCCTTGTCTCGTGCTTCATAAACTACCAGCAAAATACGTTCAGTGATACAACTGCTTTACAGCAATTACTCTAAATTCCATTGTAATTTCAGGATGCTGCTAGTATGCCTTGTGGGTGGTTTTAGGGTGGAATTAAAAGAAAGTTTGTTATGCAACTTCCTTAATGCTACGTGTGTTTGGGTTTAATGTTTGGTTTGAAAGAGATGTGAGCTGAGGTTGGCTGGGATGTTAATATTGGCTAAGCTGGTATTTTGGTTGAAGTTTAGTGATTTCACTGACAGGAAATGCTCTTGAGCAACCTAAACTTTAAGAACTTTTAATGTGGGTTTAAGAAGAAGTCTGGGAAAAGAAATCTGTTTTGCAAGGTGTCCTAATTTTCACAAAACATAGAGCTTGGCTAGCAGAAAGAAGGCCCTCAGCTGACCCAGGAACTCATCAGAATAACATTCAGAGATGGATGTGAGGCTCTGAGAACAATGTCACACTTACCACTGCTCACTTCAGCCTATAGTTTCTTAGGCTGTTATAAAATAAACCAATATTATAGAGAGTTTAAGCTTGAATACAGTTGCTCAGAGTTAGCGTGCTGATCCTCCCACAATCTTTGGAGTTAATGAAAATTCATAACAATGACCTTGATTTTGGTATCTTATGTCTGAAAGATTTAGTTTTAGATAATGTTATATTTAATTGACTAGAAAAGAAAAAAGTGTTTTCTTGTTCAAGAGTTGAATTATTTTCCTAGAAAAACTAAATTTAGAAATTTCATGCACCCTGCCTGCTTAAGCTTTGATTTCTGTTGTGAACTAATTATTATACTGTCTCTGAGAGTTGCATAGAGGTCCCCAAGTTGGAAATTTGCGCATATATATATATATATATATATATATATATATATATATATATATTCCATGATTATTTTTAGAAACATTCTTCCCTTTACTATGACAATATTTTGTTTTTAACAGTTGTTACTACAGCTGGTGAACTCATTTCTAGCACACAGAGACATTTCTGATTCCCACCTTGTCCATTATCAATTGTTCCATAGCAATGGCTATGTTAGTTAGGGTAATAGCGTAGAAAGTTGGGCAGGAATGCAAATGAGTTATTTTTTTACCCCAGAACCTTTCTTCCCAGGAAAGAATCTTGGATGCTATTTCCTGCTTTGTTGCCAGAATGTGGGAAGTAAAAATGTTCTTACATCTCAAATAAAGAGAGACTCCCACACATACATACATTTTGGAATGAAGCTTTATCAACCCACTCCCTGTATTTTTAGTAATAGATTTTTTTTTAATGAGGCAATATCATTCACAATAGATTTCCCACATGAAATTTAACAGAGCATGTTAAATTTGGCTGATACCAAATTGTCCATGGTCAAAACTAAAAGCACAGGGCTGACACAAGACATTTGGACACCTGAGGTGAAGTGCAAAATGGCACCCACTCCCTGCCAGGGAAAATGGAGTGAGTGAAGTTCTATATCGGGAACAAGCAGGGAATAAAGATTGACATTGGGATCTGCTGTCCCTGGGGATCCTGCTGTCTGAGGTGTTCGCCCTACCTTGCCTCATGGGTAGACCAGCCCTGAAAAAGGCTTCAAAATGGCCTCCAAAACAACCTCTACAAATCAAGTGACTGAGCAGTAAGTGCAATTCAATGTAAAGAAGTGTCAAGTAACGCATTTTGGGGCTGAGTTCTGGAAATGGCTCATTGTGCACTGGTGGGTGTGGATCAAGAAAAGACATAGAGAATAAAAGAACCATCCATGGAAAAATAGTGGAAGCAAGGAAAAGCCAGTGTGGTGAATGAAGGTTTCTCTCTCACTTGCTTACTCGCTTACACCACTGAGGCTCCCATTTGTTAGTTGACTGCAGGACCTGGGAAATGTTGAAGAGGATGACTGCTACATGGTATAGTCATATTTTCCCATATAATACAGCCCTGGGGCAATAGCTAATTCTTCCCAGCAATGCTACCTGGACAGCTGGGTCAGGCAGGTTTCTCTTACACATTTGTCAATACCATAGATATTATGTTATATATATTATGTTACATGGGTGTCAGTGAAGTTATGGCCAGCTTTTTCCAAACCTTTGTGTTTCATATTTTTTTTGTTTCTGTCACCCCACACATTTCTTTCCTCTAATGTAGTTCCTCCAATACATTGCACATTCCAATGGGTATAATTACAGGATTATGCCAACTCGAGAGGAACTGACTATTTCAGTTCCAAAGAGAGAATTATTTATGGTTTCAAAATGTGTTGAAATGACCAAAAGGAAAAGAAAGAAATCAGAACTTTTACACCCACTTCTTACGAAACTGATGGCAAAGCCAGGTTATAATTAAGAATAATGGAGCTGGTGATAAAAGTGAAGAGGAAATACTTAAGAGTCCTAAGATTTTAGTAGGGAACAGAGCTGTAAGATTATCACAGTTCTAATTAATCATTCTCTTGCTATAATCAGGAACTTTAAATGTCACTGAAAACATACTATAGTTATAAATTACAGAATACTGAAGCCTAGAAGAAGTTAAATGATTAGAGCAGGGATTTTTCAAGAAAAAATATTTCATTGCTACCACTCTAATACCTAGCTGCTACACTCAAATGCTTGCCAGGCTCATATATTAGCATGCACCACCTGAGTACCATACCCACCCACCATATTTCTTAATTATATTTTTATAATTAACACAATGTCTGTTAACTGGGAGGGGCTGATCCCCTCAAATATTTTATTGGATGGGTGAAGGGACTTCAGCCCCTAGGAAGTGCTCCTATGTACATGATAAAGGGTATGGATTGGTCTCCTTGATCTGGCTTTCTTGCGCTGGGATTGTGCTATCTAAGGAAGTCCTTTTTATGACTCCATTATAGAATGTCCAAAGTTTGCCTGTTGTCAGACATCTTGCCATGAGACTTCAATCCCATGCACTGTTAATGTTTATTATGAGCATCAAAGTCATTACTTGCTGTAAGCCACAAGCACAGAGTGTCAAAAGCCCATGTATGCTTCTGCTGTTTTACAGGAATTGTACTCCCTCTTTAGACTGTTTTCGATCTCTCTTTCTCCCTGGTCCTCAGCCTCTGAGAGCCCACTGCCAACACATTGGCTTGTCAAAGGCTGTTATACGGAACAGCTGGAATGTGATCTCATGGCCCTTGGAAGATAAGCAAGAAAGTAAAACTGTTGTGAGTCCGCTATGTCATCTCAATTAAGCTTTTTATTTACAGATAACAGTCTCACTGGGACATGGGAAAAAGTATAGCCAAGACACCATTTTGGCATGCATTAAAGCAACAAGAGTTTGCCAGCTTATGTAGTTCATTATGTTTTATGCGCACTGTTTCTGGTGTGGAAATTTAACCTGAAGGAATAAAACAAAAGAGAGCATTTCCAAACAAATAGAAACTAGTAGGCCTGAAAAGATATAGAGGAGCAAGTAAAGATACCCACACCCTGGGAGGGAAAAGACAGTAAATGTGGCTGCAATGCTAACTATGCTTACTACAAGGAAAGCTATTAAAACTCAGTGGGAGTTAGTGGTGAATATACACACTTACAATTTGGCTGTTGGCTTGGTAAACATAACATTATGGACTTTAAGAACATAACAAATATTGTCATGACTGTTTTTTCTCAGAACAACATCTGCTTAACATACTATTAGATTAATGGAAAGGCTGGCCACATAAAATTGTTGATTTTCTAGCTCTGACAAGAGTAAAAGCAGCAGGAATAAACTAAAGTAATATCTTCAGTCTAGTAGAAAATATTTTTGCAGTCATATGCAGAAAAGTTGTTGACTTTATTTCCACATTTGGATTTTAAACAGTAGGTTGGTTATTCATATTTTGAAACCTTCTGGAAATTGAAGAAAAAAATATTAAGGAAATACAAATTCATGCCCAGATCACATATTATATACCTAAACAAGCTTCCATCCAAAACAGTCATGAGAAATGACTAGACCAGAAACAAAATTCAGTTAACCAGGACATGGTTGATGAAAAGTTACCTAAACATTTCAGTCATTTGTACAAACTAGTTACAAATTTCTAAGGAAGTAGATATTTTCATCAACTAACTAACTAAAATTATTTTCAACATGAGTAACATCTTAAATCTACACTAGCCACAAAATAACTTGGGGTTGTATTCAAAGTAGCTCTAATAGTTTCTTGCATGAACAGAACAACATGTGCTTGGGCAAAAGGACTTTCTCCACTTCTCCTCCACTTGTGATCACCCAACCTAAATATGTTCTGGGTTCTCAACTACAAGTGGGGGAGAAATTCAATTCAGTTTGCATTCAAAGACAAATCTAACCAATTTGCACTTTTCAAAACAATACATGAACCAAAACAAAGCTATCCCTTGAAATTCACACTTCTCTGAATTTTGCAATGTAGTATTCCAGTCAAGTAAAGTGTATACAAATGCATATACTCGTGTAAAGTTTGCAAAAAAGTATATATTAGTGAAAATGACATTTAAAAATGCATTATACAAGGTGAAATGCATTGTAAAAATATGCATATGTGCAGATTTATACATATACAAAAATGTGTATTTTGGAAGAAATTCACACTAAAATGTTGATGAATTTTCATAAGGACTTTTAAAGAAAAGCAACCAACAAACTGATGTGGAACTGAATGTAACATTGGAAAAATAAAAAAACCAAGAGAAACCAAAATTGATAGATTCATTCATCCCTAATCTGAGTCTAATTTTCCATATTTACATACACTTCACTATGAACTGGGCAATGCCCTGCTCCTATTTTCTGGGATTGACATGAAATCAGTATATGGAGTTGTTCCCAAATAAATTCTACTCAGAGTAAAGCCATTAAAATTAATGGAGCTAACTTAGCCATGACCACTAATGTCAATGTTTATAAGTGTTCAGGTTTAAGATATGCCTGTCAAATAACGTCAAGATACTGCCCAAGAAACAATATCCTATATATTTTGCCAAATGGCTGAGTTACTACAATTTTATCCAGCTCTCTGAGTTTTGCAAGATGGCATGTTTGCAGTGGATTGAGGCTTAAAGCCATTCCTCATAAAATGGAATAGCTAATGGAAAATCTCACTTGTGGCTGTGAAGGAAGCTAAATAATGTCTGAACATATATTTTTATTTATAAGTCATAGCACAGTATGTACCTTTCAATTTATTGCTCAGAGTTTAAACTAAAAGAAGCAGCAGGCAATTGAGATGGATTTTTTTTAATGAATAAAAGGTTTGCTTGCATAACATGTGTGCCATGTTCTTCCTCTTAAAATATCTTCAGATGTATGAATAATACTGCTTTCTCTGGTTCCGCTTCATGCAGAAAGATTAAATAATGAGCTTTAAAATATGTGTTCCTATTTTCATCAGCATTCTCGGTCTTATTGTTTTTAAATATGGAATCTAATGGCAGACCCACACAAGTATTTACTGCACGACAATACATTTCCCCTCACCAAGGAGTGGACATCCATATTTAGCTTTTAAGTCAAATTTCAGATATGGGGCAAGTCATTTTGTGAGTCAAACCATTCTAGTGACCAAGTGATAAATGGCTGCCTGCCTTGAAAGGAGTGAAAACATCTGATGATGGGGGAATCGGATGGATCTGGTTATGTAGGAGTTACCTAGCTATGAGATAATGGCAAGAGAAACAGAAGGGTGGACAGATAGCAGAGACATCATTAGAGAGTGTGGAGGACCCTCCCTCCCCACCAACTTGGAAGTCCGGCCGTATTAGAGAATGAAGGATGCAAAGAGGCGGAGGAACTTCCCATTGGTGCCTAGTATGTTACGGAAGACGGAAGTGGATGATTTAGAGAAGCCAACTTCTCTGCTTGTGGAGGGATGTGGATTTTTGCTTGCAACCTGATGCCTGAATAAAAAAGGACTATAAAATATAAAATGCTCATTAATTCTTATCTGTAAAGAGACAGACTCTCCATGCATGGCAGTACTGTTCAGCACAATTAGCACAATTAGAGCAGAACTGCTTGCATGGTCTATCACTGCTGCATCAAATTCCCACCCCAGCCCAAGGTGTTATTCGGATACGCATCTGACTTTTAAAATACTAATTAATGGAAAAGATTCCACTCATTCCAACTACAGATGTTCTTTTGCAATAAAAGCCAGCACTTTGAGACCAGATTTGTTTAAAATGTCATGGGTGCTAACTTGAATAAAATATTTGGGGCCCCAAGTAAGCCCTATCCCACATAATCAAATCACAAGACACCATGCACACACAAATATTTTATGGGGGGACCAAAGGGATATTGGTTCCTAGGAGCTGGCTCCTTTGCACTAGATATTGTATTTAATTCATTTGTGAAATCAGTTGGTGTTAAAAATTTATTCCTTTTTTATTTTACAAGATAAGAAACTATCTATTTTCTTTATAGAAAAATATAAATAAGTGAACCAATATGTTTAAGGACTTTGTGGGAATGGGCAAGGAAAAGAAAATCCAGATACAATTTTGTTTGGATTCAATTTCATCCAAAAAAATACCAGCCTGGATAAGTATTTTGTTTGCGTTAAATAACAACACACCATAGAAAGCGTGATTAAGCATTTGGTAACATGGTCATTCTACCCCATGCCAAAGAATCCAATCCAGCTGTTTATAGAGAACAAAATAGCTTGAACAGTTTGGAGACATTTTATTGGGCTTTTCCGCACATGTAATTTGCAGTCTGCCTGGCAGAGGATAAATAAGGTCACATTTCAGATGATCTTTGCAACTGAGCACGAGGAAAAGATTTAGTGTATTCCACTTATCTGGCAAACTGCGGTGTCAATGTGGGTGGAAATACAGAAGAAAAGAGGTAAGTGAGTTGACTGAGCTATCCAGAAGATCCAGAAAATTGGGTTACCACCCATAATTTGCACCCATTAGGCTTCCCTGCCGCCTTGATTTTTCTACTATGCTAATGGCAACAAAATAGTTTAGAAAAAAATCTAAATTCTTCAGGGATGTTAAAACAAAAAGAGATGATGAATTGCTCCGAAGAGACCTCTCAAACATGAGTGGATGGGAGGTAAAATGATAAATGGAATTCAACATAAACAAGTGCAAAGTCAAAAATCTTGTTTTCATATATAAGCTCATGGCGTCAGAACTGGTGGTGACTGGCCACAAATGAGACCTTGGGGTTGTAGTGGATAGCTCAATGTAGATGTTGACCCATTGTATGAAAAAGACAAACTCCCTGCTAGGGATCATTAAGAAAGAAATTGAAAATAAAATCGTTGATATAAAAATGCAATTATACAAACCTATGGTATACAAACAACCACATTAGGAATATTGTATACACTTCTGGTGGCCCCATCTCAAAAAAGATATTGTAGAGTAGGAAAAAGTTCAGAAAAAGGTAGCAAAAATGATCAAGGGGGTGGAGCGCCTCCCCTTATGAAGAAAGATTGCAGCATTTGGGACTTTTTAGTTTAAAGAAAAAACAATAGGTAATATAATAGAAGCATATATAATTGTGCATGGCATGAAGACAGTGGATAGGGGAAAGTATTTTTTCCCCTCTCTCATAATATAAAGATGAATGTCGGATGGTTCAGGACAGATAAAACAAAGCACTCCTTCATGCAGCGCCACACTGAAAGCTAGTGTGGTGTAGTGGTTAAGAGTGGTTGACTCATAATCTGGTGAACCGGGTTCGCGTCTCCGCTCCTCCACATGCAGCTGCTGGGTGACCTTGGGCTAGTCACACTTCTCTGAAGTCTCTCAGCCCCACTCACCTCACAGAGTGTTTGTTGTGGGAAAGGAAGGGAAAGGAGAATGTTAGCCGCTTTGAGACTCCTTCAGGTTGTGATAAAGTGGGATATCAAATCCAAACTTTTCCTCCTCCTCCTCCTCCTCCTCCTCCTCTTCGTCTTCTTCTAATTTAACTGTGGATCTTGCTCCTCCAGGAGGTACTGATGGTCACCAATTTGGATGGCTTTAAAAGAGAATTGGACAAGTGCTCTGCCTCCTCAGTCAGAGGCAGCAACACTTCTGAACAGGTTGCTGAAAACTGCTGGGGGACTGTTCTTGTGCTCATCACAGAGATCTGGTTGGTCACTGTGAGAGAGGATGCTAGGCTCGACGAGCCATTGGCCTGACCCAGCAGGCTCTTCTTATCATCTTATGTTCCTTTGTACCTCTTGACATGTATAAAATTCAAGAAAGAGAAGAAAAAATATTGAAATTTTTATTTAAACTGGGGAAGGGAGTCAACAGTGAGAAAGAATGAGCCAGCACATGAGCATTGTAAATGTACATTCACCCTAGAAGCTTCAGGAAAATACACTAAATAAAACTTTCTAGTTCACATTCCGCTCCAGCATTCCCTCCCCCCCCCCCCCCAGTGTCAAGAATGAATAGTTTCACATATGGGTTAGTTATTGTTTTGAGACCTACTTCTCACCTTTCACAAAACTTTCCACTTCCTGCTCTACTGAGACACACCTTCTAAAATAATACGAGGAAGTTAGAGATATTTTGCATCACTTTTGTTACTTGTAGAAATGGTTTTTACATGCTCAAAGAAGGTAAATAATCACTTTATGTGCCAGAAGTCAAAGACCTGAATGGGCTCCTTTTAATTTAGTGGAATTCAGAAAGCCCAAGCCAATTAAAACAAAAGTGTTGGATTCAAACTTAGTCATTCTTAGAGTATACTCACTAACTTCAGACCCATGAGAATCAATGTGATTTATCTAAGCAAAACAAATCAGGACCCAACCTATAGAGATCTAGACTTATATTTTTCAACACATGTTGCAATTACTATAAGACAGTAGTGGTCAGAGAGGTTGGCAAGAATTCCTCCCCGTTCCTATGAGGAAATCAAGGAGTAAAAGGAAAGCATGCCCATACTATTATCCCCCAGAAGGTGGAGGCCCCTGCCATTTATCTGACCCCTGTGTTGTCCATGTTTCAAAATTGCCAAGTCTCCCCCACTAGCAATTTGCACCTGTGCAGGATCTCCTAACCTAGCCAAGAATAAATCCTTGTGCTGATGGAGCATTCATACAACTCGTTGTTAGATTCCACCACTAGAATGTAGCATCCTGGTTCTACTAAACACACACAAAAAGGTATACTTAGCACTGTATGATACCCCTGCGACCAACATATAGACTGTTTTGTTTCATGATTTTTCAACACAGGATACATTATTTTCCTGCAGAGGCTCTCCATACAGTAAAAAAAGAAAGAGGGGCAGTGTTCTAAAGCCCTTTGCAAATCATTTGTTTTATGGCTGCAATAACCTGTAAACTCTCAAACAACAATCCTATGTATATGTTCCTGGGAGTATGTTCAATTGAAATAATTTAGCCTTAATCCTGAGTAGAAATGGCTTGAATTGGGTTAAAAGTCTTATCAATCTAAAAGGTGTTAGATAAGAACCTATCTTCAAGTAGGTGTTCCTGTATCCTATTTCCATGGTACCACAGAATTCAGCTCAAATAAGAAAAATATTGAGACTCTAGTTGGATAATACATCTGTTTCTTTCAGGATCCTTTTTAAATTTCATTTACGTGCATCCCAGCCTCTTCCCCCAGAAAAAGTACAAATGTGACCCAAAGGCTAAATAGCTATGAGTCACAGGGGAAATTAATGTGCATTCTTTGCACACAAACTCATTTCTGAACCAAACATTTTAAAGTGTAAACAAGGATTGTTTTCTCCCGTTACCCTCTACAATTAGATTCAATGACTGTATTCAAAACATACGTTGTAATTCTGTTCTATTAAGGTAAGTCAAGATGTATTTGAATATTAACATTATTATCCTGACTCTTTTAGGACCCTGTGTGAACCATAAGTTCAGGAACACTTGGTGCAAGTAGGGGCTTTGGGGGGAAATGCAGGAATCAGTACCTCGTAGTGTGGGCAGAGGGAAATCAGTTTTAATGTTTTCAAGAAAATTTGGTTTCCCTAAAAAAACAAAAAACGAAGCCCACAGTCTAAAACTGGCCATTTTTGCCCAAAGGGCAAAATACCTCTTTTCTGGCATTTGGGGTCTTTGCCCAATTGTAAGGAGAGGGAGTGGGCAACTGGAAGAGAGATGAACACTGAGCATAATGCTTATTTTGCTCATATTCTGGGCAGGCAAATGTCTGGAGATGTCATTGCAGCCATCCAACCCAAGGAACCAGTGTGGCATAATGATTAGGGCGTTGAACTACAAACTGGGAGACCAGAATTCAAATCCTCACTCAGCCATGAAGCTCACTTGGTGACCTTAGGCAGGTCACCATCTTTTAGCCTAACCTACCTCATGGGGTTGTTTCCCCAGCCAGGGGTGGACCTACCTGCCCCGGCACCCAGAGCAGCATGGGGGTGGGGCTAGCCAGCCCACAGGGTGGGGCTAGCCGCCCACATGACAAGTGTCCCTAGCCGCCTACTGCCCACATGGCAAGTGTCGGGAGGTGCGCTGCTAGCCGCCCACGGGATGAGCATCGGGAGCACTGCTAATTGCTAGCAGCCCGCCACCTGTGCGAGCAACTGGGGCACCGCCCATGCAGTGAGGAGGGGTGGCGCAGTGATGTCACCTGCCCTCACAGCTGACACCTGGTGTGCACTGCACACACACATACCCGCAGCCGCCTTCCTCCGCCAGTGTCTCCAGCCACTCTGGGCAGCTTGCAACAGAATATTAAAAACATGATAAAAGATCAAACATTAATAACTTCCCTAAACAGGGCTGCCTTCAGGTGTCTTCTAAAAGTCAGGTAGTTGTTTATGTCCTTGACATCTGATGGGAGGGCATTCTACAGGGCGGGCGCCACTACCGAGAAGGCCCTCTGCCTGGTTAAGCTCCTTGGAAGATAAAGGTGACATATAAATGAAGCAAAGAAACAAACAAACAAATGAAATGCCGTCTCTGTGAGTCAGATTATCATTTGCTGATACAAACAGACTGTTTTGCAGGTATGTGAGGTGTGGACTTTATTATCTTAAGATGTAGAGTGTGCATGACTGCATTTTCTGTCTGTAAAGCTCTGGAAAGAGAAAAAATGTGGACATGCAGAAAAAAGAGAAAATATGGATGAGAAGTTTGGGGGTAAAGAATGAAGTGTGGTAGTTGGGTTAACAGGTGTATAAATTTGTTGAAGAAAAACCACAGCTAACTGGAACAGACTTTGACTGCATGCTTTCATGGAGGAATCATGGGGGAACAGAAGGATGTATAGGTGGAAATGGTGGGGAAATAGCAACATTATCACAACATTTGTTGTTGTGTCATACCACACTCACTGGTGTGATGGAAATTTAGCACAACATCCCAGCATTCCGGTCTAAAAGCCATGGTTTCATAACACAACAGGTACTGAAGTGTGAAAGGAACATTAGAAAAAGTACTAGTATTATAATCAGGAAAACTAATGAAATATTCCTCATATCCAAAGGCACCCTAAATGAGTCTTTGGTCTTAATCAAGCAGGGCTCTTATTATGCTATAACAGTGATGGGGACAGGAGGCAGAGTTCGCATTCTTGCCCCTGCCCTTTCCGTCTGCATGAGGGATTTAGAGCACCTGAAGAGGGTTATTAATGCAATGGCATTGCGCATGCTCATTTTGCTGTGCCAGTAGTTCCTAGGATTCTGCCTGTGGTCAGTTTTCATGCACATATCGTAAATAAACAGACTGTAAGCAGGTGATGGTGGTGATTATGATTAACCTGAGGAATATTTTGCTACTTGCTGCGCTTTTTGGCTGTATGGAAGTCTGGTGATCTTTCTGTGCTACATTTGAGCCAAGAGATGTAGCAATCTGTTAAGATAAACAGGGAAGTCATTCTCTGGTCACATTTTGTCCACACTGGTTCTTGTTTCACCATCTCTACAGTAAATTATATTAATGGGAGGAAAAACAGATATTTCAGTTGCTCGATCATGGAGAAGATTATTCCTAAGCAGATAAATAATATTATATAAAAACAAGCTCTAGCATGTCTTGTCCTCAAAATGTAGAAATTGCGCCGTATCACTTACTGTTGGGTATTTGGTATTTTTAATATTCTAAATAGGAAATTGCTCAAACTCACATGTTGATGGAATTTGTTTTAGTGGAAAAATCACATGAGCCACTGAGTAAACTGCATTTATGACTTGAGTAATAAAACTAATTGGTGTTTTGACAAAAAGTGGGCAATGGACTATTTCTAGAGGAGACTAAACTGAGGAATTTGAAGGGGTTCCTCAATATTGTAGAAAAGGCTATTATTATTTAAACCAATAGGTTTGTGCTGTCTTCTGACAATGGAAAAGTATCAAGTTGTCATATTAAAGAAGAAATCAATACAGTATTATTATTTGGTATGAAAAACCCTTAAAAACTGGAGACTAATTTGCTGGTCCATGGCCAGCTAAACTGACATCCATTTAAGCACATGAGTCTGACTAATGGCAAGGGAAAGTAATGAATTACCAGTAGTAAGTGATCCTTGTGCAGTTTGCTGCATTTGCAGCATATGGTCAACCACATTTGTAGCAGATCTAGCTAGCCAGCATTTTATGGACCTATCCAGAAAAAGAAATAGGTGTTTGGTATATATGAACTGACCACATTGTACTCCCCCTATGGTACAGTAGTGAGGTTAGGGAAGGGGCCCATCCATTTACCCTCTAGTAAAGATCAACTTCCTCTCTTATACCAATAACCCATACTTAGGGCCATAATGGCCCTTGCCTGGCTAATTCAATGGGATTTTCCATTTGATTCCAACCTCCCCTTCCCCCAAACTCACAGCAACACTATAGATGCAAATTTAGAAATCAGTAAGTTAATTTAAATAGAAATACAACTCATCATAGTGGGGAAGCCACTGTCCATTGTGCCTATTCAGTCTGCTGTTAGAAATGGAGGTCTCTCTCAATCTCAGTTTCTTGTTTTTCCATTCATATATTCAGTTTACCATGTTTCCACATCAACTTGCATTTTTAAGTCCTTGTGAATATTTTCCAGCTTTTTAGTTTTGCAAACAATTTCACCTAATTCCTGTATATGAAACTTTTTGGAAGCCATTCTTACCAGTCTATGTATTATGTATCTATATGCAGACTTTCACTAATATACAGTTTTGTACACAGTTTTTGTTGGAGAATTGCACCATAACATTCTGAAAGTTCATTTTAAAGAATAGTTTGCCTTTTGGTTCTTCGTGAATTATAATATTGTATGGTAAAATGCAAACTGTAACAAGTCCCCCCCCCCCAAAAAAAACCCCTCTATCTGATGGTGCGTGATTTTTAACGGGACTTGGAGCAGATAGCCCTTCAAACAGAGGACTATCCTCTGTACAGTAGGACACATTTCCACCTTATACTCATGTCTTCTTTTCCTACTGTTAGGTACCATGATCGGATTGTGGGTCAGAAAAAATAATTGACTGCTTTTGATCCTAGCAACAAAAAATAATTTAGTTATTTTAATAGTGCAATTTAGGTAGGGTTTTGTTTTAAAAAAAAAAGTCATTTCAAAGCCTGAAGATCACATTCAGTTTTTCCAAACACTGATATAATGGCCATTTCCCAAGCATGTAGTGGTCTTTTTAAAGCATTCAACCTTACCAATGTGGATGATTTCATTTTCCCTTCAGGGCTTACATCATCCATAACAATGTAGTCACATTCAATTATTGCTCTAATAGAAATATATGATCTATATATGTGGCATTTGTAAAAACATGTCTGATTTCAATTTTGCCATGGTTATGGTTATCCCACAAAACACTTGTAGGTTTTGAAACTTCATACAAATATTTCTTTAATTTTATCTTTTTTTCCAAAATATAAAGAGAAAACAAGATCAAATTCTGTCATTTTATGTAAAAGTCCTCCCAGTGCAAAATGACTTAATCTCATTGGTAGCCAAGATTGGCTTAAAGTCTTCAATGATAAATTCTACTACAACTGACAAATCAAGCAATGCCATCTTCTATAAAGTCTGGAGTGATTTAATGATAAATCTAACAATTTGTATAAGGAGGGAAAATGCTGAAAATATTTTAAAATATTATCATTGCACCCGTGACATGCTTAGCACGAGAATTTTCCCCACAACACTCATTTTCTGCAGTGATGAGGCAAAAGTTGTTGTTGTTGTTGTTGTTGTTAATTAAATAAAAAAAATATGTATACACCTTCATCTGTAGATCTCAGGGCAGTTCACAACATAAATTACCCATAATGCTTGTCAATACATGAGAGCAGGAACCATAGGATAGGTGGAAAAGTTTAAAATATGACACACATGGCTGCTTGTCTGTTTCGCTCTGCATTGCCCCTAAGACAGAGAGCCCATCCACACCATACATTTAAAATACTCTAGCACCACTTTAAAAGCCATGGTTTACTCCAAAGAATCCTGGGAACTGTCATTTGTTAAAGGTGCTGAGAATCTTTAGGAGGGCTCACCCAGAGCTACAATTCTTACTTGGTACAAGGTCTTGTTGATCTCCAGTATCAACAGCATGTGACCTCCAGTATCAACAGCATTATGTCTCTGAATAACAGTTGCCAGAAATTGCAAATGGGAAGAGTGCTGTTGTGCCCAGATGCTGCTTGCAGGGTCCATGTATGCTGTAAGAACAGGATGCTGGACAAGATGGGGCTTTAATTTGGCTAAAGGAAAGAGGGACAGCTGATTCAGGAAATTACAATAAAGTCAATGAATGATTTCACAAAGAACCTAGGGAGAGCTTAGGGAACTAGCACTGTGACAAAATCTGTCTTTCAGTTTCTCAAAAGTATTCTGTGGAAGAATTGTTTCTTTATTTATCTCCTTCTTGCTCTCAGGGTCCTTGAGAATATTTTTAGAATTATGGTCAGTGCAGAAATTTTAAACTTACCTTATCATTGTAAGGTGCCTGAGGTATTTTCACTGTGTTTTACCCCCATTAACCATGTCCAAAGCACTCTGCAATCTCCTTGGCTGCTCATGCTTTCTGATCTGAAAAAGCCAAATAGGAGAAAATACCTCATGGTGACTTCTATTGGGCTATAATTGAAGCATGGAACTGGGAAGGCTGCAGTGTGTGGACCACTGGTGAGATAATTTGTTGAATTAAAGAGGGACAACTCATTGACACCCTTGGCCACCAAAAAATGCTGCACCTTTCCCATGAAATATTCTCCCCTTGCCTTACTCCTGCAAGACAATGACTCCTATACAACCCTGCAGGTGGCAAGGTTTCTAAACTCTGTCATATCTCAAAAAAGGCGCTGTGGCCAACTACACGGCCACTAATACTTTTGTTTTCTGCTCCCTGGTTGCAATTTTAAAACTTGTATTTGTGCTGTGGTTTGTTTCCCTATGACTCCAGGGTCTATGGTTTGCTGTAACTTTATGTCATATATTTTATGTTTTTATGGGCTTATAGCCGCAATAAATTTGAATTTGAATTTGAATTCTCCCCTTTGATAATTTTCAAATGGGATTTACTTTTCATTAATAGATGGAGAAGGCTGGGAATTACACCTTTTATTTTTTGCTTCTGCTAGCAGCCATGTTTATGCATATACCTGTAAACATGTACGTTTTTGGAATGGCACTGTGTTGTTGATGGGTAGGACAATGTAGTTAAAGGAGTAAAGAAGGCACAAAGCCAAATTTCACATATGGTGTTGAATTTTACTTATTGATTTGAAATAACCGGTCAGATCTTTGGCAGCATTCATTGTTATTACTTGCAGATCAGTACATAAACTTGACTGCTAAGAGAAACCAGAAGTAGAAGGCTTGTGTGCTACATAAACTCCCAGGGCATGGGGGTTTTGTTTTTGTTTGCTTGCTTAGCTGAAACCACAATGAATAAGGCACTCAAATATTATTGGTGGGACATGCTCACTTAATTTTATATAAGACGGGGTCACAATCCTCACAGCTGGAATTAATGTACATTGTAGAAGCTCAGAATTATGTAAGACTCCTTTGGGGGCTCAGGGCATTTAATGTCTGAGCGGAAAAGTTTATAAGGTGTATTATGAAGCAGCTCTGCAATGCAGAGACTACCTCCTTCAGCCAGAAGGCTGCTGGCTTTAAACAGCAAGCTACCTTGTGAGGAAATGATGGCATTTCGGCACCTGCAACTACTTTAACGCAGCCTCAAAACTGGGTGGTGACAAGTCAAGTGAACATTTAATGGTTGACTATAATCCAAACTTTTCTGGAGTTTAAGTCGGAAAAAGGAAAAGAAAGAGGAAATTGTTTACATGGAAGCATAAAAATATGTATTAACACTTGTGGGACTGAGCACCCGCAGTTCCCTGAAAGTATTTTTTGAAACTTTATAAAACATACAGATGTTCACATAACATAGCCTGTGTTTCTGTTTTGCCCTTGTGTTTTGAAGAGGATAGCTAGCATGCGGTTTTGACAACACATGGCAAATTATTTGCCTGTCATTAAAAACATGAAAGATTGGCTTTATTAAGGAAGGGTAAAGAAACCAGACATATTTACCATATGAAAACACAACAATGGGTGATATGGGTCCTTGAACTTCTGTCGTAGAGATGATGGGATTTGGAAAACAATGGAAAAGGAAAAGGTAGAGCAAAATATAATTCCATTAAATTGTAATATGTAACAAGCAAGCAAGCCAACAAACAAACAAACCAGTACATGACACCTAACTTTTCTGGGCTCAATCAGAAGGAAGAATTGTGGGACATTTCCTGTATTTTCCCTGCTGAAGAGATTCATTCCCTTACAAAGGAGCAGGCATCTAAAGGGCTAGAGGACAGGGTTTAATCCTGCATTGTCTGTGCCATACAGCTCCCATCAGCTAAATGGGGATTAAAGTCCTGCGCAAAAGTGCTACTTCAAAGAGGCTTTTGCAAAGGTGTTAAAGCAGCTGCAACACTCCTGTTTGGACCTCCACAGACACAAAAAAAGTGTGGGGACTATCTTAAAGCCTTTTTCAAGTCTTCCCCTTTCCTTTAAGCTCTTAATGGGGATGCACAGGGGGACTTCATTTTGTGAGTCTCCGCCTGCCAGGGCTGGCCCACCCATGAGGCAAGGTGAGGTGACAGCCTCAAGTGGCAGGATTCACAGGGGCAGCAGATTCACCCCCCAAATAATGCATCTGCCACTTCTGCCGCTGCCGGGATGGCAATGATGGATGTCACACGCTCGTTAGGGACCAGATCTGCCTCCTCCTTCTCCTCTGCAGCCTCTGGGCAGGGGCAGGGGGAGATCATAAACCACACCTCCAATTTTCTGAGAGTCTACTGTGGAATGCCACCTCCTCAGCAGTCTCTCATCAAATAGGAAACCCTGCTGGTCTCCTGCCACCTCTATGGAGAAAATGACAGGGTTTGCCCTCTGGGGTCTCCTGGGGTCTGTGTCCATTCAGCGTGATTCAAAGTGGATCTGTTCCACACCACCATTGTATCAATGCATGTATTTAATATATTAACAGAAATTTATTCATATATATATATATATTACAGTTTCAGAATTTACTTTGAAAAAAATCACAATTGATTTTACTGTGGGAAGAACAGCTGTAAAACTCTAGGTGTGAAAAACTGCACAGTCTTTACTTTGGCAGGCCACAAAAAAACTTTCAAGACATCTGTTAGAGAAGTAATATTCCCTTGTCTTGGTAAGAAAGCTTCAGAGTGTTTTCCTGGGCTGTTTTATGCGAGGCTCTGAAAACTTTGGATGCAAATGTCAGAAAGATACCTCAGTCACTCACATAGAATAGAATAAAACATAAAAGCATAAAAAAGAATATGTGCTCTTATATTTCCTTAGGTCTGGTTTATTATATGGAGAAATTAGCCACTTTCATGCTAGATGAAGGGATGCAAAATAAGCATAGGGATTCTTCATAATGGTAGTAACTGGTGATAACAATCTTAGAAACGCTGAGTAAATTAACACTTGTAGTGGGATTATTGTGTTACAATCACCGACAGTATGGTGTACAGGTTGGAGTGCTGGACTAGGACTTGGGAGATGAGGATTCAAATCCTCACTTGGTCATGAAGCTCAGTAAGTGACCTTGGGCCAGTCACAGGGTTGTTGTGAGTAATAAATGAGGAGAGAGAGAGAGCCACACACTCCACCATGAGCTCCTTGGGGAATAGGTGGGATATCAAACAAATAAACAAACAACTCCCTTTACTGTTGCCCTAATTTTGCATACATTCAGGTTTTAACTGAATTGTCACAGGCTGCCTTTTTTTACATTCCATTGGCATTTAAATCCAAGTTCTACTTCCCCCCTTTTCCTTTTTATACCCATAGCTATAAAAATACTGCCGACTGAGAATTGCACTCCACACACCTGATAAAATGGATTCTGACCCACAAAGGCCCATGACACAATAAAGTGGTTAGTCTTTTAGGTAGCACAAGACTCTTGTTTTTTTCTTAAGATGGCTACTTCTCAGAAAGATTTCTCTCTCTAGGCTTTTGTACATACCGGGGGCGGGGACATGTTGTGGGAGACGTGACCTTCACATTAGCAACCAGTTTTACTTTGATCAGTGAGAACATACCCATTTGGTAAATAATAATGATTCCTGCAACTTTGTCAACATATTGAGTGCTACTGAACTTTATGCTATGGTCATATTCTGGCCTTCAAAGGTGTTTTTGGAAAATTTCATAGTGTGTTTCATAGGACCCCTTAAAATGACTGGAATATTTGCTTACCTATGTGAGTTCCAGAGACAACCACAGAACAGTATGTTCTGTGGATGTACTTCATTTCCCTCCACTGTGCCATATTCTACACCATATGCCACCCCTGCCAAATAAAGGAGGGGCAGGAAGAAAGAGAAAAATGCATATCAAACCAGGAAAATGCATTGAATTCTTACTTTTTTATTGCTATTATGCTTTTGGTTGTAAGATTTACCTTAATTCTAAAACTGTAACCGTTATTGGTATTTAATCTGACATACAGGGAGGGTTCCTGAACAAAGTTCAAACTCTGGCAAGTAAACCAGTCCCGAAACTGCTGGTCTTTCCCAACCAAAACAAACAAGAGACTGAAATACGGCTCTTAAGTGGCAATACCAAGGTGCAGGAAGACTTCCAAGAGCTATAATAAGGAAGCCAAGGTATTCTCATGTCACCCTAGCAGCAGCATCTTCACATTTTTCTGTAGAATAATTTCTCTGTTTGATTGAGCTCCCTCCTGCTTAACCTGCATCACAGAAGCAAAGGGAGGTGGTCTCAGTAAGTGGTAGCGAATGTTGTTTGACTCTACATGCTTGGTCTTGGAGATAGCCACAGGCTATCCAGGGCAGGAACCTGTGGCCCTCCAGATGTGGTTGGACTACAGCTCCCATCATCCCTGACCACTGGCTATGCTTGCTCCTGCTGCTGGGAACTGGAGTCCATCAACACTTGGAGGGCCACAGATTCTCCATCTCTGCTGGAGTCAAAGCTCTCTTTCCTTCCACATTGCCCCCAATGCCACAATGTTATGCCTCACCACCACCACCACCACTCAAGAGCTGTAGATTAGTGGTAGAGCATCTTCTTTGCATGCAACAGTACCAGCTCCAATTCCCAGCATCTCCAGAGAGGGTTGAAAATGTCCCCCATCTGAAACCTGGAGTTGCCAGTGTCAACAATGCAGAGCTACAGGGACCAATGGTCTGACTCAGTGTAAAGGTTGGGATATTATTTGTTTCTACCAACTCTGGTAGGTTTGAACCTGATGGCTGACTGGCTACCTTCAAAATTGGGAGAACTTACCATCGAGAGACAGGAAGCAGGTAAGAATGTGAGGAATTATGTTTCATACTTCCAAAAATATGATCAAATAATATGTTTTCATCTGATGTGGCAGTGCACTTCTTCCCAAGCATTAACTCCAGAAGCCAATTGAATTACGGCACTTCTAGAATTGATGTTTTCACGTTCTGATAGAAGAAATGAATCTAAGCTTCAGGTTAATGATACAACTATATTGGATGCCCTGATAACAGTTTCATGAATTGGAGTTCTAGGGTATTGCTGGAGTGGGAAACCAAAAAGGTCATGTGTGCCGGGTGAAGACATCTGCACTCCCTATCTGATATAAACAATGCGGCTTGAACACAGTGGTGGTGGTGGGGGGAATGACTTTGCTGTGTTTTAAGCCACTAATGTGAACATACCGAAAGACAATACCAGGTCCTGCTCCAGTGGGACTCACCCCGCTGGACCAATTTTACCATTTTTCTCATATTTTTCTTTTAGCAGTTCAAAACTGTAAATTTCTAGGTATATTGGCAGAAAGCTGGTATGTACAAGCAATAAAGAACAAATCTTGCAATACTTCATTAGAACTGCTGCACATCAGCCTCCCGAGAGCCTTTGCATCACACTGGAGAGGAAGCCTTCCCATTATGTGGGCCAAAGTACTAGTCGCTGGAAAGAAAGCTTTCATGCCGGGAAGGGCGGAATCATGTTCCACTTCGTGGAGCTTTGGCAGAGAGTGCAAAGAAATTGTTCTGCTCCATTAAAACTCCAGAGTGGATTGTGGAAGCTGGAATGGCTTCTGCAATTCACTGCAGGTACTAATGATTCTGATGCAGTGATGGGCTGATAAGGGGGTGAAATCACTTTGTTTCTTTTGAAATGCAAGGGAGCTGCATAAGGCCCACATAGTTTGGATTTGATATCTCGCTTTATCACTACCTGAAGGAGTCTCAAAGCGGCTAACATCCTTTCCCTTCCTCCCACACAACAAACACTCTGTGAGGTAAGTGGGGCTCAGAGACTTCAAAGAAGTGTGACTAGCCCAAGGTCACCCAGCAGCTGCCTGTGGAGGAGAGGAGACGTGAACCTGGTCCCCCAGATTACGAGTCTACCGCTCTTAACCACTACACCACACTAGTGCATCCTAGTGGCCTCTGAGGCAGGAAAGGGACATTGTGTTTAGGCAGTCTTTGCTGGATCTGAGATTTCAGATGTGGGTGGCGCTGTGGGTTAAACCACAGAGCCTAGGGCTTGCCGATCAAAAGGTCAGCAGTTCAAATCCCCACGATGGGGTGAGCTCCCATTGTTCAGTCCCTGCTCCTGCCAAACTACCAGTTCAAAAGCACATCAAAGTGCAAGTAGATAAATAGGTACCAGTCTGGCAGGAAGGTAAATGGCGTTTCCATGCGCTGGTTTGCCAGAAGCAGCTTAGTCATGCTGGCCACATGACCTGGAAGCTGTACGTCGGCTCTCTTGGCCAATAAAGCAAGATGAGCGCTGCAACCCCAGAGTCGTCCGCGACTGGATATAATGGTTCCCTTTAAGGGAAACAGACTTCCTGTGCCCCAAGGCTCGACCACTGTAAATATTTCCAGCCCACATTTCACTGCGGACAGAACTTCATCCAATCCTCACTTGCCTAGCATGTGATATGATTTATTTTATTTTATTTTATTTACAAATCTCGTACTTTGTGAACTAGTGCTTGCTTTGAGGGCTTTTTTTTTTACAGCAAGCCTGCATTTTACGTGCATTTAATTTGTGCTATTTTGGCTCTATGTGGACATATTGGGGATGCTCTTGTGAGATCTTGTGGAAAGGAGGATTGTTCCATGAGATCTCACAAGAGCATTCCTTCCAGTCCCAGAGCTGGTGTGCTAAAAAGGCCTTGCTTGAGAAGCAAGGCCAAGAATTGAAAACACTCTTCATGCTGGGTAACGTTATGTGGACCTGGCACAAAAAAAATAGTTTTTCCAGGCAAGGCACACTTGGTGCACTTGTTCTAGGACTGGTAGGGAAGCTTTATCTCTCTCCTCTTCACCAGCCACTTTATGGGATGCAGGCTGTCTAGCAACAGGGCAGCTCCAATACAATTTTTGCTATACACACTTTTTGCTTAAATAGGGAACCCAATCTCCATTGTTTTTAGAGTCTACATGTTGGGCCTCATACTTTGGAGTTACAGACTCAGGTGCTCAGGTGATGGACATCTTTATTCCACTTTAATTGTGCAAACCTAAATTTCTTGTCTGCACTTAAATCCCCCCCACAAAGTACTGCCAGTCTGGAGTCAGTGGCATCACTGGATTCCTTCATGCAGGATTCCTTTTTACTGGGGGAGGGGGCACAGTGGGGAGAGATCATATTGGACTGAAGTGGGAAAGTAGGATCCTCTCATCTGGAAAAGCCCTAAGAATATCAAATTCTACAAACCTTCTTTGACCATTAACATTCATTTATCCTTGCCGCTTTGCCTTGTCGTCTGTTCAGTTAAGTGAAAACACACGAAAAGCGGCAACAGAAAGGGCAGTTATGAAACAGTGGCACTAGAAGTATTTGATTCATTTCTTCAAATATGTGCTTACTGTTGCAGCAAGCTTCTGAAAATATTAAACACAAGAGGGTGAATAGTTCCTCATGATACCCAGTTTACTAAAGGTGCCTTGCTGTTTTTGAGCAGTGTGAAATTACTGTTTTGATTGCAGGGCAAAGTCTTTAGCAAAACACAGACTATCCAAATACTTGTGGATGCATTTTTGGAAGTCAAAATTAGGTTAGTAGGGCAACACACTCCAGTAAAATGTTGGACATCATCCGTTGTTGTTTTTTTTAAATGAAAGGACTTGGAGTTTGGGCCATTTTCTTGATGGCACAAAGTTCTCCTTTCATGGCACAACGTTCTCCTTTCATCCCACATAAAAAAAAGCAGAGGAGTGAGAAAGATCATTTGAAGAAACAGGTTTGGGCTCGGTTAAGACTCAAACCATTCTTTTGATTCTTTATTAGACATGTTTTGTTCTGTGTCTGCCCTTTGTCATAGTTCAGTTCATTCAGGCTTCCCGTTCATTTTTATGCTCCCAAAGGAAATCGTAAACAGCTCTGTAAGCTTTGTAGATCATCAAATCAAGTGGCAGTATGGTGAAGTTATCTGATGCTTTGGGAAGCTGTGGCATTTTTGCAGTGCAATTCTGTGCATATCTACTGGGAAGTAAGACTCACCAAGTTCAATGGAGCTTACTCCCAGGGATGTGAATATAGGATTGCAGCTATAGCCATCTAAATGTTCTCCCTGACCTTAAAAAAAGAAAGAAAGAAAACCAAACAGCTATGTAAAGCTGCAATTTGAAGTGGGTTATTGCACAGTGGGGAGGAAAAGCTTAAATATTGCCCTGTGGGCTGCAGTGGTATAGTTAGGGCTGGAGCTCAGGGCCAAAGTCCAGGATACATGCAATGGCCACCCATAGTGCAGCAGATGATGGGAGCATTGGCCAATAGGCCCAGCATCAGCACTTGGGCTGTTACATGCCAGGGCCCACCAGGGTTGAAGCTGGTTGCTGCAGCATCTTTTATTGCTCCTTCCCTCCTCCTCTTACAAAATATGTATAGTCAGGGCGCAGCTGGTGGGGCGTGCACAGAGTTACAGAGGCTCATTTTATTATTTTTCCTTTGAAATATATTATCCTTTTCTACAACAAGACGATGCTTATTTCCAAGTAAATGCATTTAGCATCAGAGTAGTAGAAGCAAACTACATTTTATTCCTGTAGTCGTGTTGGTGCTATGCTTGTAGTGATCTTAAAATGTGAAATTGTGCATTGGAAGCATTTAAAACAAAAAATCAGGGTTGGCAAATGGTTTTTGCCCCTTTAGCTTTCAGGAATGTCAAAGTAGTTATAAAGTGTGATATGATGCAGGTGATCAAAGAAAAATCTTTGCCCCATTCATGTACATTTCAAGCACATGGCTCTCTCCAAAGAATCCTCGAGGTCTGTAGTTTACCCCTAGCAAATGGTATAATTCCCAGCATCTCTCCCCACCACAAAGTCTTCCATTCCATATTGTAGCTTCCCACACCTGCTTTGAGTAAAAAAAAAAACAACAACAACAATGGAGAAAATATTTATGCAATTGGGTGTGGCAGGTCGGTTGACCCTTATGCTAGATTAATATGCAAGTGTATGTATCACGTACAAATCATAACCTTTTCTTCAAAGTAGTCACAGATAGAAGTCCAACCCTTTCCTGCTGGTGAGTAATTTGTAGCCACCATTTATTCACATGAGGCAGTAGCTGCATCTTTTGTACAAATAGCCGCTATTGTCTTGCTTCTTTTAATGCTTGCTGTGACTCCTCATCCTGTGGCAGTCTGAGAGGTCTGTTTCTGGTAATGCCAACCCTCTGCCACATCACTTGAGGAGCTTCCTTCTGTTTCCCTGCACCCTCAAATTGACAAAAATAACTCTATTGTTGCTGGGAAAGTCATTAAGCTTGAGAGAAATAATGTGGAAACTGAATGTGTCTGAATCACAGTGCATAATTTTATAAAAAAAACAATTTTTAAAAAGCAGCAACAACTTTATAATATCCTCCATAAAGTCAATGAAGCCAAGTAGGTAATGAAAATAAAGTAGCTAGAAGGCTTCCCGCTAATTTATGGCAGCTAACATCCAAATGGCCCAGTTTGCATGTCACAGTTACCCAAACTATGGCTTACCAGGACCGTGCAAATATGCTCCTCTTTGTTCCTTTTAGCTCATTGTGGTGCAGCAGCTAACCCAAAGTCTGGCATAGCATGTCAGCTGATCATGGGGCTGTGGTTAAGATCACTCTGAAACACATTCTGTAGCCATGAACATACGTTGGCCACAGATTGTGGTTGGGGAGAGAATTTAACTATGATCCTTCATTTGGTTGAAACTCTCAGTCAAACCATGATATGATGAAAGTGGCTGCACTCTCCTCTCTGGGAGTCAGCACATTCATATGATCATGTTATGCCATGGTCTGGCTTAGCACTATGTTCAAACTTGGCCAATGTTACTTTCCTATCTATCATCTATCTATCACAGGGGTCAGCAACCTTTTTCAGGCATGGGCTGGTCCACCATCCCTCAGACCATGTGGTGGGCTGGACTTTTTTTTGGGGGGGGGATGAACGAATTCCTATGCCCCACAAATAACCCAGAGATGCATTTTAAATAAAAGGACACATTCTACTCATGTAAAAACACACTGATTCCTAGTTCATCCGTGGGCCGGATTGAGAAGGCGATTGGGCCGCATCCAGTCCATGGGCCTTAGGTTGCCTACTCCTGATCTATCTGTCTGTCTCTATCTATCTATCTATCTATCTATCTATCTATCTATCTATCATCTATCTATCATCATCTATCCTAGGATTTCTTTCTTTTCCCTGCTCCCAGCTTCTTTTACGGAATCCTCTTTCCTCCTTCTAAATGTGCAGCTGCTCTAAGAACCCAACAATCCAATCCAATCCAAGCCTATTAAAGCCAATGGCACTGAAATTCTAAAATTTCTGCAGCCAATCAAAACAGTATGCTTGCCTGCCTTATCCTTTCTCAATAATGAACATATAACTTTCAATATATTTTATCCTATTCTCCTATATCAATACCATTTTGATTTCTCTACATCTGTGGTTGAGAACCTCTGGCCCTGGGCCTAATTAGGCATGGCAAGGCCGCTTGCCATGTTTCCCATATTCCCATGTTTCTCACCTATACAATAACCCAACAACTCCTTGTTCTGCCATATTAGTTTCTAGTGGCCATGGCTGGCATGTTGCAACTGAATTCAGATAGCCACTTTAAAAGTGTTAGTTTACTGTGGCAGATCTGGACAATGTAGTAAGATGATTATCTGGAATGTTATTCCAGGTGGTGAGGAGAATTTTGCCACATATCTCCCTACAGTTTGAAAACCAGAGGTGCAGAGGAGTCATCAAATTCTCTTCCTGCCTTAGCAGAATGTTACAGATGACTGACTTTCCATGTGGTTATGTGCCACTGAGGTGAAAAGTTCCTTCTTGGTAAATGGTTGCGTGTATTCACATTTGCACTGCAATCCTATGCGCATGTACCTAGAAATCTGAGTAAACATGAAAGGATGGCTCTGCTATTGTCCTAGGGATATGCATATTGGTATTTACTGTATGGTGCAGTACCAACCTTACTTCAGAAGTAAACATCAATAATTTTCTTAGTGCCAATTGAAAAGCAGTTCAATCCCCAGTTGAAAAACAAGGAAAAATACTCCAGAACCATAGCAGTGTATTTGTAGGTAAAAAGGAAAGCGTAGTTTAATGTTGTATTGAATAAACCTGGCATATAGAAACTTGGATTCATTATCATCCAAACATATTTTGATGACATCTGTATAAACTCAAAGGCAAAGCTTTAAGAAACTGAAGAAAGTAATAAAGTGTTATACACACCCAAAAAACAATAACTGTGGGAACATGAAGAAACTTGGATCATTTAAGGATAATCTTAATGGAATGCTGTGGTACCGTAAATACAAATGCTATCCATCTGTTTGTTTTGGTTTGGGAACTGTAACATGTAAAGTTAGCAACTAGGAAATTGGCATAGAGAGATTGTAGATGTATTAGCTCAGAACCTTAACATACAAATATACTATCATAAGCTTTCAAAGAACTAATGTGAGGCAGGAAATGTGCAATGTGTAATGCATTTTTCTGAAAGCATTGTAAATATTCGTGATGGAACATTTGCTTACCAATTTGTGATCAAATACCCTGTGACTGGAAATCTAGCAAGGAGACCAAGATTCTCCAAAAGCTTTGGAGCACAACAAATTCCCCTGGCAAATAACTATTTTTCAGGGGAAGCTAATCTTCCATGAAATATGTAGGTAACATTTAGTTCCACAATGCTAGGTTGTGGAATCTTGGAACTATAAAGAACCAGGTCTAAGAACAGAAGACTTAGACTTAGACTTAACTTAGAATGTTAAACATGTTATGTTTGAAAGGAAGGGAGGGTGGGGGGAAGCTGGGAGCATTGGAAGGGTTCAATCCAGACACTAAGCACTTTCCCTTTAGCAGCTTCACAGGTATTCAATTTCTCCAAAACAACGACCACTTTAAAATATAGATATAAATTACTGTCTTTGGATTATGGAAACCTTTAGATACTATTTTCCTACACACAACTCTTTCAACAGAAGCAAATATATTTTGGCATCTAGAAAACCCATCAGGCCAAGAGCAATGCAAGATTTTAAATTAATGTATTTTTTCTCTGTGATAAAGCTAGAGTAGACCTTCCAGGTCTAGTTGTGTGTAACTAGTCCCTCACTTAACAACTGGTGACTCTGGAAATGAGCCCCAGGCACAGAAGAATTTGCTCCCAGATTTGCTCAGTGATACGAAAGCAAATTCTTCTAGAACTCATCCATCATTTCTGTTTCCCTTGGCTGTTGTTGATCTCAATATATCCCTATTATTGGACAAAGTGTTCAAAGTGGCAGCCTTTTAGGGGATTCTGCAGCCATTTTCCTTGGCCCATTTGTTTGTTTTTTCTGTTTATAAGATTTATATTTTTGATGTGGTACTGCACAGGAAAGAATTTTACAAATTTATATGAAATCATTTGTTTCCTGTCCTGATCTCTGAAGAGAGAGATGCAACACAGCTGCTGGGTTGTCATCTGAAGATGGACAGCAAAAGTTGATTCTCTAAGGTCAACTTGTGCTTTGTTTGTTTGAAAGCAAGCTATGAGATATGGGAGTGAAACTCATTTAAAGCCAGAAATCTCCCCGTGCTAGAATACATTAGGCTCTAGGCCAGTTTTATTAATCATATTCCAATGTCATAATAATGATATAAATATTTCTGGTTGAAATGAAGTACAACAAATACTCTGCATGACTCTGATTAGGATCATTACAAAAAAGGGAAAGAAATGTGGTCATTGAAAGAAATGAATACTTAAAGCAAACAAATATTAAATGTTCATGCCCAGGGCAAGTCCAGTTCCCACCTGTGAAATGGGAATAATAGTGATCTGTCTCACACAATGTATGTCCATTTACCATCCTATGCTTTGCAGGTGGGAACATGGAGGGTGGCTTTTTCTGTTGTGGCACCCAGGATGTAGCTTTGGGAAACTTCATTGCCTCCCACTTAAGCAGCGCAGTGCTAGTATTTTAAGAAGATTCTTTTCCAACAGGCTTTTGGTTTATCTGATTCTTTCTTTCTTTTTTAGTTCTGACTGTTCCCAGCCTTTTTTCTTACTGCTTTCTAATTTTTAGGAAATTGTATTTACAGTAGTTTCTTACTAAGATCATTGTGGTTTTTGTTATTGTGTAGGTTGTAGTAGATGTAAACAGCTTTGCATACTTCCTTTGTTACAAGTGGAAGGGCAGGGTAGAGACACCTAAATAAACTAATTTGTGAACAAGACCACTATGGTAAAACATATTGCTCAATAGCAGTACAAACCTAAGTAAGTTTATTCTTATGCAGAAATAGGACCAAGACCCAATGATCCACTAGGCTTGCAGCCCTACTCATAGATGGTGAACTTGGTATTTTTCTAAGCTTTTAGTGAATTGGAGTAATTTACAGCGATTACTAAGCTGCAGTAGTCATAGGGTCTCCTCCTTCTGCATCTATGGCAGCAGCAGCAGCAGCAGCAGCAGCAGCACTCTTTATTTAGCAGCCCAGCCCATACATCGTCATTATCTAGGTCTCAAAATGCCACAAACACAGTTCTGCTGTGGGGTGTTGTGAGGAGAAATGGCTGCCACCACCAAAAGATGGCAACTGCCACTGGTGGCTGCTCCCTCTAGTAGGCCCCACTGGTGACTACAGGCAACAGTTGCTCCCCATCCCCATACACACAGTGGCACCTCAGGTTAAGAACTTAATTTGTTCTGGAGGTCCATTCTTAACCTGAAACTGTTCTTAACCTGAGGTACCACTTCAGCTAATGGGGCCTCCCGCTGCTGCCACGCCGCCGCCATGCGATTTCTGTTCTCATCCTGAAGCAATGTTCTTAACCCGAGGTACTATTTCTGGGTTAGCAGAGTCTGTAACCTGAAGCATCTGTAACCTGAAGCGTCTGTAACCCGAGGTACCACTGTACAACAATGCCATAACTGGTGACTACTAGAAGAAGAAGAAGAAGAAGAAGAGTTTGGATTTGATATCCCGCTTTTCACTACCCAAAGGAGTCTCAAAGCGGCTCACATTCTCCTTTCCCTTCCTCCCCCACAACAAACACTCTGTGAGGTGAGTGGGGCTGAGAGACTTCAGAGAAGTGTGACTAGCCCAAGGTCACCCAGCAGCTGCATGTGGAGGAGTGGAGACACGAACCCGGTTCCCCAGATTACGAGTCTACCGCTCTTAACCACTACACCACACTGGCTCTCTACTACTTCTGACAATGATGATAGCTACTACCAATCATTCTTATTCTTAACAAAGTGTTCATTTGTGGCAGAGGAGAGAAGATGGGTGTCTGAGGGCTAGCATTTTACCTGCAGCCTTGTCCTTTCTGGGAGACTTAAAAAACTCACAGCCCTGGAACTGTTCTGTTGCAAGACCTGTGGGCTTTTCACCTTCCAAAGTAGCTTCAGGTGAGGTGGAAGATGCTGTCCTGTTACCAATGTTAAAGTAAGATTCAACTGCCAGTCCAGTCACCTTCTGTATGTGGAAGGTTCAGGATACTGTCTTGCCCTTTGTCTCAGGCAGCAAAATGCCTTGGCCCAGTATTTATGGGCATCATATAGTTGTTGGAAGAAGGACTGGGAATGTGCTACCTTCTGTGGTAGCTAACAGAAGATTAGTGAATTCCATAGCACAACGGAATGTATTTCCAAATAAGACTAGCAAATCATGGTATTCTTCTTTGGGCCTCTGAAGCTAGGGGAGATAGCTTTGTAGTCCAATCAGGGTGAATCCAGCTATGCATTGGATTTCATTACTATGAAGTCTTGGGTTCACCATTATCATCAGTCACCTCAAAAAGGAGGACCAAACCTCATTCACCGTATAAAGGAGGACCAAACCTCATTCACAGAGGTTTGGTCCTCCTTTATACGAATCAAAAGGGACATCTTTCACCATATATACGTTATGGGACTGGACTTGAGTCTCATGTGACTTCTCACCAATGAAGACCATCATGTATCAAATATCACATCATCTATAGCAGTTCACACATTCAGCTGCAAGTCATCAACTGATTAGAGTGGAATTGAGTAATGTCTATGAGTTCTAAGTAGATAGTCCCCCTATATATATATATATATATATATATATATATATATATATATACCTTGCTCTAAACCTAGATTCTTCACTCTATCTAGTGTTTAATTCAGAACAACTTAAATCATTCCTGACTTTTAATCTGCTTCTCTGCAGTTGTTATTAAAGAAGCATATACACATTTATTCTAAGAAGTTCACACCACCAATTTTAAGATAAAAATTCTGTTTATAATAAATGGTTTCCTGGGTATCCGATGTCTTGTAATAAATAGTTTCCTAGGCATTCTACATATCCAGTGACAACCTACATAGCAAAGCACCTTGGGCAAAAGAAGCTATGTTGCAAGAAATGGGACAGCTGTTGGGGTAAATGTGTGACATTAAACTTCATTCCTTATCCTTCTTCTAACCACATATTTTTCCTGCTAATACTGTTCATTTCCTGTTGTTGAAATGTGCAGCTTTATATTATCACTTTTGGTCTGGAATTGTAAGCTTTTTGCTCTTTTCAACTCAATTCTTTTACATTGTTGCAATAAAAATCTTTATCACTCATGGAAGAAACATATGAACATTGTGACATCCCACATTCCTCAAATAATTACATAGCTACAAAACAACAGAGGCATCAACATGCTACATTCAGTGTGTGTACATATCTGTAACAAGTTAACACCTTGGTATATTGTACACTCATTGAAGGTAACACCTCTATTGCTTTTGTAGCTGAATTATTTGAAGAATACGGGCAGTTTGGAATGTCGCAATATTCATATGTGTACAAGATGTGCCTGTGTTCATCTTAACATGTGAAGATCCCTAATAACCACATTTAATTGGATTCAGTTTGACACCACTAAGACAAATAAACTTCTTGCAATGTTCATGATGTTTGACATCTGTCTATGAAAATCAGACTGAATCATAATCAATTAATCTAAGTATATTTATCTCAGGAGCTAAAGTAACCATGCCAGATTCAGTGATGTAGTTAGGCTATTTTAAGGCATTGATAGCATGGGATCTGGAAGTGGTCATGAGAACAAGTGAAGGAAACTTTTCACATGGCAGCACTGATTCATTTGCATTTCCTTGCCTGGGAAGCTTTACAATGGGATCTGCAAGGCTCCATAGTGTGACAAAAGATCCCAAGAGGAAAGGGGTTGGATTCTAGGCAACAAAAATGCTAGACCTGGCTGGAATAATATGTCAACTAGACCTCCATCAACACTATATATTTAAAGCAATACCATACCACTTTAAGCAATCATGGCTTCCTCTCCAAAATCCTGGGAATTGTAGTGAATTAAAAGCATATTTAGGTATTCCCTATTCCTCTCAAAGAGATACAATTCCCAGAACTCCCTGGGAAGACAGATTGATTGTTACACCAGATTGATTGTAGTCTCCTAACAACTCTCAGAACTACAGTTCCCAAGATGCTTTAGGGGAACCATGCTTGTTTCAAGTGCTATGGTGCTGGTTTAAATGTCTAGTTCAGATTATGCCTAGGACAGAGCCAAAATATTTTTACCGCAGGTTGGAACCTGGTGAATGTTCACTTGAAGCTCTCATTTCAAAATCTGAAAATGCAACAATTTAAGAAAGCAGATTTTGAAGCTGAAATTTGACCACACATTAGTTTAAAAAAAAAAAGTTGAAGAAGTGCTGTCAAACAGAATTCACCAACAGATCTGCGGGATTTGACCAAGCATAAGTTATAGCAGAATTTCTGTGTTACTACTAAGATACGGGGAGTTCTAGAGAACCTTAGTGGTATACCTTAGTGGTGAACCTTAGGTGGTGGTGTAGATTTATGTAAACTGTAATTCTTAAAGCAGTCTTGAGAGCCAATTTCTATGGTTTCAGCCATGCAGGAATGTAAATAGATGTTCATAGTGATATTTCCCAGTCTTAAATTTTACTCCACTATATTTAAATCTCTACTTAACTTTTCCAGGCTTGCAACACCTGTTAATTTTCCTGCCATATTTCAAAAGTAGCTTATCATAATTTCATTGAAGATATTATTTCAGCATCCTTTATTGTTACACAGTCCATCCTTTTTCTTTTCTTTTAAGTGCTGGCAAAGTTATAAAGATAAAATGATATTACAGCCTGAGATTTCTGCAGTATATCAAGTAGTGCAACCTGAATTATGCTACTAATTGGCCTAAGTTCTGTTTAGCATGCCAAGATTTGGTCTGGAAAACTGGCATTTTAAACTACCTTTCGGAGCCAGCTCTACTGCACAGTGGCTTCTCACTCTATTATTATTAAGCATTTTAATACTATGTTCCAGCAGTTCTGCTTCCTCACAGGAAATATTTGTGAACACACACTGGTATTACTGTTATTTTTAACAGCTGAACTTCATCTCCTATATGTAGATACATATTCCTTCTATTCTTTTGAGACATCAGGGCACAAGAAATCCAAGGAAACTGGCAATGTTGCACTGCCATATCTTACCATAGTATTACATTGGGAAAGTTCTTTCTGGCATCAGTATGTAAGGCAGGCATAGACAAACTCTGGCCCGCCAGATGTTTGGAACTACAATTCCCATCATCTCTGACCACTGGTCCTGTTAGCTAGGGATGATGGGAATTGTAGTCCCAAACATCTGGAGGGCCGGAGTTTGCCTATGCCTGATGTAGGGGATAGAAGGCTGTGACCCTTCATATGTGGTTGGATTCCAGCTCCAAGCAGCATAGCCAATAGTCAAGGATGATGTGAGTTGCAGAGCAACAGCTTCCAGGGGGTCACTGGCTCCTCATTCCATTGAGAAAGCCACATTTACTATATCAATTGCATTTTATCCACAACTTGTTCCACCTTTTTTTTTTAAACAGAGTATCTCTGCCATGAAATTAATAATAACAACTTGAGCTTTCTTTTGTTGCTGTGGATAATAGTGTGAATTTTCAAACAACACACTCTCAATTTGAAATACACAACTGTACAAACATTATAATATAAAAGGAGCTATATATTATGAAGTTGCAAGGCTTCTGCTGTTGCTTCAGTATTGCCAACCAGTTCTAGGCCCCTTACCTACCCCTTTGCCATTTCCCCACAGCTGTTCAAACTTCCCTTCCTTTACAGCTCACCCCACCCTCCCCATCCCCACCTGTCCCCTTTTAAAGGAGGGGACAGGTGCTTCCCAGAGATTTAACAGCTCACCTGGGCCAGCCAACCATTCCTCACACAGTAGTTTGTGTGACTACCTATTGGTGGCCTCACAAATTACAGCATGTGATGACACCTTGCAGAGGGAGAGAGAGAGAGAGAGAGAGAGAGAGAGAGAGAGAGAGAGAGAGAGAGAGAGAGATTATAGTGTCCTTTTTATATAGCCCTCATTTTGAAGGGCTCTCAAAGCATAGGCTTCTATTTAGATAAGTCCTCTATTTAAAGGACTGTCCCAAGTTTGCTTTAAAGATAAGGAGTCACCAGCAGGGAAAACGTGAAGGTGGTCAAGAACAGTTAGCACCTGATGAACGCCCACTTTCCACCAAAGCTTGGTTGGCTGCCTTGAAATACTGGCTTAAGATCTCAGTATTTGGCCTGGGGAAGGGATTCCTTGTACATCTAACCAACAAGGAGTTTATCAGTCCATGGCTGAAAACTATAGCCAGAAAAGCCACCTCAATTGGACTGTCACCATCACTTTTGTATCAACTGGGCTACGATACCACTCTTGTATTGCTGAGGCAAAGGCTTTGGGACATCTCACATAGCAACCTGAGATCCCGATCCAATGTAATCTGTGGCCCGATTGCAGCTGGAATCCAATACGGGCATGACTTTCAGTTAGCCTTATATCTTAGGAATTTGACCATACCCACCTATCGGCATTTATTTACCAAAGCTAGATTTCCATTGGAAGTTCTAAATGGTAGACTGAGAGGCATCCCCTATCAGAATAGGCTTTGTTTATGTTCTCAGGATGTCAATTGCATGAACCATATCCTTTCTGCACTGTGGGTAGTATGAGCAAGCAAGGGATCAACTGATGAAACCCCTACTAGCAAATTTGCTGGGAAAATCTGAAGCCTCCCATATTAAATACCTTCTGGAGGATAGGTCAAATGATATTACACTGACCATAGCAAAGTTTCTTTCAGAGGTCAGTCGCAAGAAACAAAGACCATTATGCTCTAGACATAACAAAATGACTACCCCGGTCTCTTTTTCCTGTTGTTTGGTCGTCTTAACTGTATCTTGTTTTGAAACTGTTTTGTGGGTCTATGGACTGCAATAAAGATATGTATGTTAGCACCTGAACACCAGACCAGCAGGCACACAAGTCACCTGATCATAGTCTTCCACACTGTGGTGAGATGTATTGTTTTCTATTGAAATTACAGTGGTACCTCGGGTTACAGACGCTTCAGGTTACAGACTCCGCTAACCCAGAAATAGTACCTCAGGTTAAGAACTTTGCTTCAGGATGAGAACAGAAATCGCTCAGCGGAGGTGCAGTGGCAGCAGGAGGCCCCATTAGCTAAAGTGGTACCTCAGGTTAAGAACAGTTTCAGGTTAAGAATGGACCTCCAGAATGAATTAAGTTCTTAACCCGAGGTACCACTGTATAGTTATTCAAAATCAATTCGCATCTAGACATATAAATTAACAAATGCATTTGTCTTCAAATGCATCCTTTTGTTTTCAGTTCCTCTTTGGGGAGCAATGTGTAAGTGGCCAGGTTTTCTGGCTCACAATCAGTACTAAAAATCATAATCACTGTAGTTTGTTGCTGTACTGAGGGCAGTTCTTTTGGTTTTCTTGTTCTCATAAGCTGCTAACAATTTAAACTTTCCCCATAAGACAGCCATGGCATGCCAGATCATAACATGTAGGCAGCTGTAAAATATTATTTTGGAAAACAAAACAAGGCAGAGTAAACCCCATGAAAAGGCTTTGTGAGGAGAAACCTTTAGAACAATTCTGAACAAAATAGAAAATTCTTTCCAGTAGCACCTTAGAGACCAGCTGAGTTTATTCTTGGTATGAGCTTTCGTGTGCATGCACACTTCTTCAGATGCACACGAAAGCTCATACCAAGAACAAACTCAGCTGGTCTCTAAGGTGCTACTGGAAAGAATTTTCTATTTTGTTTCGACTATGGCAGACCAGCACGGCTACCCACCTGTAACTGGAACAATTCTGAAGGAAATGTAAACTCAAGAGACCGGGACTGCCTGCAACCACATTCTAAATATTGATGGTAAGAAGAAAAGCAGTGGAAGAAGTTCATTTACACTTTTATACAATACCTTATAAGATGAATAAAGCATCTTTTAATTAACATTCAGCTGAGGAGTGGGTGGCTCCTTTGATGGGTATAAAATCATCTGCTAACCAGTGCTTGATGCCTCTGTCTAATTGCCTGATCTGCAATCCATATCCCTAACTGCTGTTGCTTGAACAGGGGTACCGGTATATGAGCTTGACTGAGTAAGACAAAAGAGTCAGGTGTTTTAGGCTTATTTTGTTTCTTTTCCTTTGTTGTTGTGCCTGCCTTTTCCTAGTGGAAGGGCCACAAAAGGGTCTGCCCTTTTTCTATGTGTGTTTTTACACTTTTGAATAAAATGATTTTTGTGGCTGTAAACTGTAATAAAGTCTACACTGGAACCTGCTTGGATCTAAATCTGGCATCTAACACCTTGGCCTAAGTGGGACAATAGTCCACCCAAGGTTTGGCAGTGCGGGTAGGATCGACCCCTATCCTGACACCCTCACAGAGCTATGGTTTCCAGAATGGTTTAACTACCAATCTCTCTCCTCAGTTCTCAAGTGATAAAGTTGAGCTCTCTTTTAGGAAGGGAAGGCACAGTCATCTTAGTTATCTGACTAAGCAGCTTTCAAGGAAACTTGGTGCAGGTTGGAATCATCCTCTGCATTTCAGATAGATCCCAAACAACACCAAACGTGAGTCAGTGGGAAGTTCCAGTTGTGGAAATGTTAAGGATAGTAGGAAATGACATATTGAACAAGTATTATCCTTCCTTCACTCATTTTAGTGAGTGATGTAGCAGAGCAAATTCCCCCTCAATATAGCTGGATGCTAGTTTGCAGATTCATTTGAATATCTTAGTTAAGATTATTTCCTGGTGACCCCTTTAATCCCTCTTAAAAGAATAAAGACACAAGAGTCTTTCTGAGTAAAGTAACAAAAAGTTTACTCACATTTCAGTTCATGATATGATCCCTGAAAAGCAGGCTTTGCTTGGTAGTTACACAATAAACTGTGAGTTCATCTCATAGGGAGACTGAACTCATGTGCTCCTGGCTGAGAGCCAGCAGACAGCAAAATTACATTAAGATAACAAAATGGCTGCAGGAGAGCAGCATGGAAGCAAAATATAGAACAAGGCAACACTGGAACAAGACAACTTCAAGACGACTGAGAAAATGGCTGCATGACTCGGCTCTTTTATGGAGTCAGATAGAGCTACGCCCATGCCAGGTCACATGCAGGGGTAGGAAGCTCCAGACCAGTGGAACAGGAAGTTTCACTGACTGGATGTCCCCCTACCTGTGCCCACTCTAGGGAAATAAGGAATGTTGTATTTGTATCAATGGATTACATCCCACACCAATGTGTTACACAAATATTTTGATGTGGCACATCGTGGTGACCTCAAGACAGAAAGTTATTTGTTAGTGAAGTAGTGTTGTTGTCTCTGCAGCACTGGCGCCTGGTGTGCATTTGTTCTCAATGGACAATAACAAAATTCCAAAGTTTCATTGTTAGTGGCTGCCCCTGAAATTGTTCCAATACCAAGGGTCATAGAATGTGACTGTAACCAAAGTATCTCTTTGACTATGCCACCTGTGGGGGGAGGGGAAATGTACAAAGAGAAAATACAGATAAATAGATGATAATGCTCCCTTCCATGATCACCACCATATGGCTGAAGCCTTATCACATGTTAGGATCTTAGGGAGCAAGTAATGATTCCCCTCCCCCTGCTCTTTTAAGTGAGTTAACTAATGTCAGACCAAGTTCTTATATTTGTTGCAGATAGGAACAAATAGCCCTGTATTTAAAGGAATGCTACATTTCCAAGTTTGCTTTTAAGTTGTATTCACAGATCTAAATAGATTGGAGCACTAAGCTGATCATCAACAGGCCATTTAGACTGTGTAAGCTATTTTTCAGAAAGTATTGATTAGGTTTCTATAGCAGATTATACATTGCAGATATATCTACACACAGAACACATAAGCTTCTTTTCCTCAAAGGTTGTGAGAAAGGGTAGATTCTGAGAGCAAAAGGTTTATAGAATCTTTTTTCTGTGTATTAATGACGTTCTTGATCTGCTTTTAAGAATTAAATGGTTAAAGGTCAGAGGGAAAATCTCAAACAGAGGGTGAGAATGGAGAGGAAGGTCACAGGACTGAAGAGGATACTGGGGCATACTAAAATATTCTGTGTGCCAATTTAAAAAAAAATGCAAGGTCATCTTAACAAAATAAGCCTTTGTCATCCTTTCCTTATCAGTAGTTTTTAGAAATTTCAGTTCCATATTTGCTCAATTATAGCTCTCCTATCTCAAATGGCAGCCTTTAAAAACATGGACAATTTACAATGGTCATCTTTGTCTATAATGTGTAAAAAGATCTCCAAGCTAACTAGACCGCTGTTACCAAGATGCTCAATGTAACAAAGTCCTTTTTATGTTTGTTCAGCAGACTGAAAAGGCTGACTGAGATTATTTTATTATGTATTTTTTCTAAAATAGCACATTTTATTAACTGACTATGAAAGAAAATTGAACATCCATGGAGGAAGAGAAGAGGATGTGAAGTACACTACAATTAAAATTGTAAACACACTTTCTAGGAAGTAACTATCTGACTCAGTGGGACTTACTATGCAACCCTTTTTTTAAAAAAACATGCTAAGTTCCAAAAATAGCTATAAAGATTACTAAATTTAAAATAAAGTGAAATTTTCAAGTCTTAGCAGAAGTTGGACAAACAACCTCTTATTAATTACCCTTAATTAATTATATCTCTCAACTCTCAGAAACACATATTTTACCCTTACCTTACCTTACCTTTACCATCATTCAGGGCTGCTCAGTCTATATGTATCTCTCTATACCAGGCATAGGCAACCTTCGGCCCTCCAGATGTTTTGGACTACAATTCCCATCATCCCTGATCACTGGTCCTTTTAGCTAGGGATCATGGGAGTTGTAGGCCAAAACATCTGGAGAGCCAAAGGTTGACTATGCCTGCTCTATACTGTAAATGATTTCCAGTCTTTTGGCCAGTTGTTATTTGACCAAATTATTAGAAAGTAGAAGAAAGAAGCATTGCGGTCACAGTCTATCTACTAAAATATGGTTGCTGATTCCACTGCCAAAGATTTCTGACACCTTCTGTTTCCTCTTTATTATCTCTTCTGGGTCCATTGTTCCTCTTCCTTCATCCATTCTAAGTGATCAGGCAGCACTTCTTGTAAGGGCTGGCTCAAGATATAGTAACTCTAGTCTGACCAAGTTATTCTGGGACAGAAAACTCCACAAATACCTTTTCTTGGGTCCAAAAAATGCAAAAAAAACAAGCAACAATTTTCTGCCCTTTTGCAGCACCCAAAATCATCTGCCTGAGGCAGCTGCCTCGCTGTACCTAATGGAAAGGAATGTTGTCCCAAATCCAGTTCCATTGTTTCCTGGTAATTATTTGATCCAAATATTGTACCCATTTTCTCATGTATGCATTCTCATGTGCATCCTGGTTTTAATCCAAGTTCAATCAAGGGTTACAGAATCTTACAATTATGCCTTCATCCAAATTATAAATTATAAATAGATAAATAGAATTTCCCATTTGTTCTCATTCTGACTGCATATTTTCATATCACACCTCTAATTTGGGGAAAAAATATTAAAGAAAAATCAGTGTAGAACTGAGGCAAATGTTCTGTCAGCACAATAATTTCTCCTTGCGCAATGGAAGGTTCTTTCCCTCTCCTCTCCTTGTGCACTCTGTAAATCTATTCTGTGGGTTCCCCTAACTTGACCCTCCAGCTGTTTAGGGACTACAATTCCCATCATTCCTGACCACTGGTCCTGTTAGCTAGGGTTGATGTGAGCTATAGTCCCAAAACAGCTGGTGGGCCAAGTATGGCCATCACTGCACCTAAACCTATGGAAATGATTTGGGGATGTTACAGGAGTGGTGAGGAAGTCCTGTTGCACAAATAGAAGGTGTTGAACTCAGAATATTATGTATTGTGCACTTCCAATTGACTTGGTGCCTGTCTTTTCCTTTTTTAAATTATCTATACTTTTGCAGTCAAAAATATGTGGCTTAGCTGTTCTTGACTTTCTTGGAATTTTTTGTGTATGCAGATAATTTCTTTAAACACTACCTTCTAGCAATAACCCTGTTTTACTCAAATATGTGAAATATTTAGGTCACTGAGTACTGCTCATTTATGCCTAGACCTTAAATTAGATGAGGTTGCAATAAGTAATATGTTAATAAAAGTAATTTCTGTTTCTGAAAAGAGTACTAGATGAAACAGTTTCAGGAAACTTCATAATTGTCAGCTTCTGATGACTTTATCTTTCCACATTTCTGCCAGCAATTACTTGACCATGCATAAAATTTACAGAATAGACACTATGGGTATGGTAAAGATCAGGGGTCAGCAAACTTTTTCAGCAAACTCCCTCAGACCTTGTGGTGGGCCGGACTATATTTTTGGGGGGGCGGGGGGGGATGAAAAAATTCCTATGCCCCACAAAAAAAAAACCAGAGATGCTTTTTAAATAAAAGGACACATTCTACTAATGTAAAAACACGCTGATTCCTGGACCGTCCATGGGCCGAATTTAGAAGGCAATTGGGCCAGATCCAGCCTCCGTACCTTAGTTTGCCTACCCATGGTAAAGATCATCACTCAGAAAAGTTTGTTTACATGTGCTATGAAAGGTAGAGTTTAACACTGATGGCAAAGGGAGGCAATCACAATTTACTTTAGAACAATAATATCAAAGTCTAATATAAATTAAAATTAAAATTGCTTACTCAAATCAATGTACCAAAATTTTCTTCAACAATATTTTCAAGGTACTTGCACTAAAGCAGATGTAGCCAACATGGTACCTTCCAGATGTTTTGGATGTCCCATTTGCCTCAGCCAGCATTGCCAATGGTACAGAATGATAGGAACTGTAGCCCAGAACATCTGGATGGCACCACATTTGCCACACCGGCAGTAAAGAAACTCAAACTGAAGTACTGCTTCTGGAATATTAATTCTTCCGTTAGTACATGCGGTGTAATCTCTTCTTTTGGTGATGCTAATACAATCCCACCCACCCAACAAGTAAGCCCTAGTGGCAGTCAAATCTCATTATTTCTGTCCACAGGTCCACTGAACTCCCCCATAATTTCAGCCTTTGCCTTAACTGTGCTAGGTATTGTAGTGATGTAGTTCTAAAACTGGAAGATTATATTTGCTAAGCTGTAAAAAATTGTCTAGTCTTATTAGTGTCCTCACCTCAGTAAGATCACTTTGAAAAGGCATTACCATCAAAAAATAAAAACAAAAACTCCTCCTGCACCTGACAAGAGAGTTTGCTTTTAGCAAGTTCATGTGCATAAGGGCAACTGGAGGGCTGAAATCAATAGCAACTTCTGATGATACACCTTTTTAGCATGCATAAATAAACTTTAGCCCCATTGCTCCTAGCAATAGGGCCTCTTGTCCAGCTAGAAGCATTCACTGACGTCAGCAAACCAAAAGTCACCCATGAGCTAAAGTAGCTGTATCTGCAATGTGCTCAGCAGCCTCCATTGCTGAAAGGGAATGTATTCTTATGTTAATTTGACCTCAGTGCATCAATACAATGTCAGTACTGTAGTATGCAAAAAGAAAAGAGCAATATGCCATTGAAATTGCTGTGATGACCATCAGGAGCTAAGTGGCTCCTTTTTAAAGATGCCATTGTCTATGGCAAGTAGTTTATAGAATATAAATAAATATTCTATAAATTCTACTTTAGAATATATGTACTATGTGAATAGTAGGGATGGGAAAGAAATTCAGATAGGCTTAATTGTCTGTTTGATGCAAACATACCTAATTCACACACTAAAACAATGTGGGAATAGAAATCCTTTGAAATTTGCACATCCCTGAATTTTGGAAAACAGTTCTTCATCCCCAAAATGCATATATTTGTGGAAGTAGGCAGAAAAATGCTTTTGTCAGTGGAAATAACATGCAGAAATGCAGTGTATTAGGCAATACTGCATTCAAAAATGTGTATATTGGAAGAAATATACCCTAGAATGCTGATGAATTTCCACGAGGACATTTTTAAAAAGAAAATGGCAAGCTGATGCCAAAATGTGGCTGAATTTAAGACTGAAAGAATGAGAAAGAGAGAAACCAAAATTGAATGGTGCATCCATCCCTCATGAATAGTAACAGGTTCTGTAAACCGTTAGAATGATTTCCTTTCCCTTTTACTTTATTCATTTGGATTCAAGACTGTTTTAATTCCTTTCAGTGTCTTGCAGTTTAACTCAAATGAACTTGAATATACAGTGGTACCTCTGGTTAAGTACTTAATTCGTTCCGGAGGTCCATTCTTAACCTGAAACTGTTCTTAACCTGAAGCACCACTTTAGCTAATGGGACCTCCCACTGCCACCATGCCGCCACAGCACGATTTCTGTTCTTATCCTGAAGCAAAGTTCTTAACCTGAAGCGTTATTTCTGGGTTAGCAGAGTATGTAACCTGAAGCGTATGTAACCCGAGGTACCACTGTAATATGACTTCCACAAATTATCCTCTTGCATTCATGGGTCAGCCAAGAGTGGGTACCACAGTAGGGTTTATTGCAAGAGTAACTGAGATCTTGTTATGAAAGGCAGCATGCAATGAAAATATGAGTTTCTTGGGTATCTGGTTTATTTTCCTGTTGTTATTTTCCTGTCTGCATCAGGTTGTGCAGGATATTCCTGGGCTGGTTTCATGCAAACCTAACAGTACAACATATATGAAGAGTTCGCTTTGATACGTGACCCCAGCCCACTGCTTGAAACAACCAGCTGGGGGCACTTGTGATATGCAGATCAACTTGCAATTAGTGGCACCCGTTTGGTGACAGCCACCAATCTGGGTGGCTTAAAGAGGATTAGACAAATCCTTGAAGGATAAGGCTATCTATGGCTACTAGCCATACTGGCTATGCTCTGCCTCCAATAATGTACTACCTGCATTCCATATACAAAGCCAGCTGGGCTGGTGGTTGAAACATAACTCAACACTGCTGATAGGACAACAATCTCCACTGCACCGGAAAGTAGCATTCTAGATTAATATAGGGTTACCAGACATACCCGGTTCCAGCCTGGAGCCAGCCTAGTAGAGCAGTTGGCTCTGGCTGGCTTCAGGAGCTGCTCGCTGCTCACTGCTGCTGCCACTGCCAAAGATGAACCGGGGATGTCTAGTGGTACAGATCTCCTGCCCCCTTCGCCCTTTGTTTCACAGATCAGGGAAGGCTCAGGAGTCGCGGGTGGACAGCTGTTGCCCAAGAGGGGCGCAAGGCGTGCAGTTTCTCTGCCAGGCAAGGTGCAAAGCCCTTCTTTTGCACCCTACGAAACATAAATGCGCAGAGTTTTTAAAAAACTGGGCAACGACCACCCACCTCGACTTCCAAGCCTTCCCCGATCTGTCAAAACAAAGGGGGAAGGGGGCAGGAGATCAGGGAAGGCTTGGGAGTCACAGGCAGGCGGCACGCCATTGCCCAGTTTTTAAAAAACTCTGCGCATTTATGTTTCACAGGGTACGAAAGAAGGGCTTTGCACCTTTATACAATATGCATGTGTGCTTGGGCCCAGGGTCTTTTGCCTCACCATCCCCACTACTGACTCCCTATTGCTACTCAGCTTCCAAAAAAAAAGTGTCCCTGGATTCATTGAAAAAAATCTGGCAACCTTAGTTTAACAGGCACAGAGCAGGCCATGTGACCCACACATCTCTGTCATCCAACGAGAGAGAGAGAGAGAGAGAGAGAGGAGAGAGAGAGAGAGAGAGAGAGAGAGAGAGAGCTCATTCTCTGCCTAGCATCTCTGCCTCACTCTACTTAATGCCCATGCCATCCATCCTGGGCCACCCAGGATGTCCCTATGTGAAATGTATTTGATATGCTTGGATAGCCTTGGTTTTCCTGCCTTGGTATAATTAGATCTATTATGCCTGTTTTGAATTTTGTGGCCACCTCCTGCTCCCATTAGAAATTTATTGCATTGCTATCAATAATTTGTGTGTGGGCAGTGGAGGGCTGAGTCTTTAATGTTTGTCTACTTCCATTCTTAGACAAAAGTCAATTTAACAATGGAATTGCTTTCTCCCCATTTAATATAGAACAAAAAATCAAGAGTGTTTTTAATTTGTTCCCAGCCATTTTGGGTGTGGGTTTCCACTACCAATAAAAACTTCAATTGTGCCAGTTCATGCTATTTTGCTGAGCTTGTTATTTTTGCATTCCTTGATGACTCACATTTAGGACATGCCTCCATGAAAACTTCTGGACTCCTGGCTTAGTTCTTTAATGGAAAATTGAAAGAGGATGAGGCAGTCGGGGTGGGGGGAGGTTAAATAGCAAAATGTCTGTCATTTTGCTGTGTGGAATGACATCGCTTAAAATGTGGTATAGGGAAATAAGTTTCCCTCAATTTTACAAGAACCGAGTGTAATGAAATCTACAGCTCATTGACTAGCATAATAAATTAAAATCAAACAGTTAAGGATTCTCTTTTCAATAACATTCTTATGGGGGGCGGACCAAAAATAAAGGTGATTCAACCACCATATCCAATATATTGCTAGAATTAAGCCAACTGACTGGAAATCAAGGTGGAATCCTATGTTCCTCCATCTATTTCTGTGTTTGCCCTCCCATTAGAAGCAATGGTAGGAAAGGATGAGAGATGTGTACATGCCCTGTGTATTGAATGTCTATATTCAGGGGAGGGGCTGTCAACCGAGAAGTTTGAGTGCAATTTTGATGCATATCATCAATACAGAAAAAGCCCTACACACACTCCACTGGAATTAATGAAGGTTGTACAGTAGCACCAAATGGTGTTTTGCTCATCTTATTTTGAATAATGAAAGTGCTTAAAAGGTATCAGTAATACTTTTGTTATGTTTATAAAGGGTGTGTGTGTGTGCAAAAATAAGACATAAAAAGAGATGTCATCAGTTCTGCCCATCCAGACACTTTGGTGGTCATGCAGGGACTTCAGAGCTTAGAGAAAACTCCTGAATAATTTCACTTTCCCAGTTCATGTCAGGACTTGCCCTACTGTTAGGTAGAGTGAGGCAAATTCCTCAGGTGACAGATGAGAGGGGAAATGTGCAGTGGGTAGAGTTGGGTGACAGAGCTGTGTGTGTCATGAGACCAGCCTTTACGTAGCCCACTGTCCACAGATGCAGCTGAAGATCCCATCTACACTGTTGGAACAAGAGCCAACTCCTAGTCCAGTTGATTTGGGGACATAGGTTGAGGAGAGACACCATCTTATTCTTTGCCTTGGGTGGCAAAATGTCTTGGGCCAGCCCTGATTCATGTCCAGTATTGGAAGCTTCAGGGCCCACAGAGGCTTCTGACAATGAAGGAAATGTAGAAGATTCTGCTAACACAAGGAAACTGTATGTGCTTTGGAACCTTCCAGAGTGTTGGAGCATGGCCCACATCTAAATAAAATCTATCCTATGGGCTGCAAGAGAATAATTACTAGATCTCTGACCTACTGACTACAAATTTTATTAAACAATCTTCTGAGACGTCTATTTTAGATGCTTTATTTAGGGCACCAACATGTTTTGCTGGTGCCAGAATAATTTCAGATGTGCCAGGAAGAAACATTTTATGAGAACCATATTTAAAAACACATAAGTGGCTGCATCTAAACGACAGCATATATGTTTTTGCATGGCTATTAATTTTAATATTTGTGTGGGAAGGGAAACACTATGTTCATTTCCAACTTTATTTTAGGGATGAACGGAATTGTTCCACCACGATGGGACCATTTGTTTCCATTGAAGGTGGTGAGGATATAATGACTTTTATGTGAAAGTGGGAGGTGAAAGTCACATCAGTTTTCAGTGAGGCTACTCATTAGTCTATGAAGTGGCAGAGAGTTTTCTCCTCCTACCCTTAACTTACAACAAAGTTAAGCTACTATTCCAAGTGTGAATTGGGCGAACTTGGCAGCCTGGTTTCTTGGCACTTTGAAACTTAGAGACACAATATGCCATAGGAATGATGCTCACTATGTTATATACCAATGTAACAACAACAAACAACAACTAGAAGAAGAAGAAGAACAAGAACACAATAATAGTATTCCTGGGGATATTTCTGGGTGAGGGGAAAATCTGAAGTTTTCACATCCACTCATAGGCACATGAATGTTTTTCCCCACCAATACTCAGTCAAACATTACTTTATTTGTAAATAAATCTGGTGCAGCTCTTCATCTACAGATCTGAGTCTGGCTAACCCATGTGTTATACATATGCACACTTTATCAATGCAAAAACTGTCATCCTGAAGAAAGCGTATTAAATAATATACTGCCCGTCTGAATTGTTTTGGAAATTATATTTGCCTGTGCCTCTTTAAATATGAATTGCCTGCCTTAATTGTCTTTGTTAATCAAAAGTTTGCTATATACATATCTAGTTAGGTTTTTTTTTTTTTTTTACCTATTTACCGGGGAGCGGGGGCAACAATACTCACTGAGAAGACAACATGTAAGAAGGGGGTATTTATCTTTGCTCTCCACAGCATGATCAAAATGGCACACCCCATGGGTGAGAAACTTAGGGGGGAACTGTAATAATAATAATAATAATAATAATAATAATAATAATAATAATAATAATAATAATAATAAACAACTCTGGGCAGCTTCCAACACAATACCAAAATACCAAAATACAATAATTCATCAGACATTCAAAGCTTCCCTATTGGAGCCAATGGAATTTCTCCATCTAAGGCTCCTAACTGCACATGGGTGGGACCACCCTTATCACACAGGAGTGAGGAGGAATGAACTTCCCCTCTCCATGCACTGCCTTACTGATAAGGATTTACACCCACTGTGCCTGTATCAAAGTCTTCTGCTCAGCTTTTTTGAGCAGAAACGGTAGTATTGACCCCTCCCCCCGGCTACTTGCTAAAAAGTATGCAGATACGAAAAATGTCTCTTCCCACTAGGGGAATAAAGGTAGATGTCCATTACATCAATTTATGCACATGTGCATAGACACACACTCTATGCAAATCATACATACATTCTTTATTTCGGTCCAAAGACCCCCAAAAGCAAAATAAAATAAATGCTAGGAAAGGATTCCAAAGTGGTCACTATGTTTTATCCAGAGCATGTAAAGTTTCTATTTCTTATTACTTCTGAGAGGAACTCAGCCAGGGTAGTATCATTTGCCATATCTTCAAGGATGTACTCAGGCAAAACTTGGAGAAATTTTTCAGTTCTCCAGTTGTAATAGGGGGAGGGTGGGAGTGCCTGAAGGCTACATATCCCATGACTAACATGGAATTTCGTAATATGTTTCAAGGAAATCCCACAAACCCTGTGCTATTTTGTGGCTTCCTTCATTCAAAAATCTGCTGTCCATCTCTGATGTTCAAAACATCAAACTTGGACTCTAATCAGAGCAGAGTCATAATTCTGTGCCATTGCTAAACCATCCCTGTCACCCTGCTGAATTTGTTGATTATGTGGCATGGCTTTTTATCCTTGCCGTTCGGAAGCTCTCAAAAACCAGCATGTAGCCACTCTGGCTGGGATGAATATGTTTTCCAGTGTCTTTGTTTATTTGAATATGTTTCCACCTTACATGGAGGCATGGGATAAAATTGTGGTTTTGAAACCAGTGGAAATGAGACAAGGGTTAGAGTTGAAGAGACAGATGAAGAATGTTTGCTTAAATCACTTGGAGCTAATTCCTTGCAGAGAAAGAAAATTTGTGCTTCTCAAATGATAAGCATACACACACACACTTGTGCTCAACACTAGTTTTATTGACTTTCAGAATAGTGTGGGTTATATGCAATGAAATAACTGCCCTAGTGCAAGGAACAGAACAATGGGACTTCACTTTCCCTCCCATCCTCCTCCCCCCCACACACCCCACAACTGCACAAGAGGGTTGGCAGAAAACCCAGAACAGATATAAGGGGTGCAGAAGGTGGGAAAAGGAAGAACATTCTGTTGCACAAGCAGACATCCTTGCTCTGATGGAACAATTTCCTTAGTAGTACCCTGAGTTTTTGATATCACTCTTATTTGCTGTGCCCCTGTATTTCTATTAAAATTAGTTGTTCTGTTTTGTTTTAAAACTTGTTTTAAGTTGCATTGTCTATTTCTTTTAATGGACTAGCAGGGTGAAATATTCATACACACCATCAAGCCTACCGCTATACGAGGAACACCAGAAAGATAAAATCCCCCTCCTTTTTCCCAATGGATGGTTCTATGAAAACATTACTTGGTGAACACTGAGGATATGTAAGGCTTGAACGTTCACGTGGTCAGTGAGTCTGGAGTTAATGACATATTTTGCATACTTTTCTAAAGCTTTAACTTTTTTATTTTTTAAAGTTGAACTATCCAGTCTCATTAAGACTATTATAATTAAAAATGGCACAATAAGCTGTTTGTCTGCACACATTTCTGCCCATTGAATGGCTAATTGAATCCCATCGACACATGGCTTCTAACACGTATGCACAGTTGGCAAATGTTGTTCTTCACTTCATCGAAGAAAAATAAGAGTTCAGCAGTGACCAGGCAGAGAGATGCAGCAGCATCTGTATATTACTATTATTTTAAATTTAATTTATTTGGTACTACTAGCTGCTATTTGTTTATTTGTTTATTTTAATTTAAAAGTTCATCTTTATTTACCAAGCCTAGAGATTCTGCCATCAGGATCAAAAAAAGATATAATGAGCATGCAAACTCCCCCATCTCCAAAAGCCTAAGAACCTGCTGGATTGATTCCAGAAACTCGTTTATGAAATAGAGCAAAATAGTGTTAAACCGTTTGAATCTGCAAACTGTTCATTTTTTATTTAAAACCCTCTTTTCTTGAAAGTGGAAATTTCAACACACACACACACACACACACACACACACACACACACACCACAAAAACTCAGTTGCTAACCCTTAATTCAGTGGCAAGGAACCTTTTTCAGATCAAGGGATTCATTCCCATCTTGGCAATGTTCTGGGGGACAGTGACATGGTTGGTAGTACCAGAGAGAAAAGCCGGAAAAACAACAAATGCTAGGTTTACCTTTTATACTGTAGGCTATTGTTTACATATGCATTCCTCTGACCTGCACTCAGACAGCTAAGATGCTTTACTAGAGGTCAAGGGAACATTCCAGACAAGCAAAATAAAAAGTCAAGGGGGAACTAAAGTAGGTGTGGCTGTTCAGGGGTGTGGTTGGGGGAAAGGAGGCCTTGGCTGAGGAGGACGGCAGCCTAGTGAGAGTGCCAAGGGTCAAATACAGAGGCCTAGTGGGCTGCATTTGGCCCCCAGGCCTAAGGTTCCCTACTCCGGTCTTAAATCCCTCTGCTATCCCCTGCTTTACAGGGGATTCAGCAGTATCAAATCAAAATGGCAACTAGCTGAAGCAGAATACTAAAAACAAGTTTACAGTTAACAAGTTGCCTGCCCTAAACTGGTATTTAACCTCATGTAGCCATTTGAACGGAATATAACCCAATTTGGTTCCTAATGTTTTGGTAACATTGTTCACCAAAGCCCCCCGAGGCTTTGACATCAGGAACTGACAAATTGAGAGCCAAGCATATTTATCAAGTAAAAGAACACGACTCTGCAAGATGTCCCAAGCTGAGTTAGTTTCTGAGGGGAGGAAAAGGTGACCTTTGCCGCGACTAATAGACAATTGAGAAGCTTTTCTTGATAGCAAATACCTCATTCAGTTAACAAGGAAAAATATATGTTGGAACAGGTCAACCTTTTAGGAATGTGCAGATGTCAGATCTTAAGCTTTCTCTTTTGCATCATGACCAAACATTTCGCACATGTGGTCGAATGGAATGAAAAGACTTCAGTGTGGCTTCCCAGAGCCTGGCCATCACTGAGTAGATGAAAGCACCTATGTTGCATTTGGCACTGGCTACCTGGCAAAGATCACTGTGTCCCTGATAACCCCAACCTCTCTTTTCTAACCTCCTGCCCTAGACGAATGCTGCACAAATGCATCAGTCGAGGGTGCAAATAGTCAACTGGAAGACAAAGAGGCTGGACACAGATGCACTGCCCCCAAAAAAAGAGAAGAAAAGAGGCCATGGATTTGCATTGAAATTGCATGTGCTAAGGGAGATGTAAAGAAGCAGATTTAGGAATAATAACTACTGTACAATTTAAATAGAAATACAATAAAACAGTGGGGAAGACTTTGTCCAGTTGCCCTGTTGATGGACAAACTGAAGGTTCCTGTTTTCACTACTTTAAATCAGACTTTATCTTTAAACTAGACTTAGAGTTGGCAGCTATTCATACAAACAACAGTCCTCTGACAGCCCTTTAAGCAAAGGACTGTTCTCTGTTAATTAAAACACATGGTGACCCTAAAAAGGGGGGGGGACCAGTCTCCAAGTGCTGTCCCTGATCTGAGATGCTTGGCAAACTCCTTCATATTTGCCTTTTAGTTTGTGCAGTATGGATTAGCTGGCCACCGGAGATCCCTAAACAAAACTGATGAAATGTAATGTGAGTGTTATTTAATAAAACAAAGAAGCCTCACCAAGACACATTACATGCAACCATGTATTTAACATACCACAAAGTTTGGGTCTGAATGTGGAAAAAGTGCCCCTATGTGATCTGCAGACTAAGAATCTTTGTTGCTGTATGCTAGCTCCATTGTGCAGCCACAGTAACACAAAGCTCTATAAACTGCATTATATTTTTGTTTCTTTTCCTGATGTATGTGAAGTTCTGGGCCTTGTTTACCAAGTTAGAATGTCCCACAAGCTTTTCTTCTACTGTGTGACTTCATGACATTCCTCTGCTATGAAAAGAATAAGATATTTTTTCGTAATTATTATTCATGTGTGGATGCTCAGCGTGTGAGGTAATGAGATTCACATGCCAATAGGATATTCATTGTTCATAAATGTATCCCAATAATTGAATAAATAGTTTTCTTCCATGAAATCATTCACACTTAACTCCCAATAGGGTGTAACAAAAATTTTGGATCTGTAGAAAACAGTTAGAAAACTACCAGGTTACATTTTGTTTGTGTAGAAAGTGTGGAAGACAAAGATTGTTTAAAGTTTTGACACTATTGTTAGTTGAGGAGGCAATTGTTTGGCCTAGGGCTGGGTTGAACATTTGGCCCAACCAAATTTCAGAAGGTTTGTTTGTTTGTTTGGTGGGTGGCAATGCTCCTAACATTGGGGGGGGGGTACAATTGGAGCTGTTTAATACAGTTTACAAAGCGGTCAATGGTTAATTCTACCCTTCCTTTCCTTTAAGAAGTCAGGGTCATAGCTGTCAACTTTCCCCTTTTCTTGCGAGGAATCCTATTCAGAATAAGGGAATTTCCCTTTAAAAAAAGGGAAAAGTTGACAGCTATGGCCAGGGTGCTCTAAGCAGTGGCAAAATGGTGATGAAATCTACTTTGGAAATGAGTGCTGGACATGCACCTGGGGAGGTTCTGTTGGAGAAAGTGTGCTACTGAATATCAGTTGCTGGGGAGCACAAATGAGGAGAATGCAGCTGAACTCATGCCAGGCTTCCCATAGACATCTGGTTGGTCACTGTGAGAACAGGATGCTGGACTAGATGGGCCATTGGCCTGATCCAGCAGGCCTCTTCTTCCATTCTTAGGTCATTATGTGATGGTGCACATTCTACACAAATGCATGAAACTGCATTTCAGATAGAGATTAGTGAATATATAAATTCCAGTTTTTCTGTTTCTTATTTTCCCAATCTTAAATTCAGTTCTCTCCATTCCATCTCCACTTCACTTTGCAAATATTTTGTAAGAAGAAAAGTCTTCAACAGCATTTTGATGTGCATTTCTCCCAGTGTACACATTTATGTATGCAATGTTGTTTAATATACACATGTTGTCTTATATAGAATGCATTTTTTGCATATTTTCACCAATATATGCATTTTTAGGCACACTTTACTGTAGCATATACATTTTTGTATGCATTGTTTGGCTGGAGAATGGCATTGCAAAATTTAGAGAAGTGTGAATTTTGATGACTAGCTATGTTTTGGTTTGCCCATTGCTTCTGAAAGTACAAATTAGGTTTAAATATGACCTGAATCAAAATTCTCTCCCATCCCTAACACAAGTTCTCCCACACCATCTTCTAGCACAGTGTTCCCCAACCTTGGGCCTCCAGCTGTTTTCGGACTACAGCTCCCATCATCCCTAGCTAGCAAGGCCAGTGGTCAGGGATGATGGGAGTTGTAGGCCAAAAACATCTGGAGGCCCAAGGTTTGGGAACACTGTTCTAGCATTAAAATCTGAAGTGGAAGCTCATGGAGATCCTATACAGATATATAAAGAACACAACCTATTTTCCTATGCTGTAGTGGTCAGACGATACAGTAACTTCTGTAGGGTTCTCTTAGTGCCACCCAATCTGTTCTGGTAAGTATTGTATATTTGTCCACCGTCATCTAAATTTACAAACATTAAGAGATATACACGGCTTTGTAAAGTCATAAATGGATCATTTTTGAAAAAATAATCCATCTCTGATTATAATCTCATTATACAATGGAACTCATCCAATAAAAATGTTCTAACGCTGTGTTTCACTGCAAACCATGTCTATTTACGGTAACTTCTGTTTTGCTAACAAATTTTCATCAGATGTTTCACTGACTACCATTCGCCACCTAAATATACAGACATTTGCCTTTCCAGGACCACCAGGAAGGATGAAATTAATATTTGACTCATCAAGTGTATTTTCTGCTACTTAAATATAATATTTTTCTTTTCTTTAAATGCTATCATTCTGGAAATATTTTGAGGTGAAAGAATTAAACAACAGAGTGGCTTTGAGGAGGGGTACTTTTTATTAAAAAAAACCCCACAACAATTGAAATTCTCAACATATTCATTTTCTTTGGGAATAAAGTACTGATTGATTCCTTCTAAATATTCTGTTCAGCTTTTGCTACTAATGAAGAACTTACTGGTGTTAGCAATAATGTTAATGGGACAATCCATTTACAGACATCATAAAGTACATGCAGTTATAAGGTTTGTATTTGTTCTTGACAGCATATGAATGCACACACACACCCCTTCATCAATCAGCTTAGGAGGGTGGTCCCTTGGGCGGGTACAATTTAATAATGCGAATCATCCTCTTAATACACATGTGCTGGGCTAGACAGAAAGGTTTAAACTTCTCAACCCACCCACCCCCAGTATCATACCTACTTATTCTTTTTTCTTCTTTTTGCCATAACCATCTCCTAGACTGGTAGTGCCTTGTGCCTCCAGAAAAAAATTGATTGGCAGACTTTGTCAGCTGGCTACCTCTGCTCTAAGGTATATTTCCACATACAAGAGGTTGCAGATGGAAGAAGGTGTTGGCGAAAACAAAAACTCTCACATGGAGGAAGTGGGGAGGATTTGAAGGACAATCAGACTGTTTATAACGACTTTTGCAGTAACTGATCTGATTCCGAGAGAGGACTGAACCCTTTCAGTTATGCCTTGTTCTGCATTTTAGGATTGTTGCTAGCAGTCTGAACAGGAGGGCTTTCAAAACAGGACTGACTTGATCACAGTCCCACACACTCTGCCTCGCCTTCTGCATGCTCGCTGTTCCTAATTCTGCTTCTTCTAGAACTGTTATCTTGCAATGAAGAACTTTCTGTATTTTTGACAAATGTGAATTCCACAGCCATGATGCAAAATGTTTTCTCCGCAGCTAAGGATGTCTTGCACTTGCATATCCCATGAGTATTCCTGCAGTATCTTGGGAAGGGTAAACTTTTCAAATGAAGTGTCTGTAAATTCATGTGATCTCATTCTTGCTGATGATGTAGAATGAAGCATGAACAGACATTCCTGTCCATCCACCTCAAAAGTTTGGAACAAGGACTAAAAGGCTGTGGTTTTTAAATGGGCCAATAAGATACAGAAAACTGAAGCATGCAGAAGGTATTGCAAAGGTTTATTCATCAATTCACATTTGAAAAATCTGAAAAGAGAATCGTTGCCAAGAAAGGGTTAAAATATTAAAAAGCCAGAAGCCTTTTTGCTTGGAATTGTAGGAGATGAGATCCCAAAGAAAGACTATACATTCTTTTTGTACACCACAACAGCAGCTAGGCTATTAATAGCCAAATTCTGGAAAATGTAAGAGATGCCTACGATAAATGACTGGCAGATAAAGATGCTGGAATATATGGAACTCGCCGAGATGACTGGAAGGATCTGCGACCAGAAAGAAGAGAGGGTGGAAGAAGACTGGAAGAAATTTAGAGAGTATTTGAACAAGTATTGTAATATATAATGTATCCTTATGGAAGTATAGATAGGTATTCGGTAATATATATAATTTAATTTTTGGTCAGAATTAATTGATTTTCTTTTTATTAAAATTTAAGATTTAAGAAGAGGAACCTGCTATAAGAGATAATTGGACAATGTAGCTCAGAGAGGGGGACTGAGGGAAGTCCCCACACAATGGAAAATAGCAATGTGATGGATTGTGAAATTTTTATGTCTTGTTTGTATGTTGTGTTTTCTTTGTTGTTGTTTTATAAAAAATGCAATAAATATTATTTTAAAAAAGAAAGGGTTAAAATATACATTTTAATTATCACAAGGGTCATGTATGCCAAGCCTGAAAGAACATATGGAAAATAAGCAAGCTAGATGTTATAAGGTGAGAAAACGGTCCTCTGTTAGAAGAAGAAGTAAGCAGAAGTTCTGACTTGTTGGAAGCTGGCAACTTTATATATAAAGAGGCGATTAGACATGTCTAGCATTAGCACAATGTATCTATTGTTACAGGGCAAGACTGAAATCAAAGTAATGTAAGTGCTAAATCAAAATCAAACTATTGTAAGGGGGTATGGCATGTGCAGGGGGAATGGGCTAGAGAGAGTCTCAAGGGTCTGAAGAACAATCTGGAGGATCACATTCAGCTTCTGGACCTGAGGTTCACTATAACTGACCTAACACTAACACAAATTTTGTTAGGTTGGGACGGGAGGGAGGGAGGGAGGGAAGGAGATTCTCCAGTATAACTCCTTATGTAGATTGAATATATGTTCATCTGAAAGCCACAGGGACACAAGGAAATGTTAGCTAGCCAGAACCTTGCGGCCTCCTTAAGTCACTAAATCCCATCATTAGGTGTGGAGCTTTCCTACATTCATCCATACAGCTTACTTAACCCTGAAACAAAAGCCCAAGATAACTATACCCAACTGTCATTTCTCCCCTTTTCATAATGATACATAGAACACTTGGAATTATTCCCCGAACAGGAAAAAATTATCTTTCTTTCGATGGTCTCTGACAGTGATAAATGCAAGACTGTATAGACATGCAGAATTCTGGCTGTTTTTCGATCCTCCTCCTTGTTGAATCCAGGTGGCCTCAAGGACTAAATAAAAGTCTCCTTTAGACCCTTTCATTTGGTTTTTGTGGTTCCAGCTGCCTGCCAAGGGTCTTTACACCACCCAGTGATCATTTGGAATGCTTGTTCTAAGCAGTCCACCACCAGCTGAAAGGATATAAATATTTCTAACCACAAAAGGGCACAGTCAAATACAAATTGACCCACATGGAAAGTTCTGTAGCTTCACGAGAAATTCCCCATGTACACTTTCATTACCAAGATCAATTTAATTTATTTCTTTGTAGCATGAACGTCCAAATACTAGTCTTAAAGGGACGATATTACCACAAATTCCAACTATCAGCCCCAGCCAGCATGACCTATAATCAGATTTGATGGGAGTTCAGATCCAACAACTGCTGATTGGAGGACTGCAGGTTCTCCATTCCTGGCCTAGATGAGCCAGATTGTGTATGGAAATGTCCATCCTATTGTTATACGGCATCTAAATATGTGCATCAGATACTTTATGTCCAGGAGTAGCCAACATGTTGTCCTTCAGATGTTATTGAAGGATAGGTCCTTTCAGCCCCAGTCAGCATGGCCAATGATCAGGGATGACAGGAGTTTTATTTATTTATACAATACTTATCCTGTTCTTCACCACAGGGTGATTCCAGAGCAAATTCCATACTACAAGCCAATGCACACAATAAAACTAACCAATAAAATATTATGCACCTTAAAACAATATTTTAAATCTTTAGGTAAACTCATTTGGTCTGCTCATTCTCAGTATAAAAGAACAGGTGGGTCCACAACATTAACTTCCACCCCTACTAAACGCTGGAGGAAGAGAGAGGTCTTTACCTGGGGCTGAAACCTAAACCATATTGACATCAGACATAGGTGGTGCTGTGGTCTAAACCACTGAGACTCTTTGGCTTGCTGATCGGAAGGTTGGCAGTTCGAAGCCATGTGATGGGGTGAGCTCCCATTGCTCTGTCCCAGCTTCTGCCAACCTAGCAGTTTGAAAGCATACCAGTACGAGTAGATAAGTAGGTACCGCTACAGTGGGAAGGAAAATGGCGTATCTGTGTGCTCTGGCACTCATCACGGTCCTCTGTGCACTAGTAGCGGTTTTGTCATGCTGGCCACATAACCCAGAAAGCTGTCTCTCGGCCTGAAAAGCGAGATGAGCACTGCACCCCATAGTTGCCTTTGACTGGACCTAACCATCCAGGGGTCCTTTACCTTTACCTTACCTCAGGGAAAAGGGAATTCCACAGTGGTAGTCCAGCACCATGTTGGAGAGCACCACGTTGACTACCTGTCAGGAGTCCAGGTTCCCAGCTTGATACACAGTAAGCATAGGTAATTAAAAAGGAGGATTTATTGCAAAAACAAACAGATAGCTTCAGGCATCTCTAATGAAGCCGCCAACATTATCATTCAAGATGACCCTTCTGAAGACTCCTTCCAGTTCCTACAGAATATATTAAACCGTCACCCCTTACGTCTCTTGTTTTGCTTCCTGTCTGGCAGCCCTCCCATTCGCCAACTCTTCAGACTTATTGGATTAGCTCCAATCTCTTCCTGCTCTGACAGACTATCTCTTTGTCTGTCCGTGCCTGTTTGAGCTTCCTGAGAGCTTTGGCTGTGTTCCAGCCTGCTCTCAGTCATCCCCTTGGCAACTGGCATTTCAAGGGGCGGGGGAGTCTCCGCTGACCACTGTTCAGCCTGCATCAGATCTAACCCTCTCTGTTCTGCAGCCGGCTATAAAGTTCCACTAGGAGCTGGCTCATTCCTGATACTACCCCCTGCTTTGTGCCTGTGGCCTTGGATCAGTGAAATTATACCTAAGTGAAAGTCCTTAGCTGGATCAGGATAGGTGTCTTCAGCTTCGTACAAACAACACACTTTTCAACAGAGGATAACTAGAGGAACCGCCTAGAGTACCATCTTCATTCTTAATTATTTTCCAGTATCATGTAGTGGAAAATGCTATTTGTCCATGAGAGAGCAGAGAATTAGTATGGTCATCTGGCTGTCCAAAACTCTGGGGAACTGGACTGACACAACGAACACTCCATGTTGGAGAGAGCAGCCAATCCTTCTTTAACCTCAGTGTCACTCAGCTTCTTTTGAGCGGTAAATGTTTGACTAGATGCTCTAGGACTTTCCTCCAACTTATAAGAAAGTAAAACATTAAATTTGGAATTAGAATACTTCTTTTGGATATTTCTTAATGGATTAATCTCCACAGAAATTAGAAAGTCATGATGAAAAGAATATTGCTGCTCAGCCAATAATCTCAGGAGCAGGCCATTTGTTGCTAAATGACATGGATTTTTATATCATAGCAGACTAATAACAAAATATTGTTGCTATTAGTCTTCCATGATAAAATTAAAAACATGTGTTCGGTTTTTTTCCTAGTTAGCAGAAGCAGCCAAATGAAGGGAAATATTGTTGAATGTCTCTGTTAGGACTTGGACAGAAAATGTAACAGATGGTTTAAGTGTCTTCTATTTTTCTTGAATAAGTTACTTCCAAGGACAGATTTCTTTCTGCATAAACGTACCTGTTAGATGTGGAGCAGAAGACTTGATCCATTAATATGCCAAACTTTTGGGCAAGATTTTTGTATTGCTTTTGGGGGGAGGAGGAATAGTAAATCTCTGTAACTCCTCCTCTCATTTTCACATGATGTTCTCCCTTGCTGTTAAACCCTCTAACATGTCCACACATGGTGAGATCTGACATTTAAAACATCATCATCACCTGGTCTTCCTAAGATAGTAAACACCAGCTTTGGCAAATCAATTAAGGCTGTATTCAGCCCTTGTAAACCATATAAATAGTGTCCTGACCACTCACAATCACAAAAACAAACCAGGACAATGACTATAAATTTTCCTAAAATGTATTATATATGTTCAAATACAACTGAAATTTGTCAAACTGAGATACGAATCAGCTTACATTATGCTATTGTGCAGTGTTTCTGAAGATCAGAAACAGGATTTGTTTTTGTTTTTTATATCACCTATTGACAATAACCAAAATCGTGAGTTGCCCTGAGTATTTTAGTGCAGGTGAATATTTTGATCACCAGACATGTTTCAACTGAGTAGCCTTCTTCTCAGATAAAGAAATAAAAAAATAAAAATGAAAAATTGAATAAAAATTCAAACTTGACATTTTGGCATAGAATAGAAGTAAACTACCCAGGCTTGTTTCTGTCAAAGCACATGTTCTTAAAAACACAATTATAAAATCACATTGTTATTATATTTCTTAGGTGCCCCTTAGTTTTAGGGGGGGGGACCTATTATCCACTCATACTAAAAACAGAGGGAGAAAATACTGTAAAGACTCTTCTACTCAGACTTGGAAGATCTGGGTATAAACTACTCTGATACAAAAAATTAAACAGCAAATAGACATCTATTTGGGCTTACCACATATAATCATATACCTACAGATATCAAACTCATATTTCCCAATCAAAAATAATATATATTCCTAGAATTTCCTGCTGCCCTTCCAGACCCATAAATTAACATACAGTATGTAACCTAATTTGCTACCACAAGCAAAAGTGAGTCACCTAAAATACATCAGGCCAACATGATACAGGCATAAATCATTACATTTTATTTGTTTGTGGTGGTAAATTGGATTGAGCCTGTTAAATATTGATCCAGAAAGATGGTAGGAATTGGGGCCACAACCAGTGGCGGAGCTTCATGCTCCAGCAGCGGGGGGGGGGGCAAAGAGCAGGCAGGGCTGGCATGCGTCCTGGGGGCGGGGCATGCCGCCTGTGGGGGTGGGCCACCCAGTGCAGGGGGGGCAGCCACGATGGCACCCTGCCAGGATCACGCTGCCAGGGGTGGTGCGCTCCCCCCGCACTCCTCTTCCTCCGCCAGTGACCACAACAAAGGACAAAGGCTTTTTAAAAAAACCTTAGCTTCCATGTCAGAGTCCTGATACATAGAGTGGGGGCCTTGTGCCTGCAATTTACTTCTTAAAAGCCATTTGTACAATTACTATTTGTGTAAATGATGTCTCACCTAGCTTGTCCCTCGCAAACTGCATAGCGCTACTATAACAAAGCCAAAGGAACCTTTAAATAACTGCAAAAAAGTCAAAAATGAAAGGGAAAGTGAGGGGATTCCTTCCCCCTTGACCCCAGAATGTAAGTTCCTTTAGCATTTAATTTTTATTTCAGTCCTTGAACATCTGACCGCAGAAAATCAAATCACTCACACGAAGCAACAGCAGGAAATTGTGAGTTTTGTACAGAGCATTTTTGGTGGCCAGTGCTGTAATTGGCACATTCATCATCCTTCCATTTCCTTTTGGAAAGTATGCCGTTATATCTCCAAGCCAGCAGGAATGCCTGGAGCCATAACACCTTGGGCAGAAAGTTTGATAAGATCTTACTGCTATGCAGAGTCAGATGAGGTTAGTGCGCTGCTTTGCTTGCAGATGTCCAAGAAAATCCAGGTGCTGCAAGAAGTTAGATTGGTGGCATAAAGAAAACATGTAGACATTACTTCAGAATGCTGGAGAGTGACTTTATCTGGACCATCAGAGAAATGACTGGACATAGGAGATATTCCCTGATAACTGAAAATATCATGGAAATTTATCCTAGGAATGTGCAAAAGATTTAGATTAATCCCAAAGCAGAACCAGATGTCAATGACACTCACCCCACTTGTGATTCCCAGTAATAGGCATTCTTCCTCTGACAGTGGCAGAAAAACACATCCATCATAAATCTCACTCAGTTTAGATGGATTTAAAGGACTGGGCTGCTCCACTGAAACCTTAAAACCTTCATACATTGACCCACCCCATCTGCTAAAGGTAACTCAAAGCAGCAGTTCCACCTATTGTTATTGACCCAGAATCAAATTTCTCCCCTCACTTTTCCCAACTAAAATAGAGAAATTAGGTGGCAATGTTAGGCTCACATTTCTTTTACATATTTACTCGCCGAAGAACTAAGTCAATAGGCTGAATATCATTGGCGGGCATCCTGAACCAAAGCAAATGAATGAGGAAGTAAAGGCCATTCATTTGAATGTAGCTTTCTTCCATATAAATATACTTAGGATTGCCGCCTAAAAGGACACTTGGATACTAGTGGGTGGAGGTAAGCACAGCATTTCATGCCCTGAACATCCCCAAATAGCTCTTTGTTGTTAACACAACCTCTCAAGCATGTTGTGCCAGTGAGGTGGAACTTTCTATTTAAAGCTGGAGTTTGGTGTGTTGTTTTCTTCCAGAAGCTGACTGAAGAGCTTTTCCACACCCGTACAACTTCTTGGAATCCCAGCTTTGCCATTTCCTCTTGCAGTTCTTATAATATTTTAATACCACCTATAAAGGCTACTGTAGTAATGCACAATGAATGCTGCAAATCTTGGGCAAGTGTCAATCATCAGAACATTGTAACTGGAATAACGCATGAACTGAGGCATGCCTCTGAACTCCAGTCTCCGGGGAACCAAGACATAGACCAGATAATTCAAACATTGGTAAAACAGCAGCTTAGAGGCCAGTATATTTCAAAACATGAAAAATATTTTAAAGGCAGCATGATAATTCAAACCAGCTACACTGAAGTACTTTAAGGGGAAGCAACTCAAAACAAGACAGGTTTTTTTTTTTTAACCTGTATAAAGCTTTGTAATGGGAGATCCATATACAGCTTGGAGAGGAGACGGTTCCACAACCATAGGAGCCATGACAGGAAAGGCCCCGTCTCGTATGCATGCCAAATCAGTCTCACAGAAGGACCTCGGAAGCAGGTTTCACACCACAGTGCCTATCCTAAACCTATTTCCTCAGAAGTAAGCATGGTTGATTTTGATGGAGTTAACTTTCAAGCAAGCATGTTTAAAAATGATAGCCTGATTTGAATTGCCAGTTTAGGATTCACTCATCCTTTGTATGTATGTGAAAAGTGCCTTTCCTTCAAGGAGCCATAGAGGATGAGCAATGGGGAGATGGTGGGGTGTGTTTCAGAAAGGGAGACACTTGCCACCTCTTAATAAGAAATAGACTATTAGCATTGCCATATGCCTTCACTTATTTGTAAAGAGTGCACAGTGTTTAGCGTGCTTTATGGAGGACTGTGCTTGAAAGCTCACAGTCTGCTTTGAAGTGGAAGAGGCATGTTAGAAGTGTTACATCCTAGTAACTGTGTTATTTTTTTTTAACACTGAAAAAACATCTCGCTATGAAAGCAGTGGTTTCTTGTCCATAAAAACAATTCACTGCCCATTTGTTAAAAGAAATGCTGATTAAAAAGATGGACGTTTCTGCCAGTTCTATGTATGAGCTGAGTAATATAAACAAATGCAGCACCATGTGTTAGCCATAGAATCAGATAGAAACTGACCTTCATAAAGGACATGAATTGCAGATGTAGCGCTGCATGCTGAGAGAGGCATATGCTGTCATCTGTTTTTCCAGAGGGAGTTCATTCTTGCCACCTTTTTAGTCTATTGTTGAAGGAACCTATTAAAACGCAGCTTGTATCAACTAGGCTTCATAGAATTATCTATAAATTAAATCCTGTGACAAGATATTGCCATTGCCAGGATTACCCCAGCCAGCTAAAGCAACAACTTAGAAATATCTCCTTGTTGATGTAATGCACAGTTCGCTTTCCAACATATTTCTCGCCTTGCTCATTACCGATTTGATAGTCATGACTTAATGTTTGTTTATTTGTTTTCTTGAAACCTGAAACTTTGCAGAAGTATAATCAACGCAGGGATGTATAATACTTGCATTGTGAATGGGGACCCCAACAAAACATTGCAGTGATCTCTAGTCCCTTGTTGAAAGCTCTAACAAGCCAGGAATGGAGTCCTCCAAGGAGGGAGACTTAAAGAGAGGACCCCTCCTCTGGTAACTTTCCACCCCAGTGCTATAAATAAATAAGTAAATAAATTTTTATTTATACCCCGTCCTTCCCAATTTAAAAACCGGGCTTAGGGCAGCTAACCACAAATATAAAACACTGATCAAAAACGACTTAAAAAACAGCTTTAAAACAGCATAAAGTTAGCATCGCCAGGGCTAACTAGTCCTGCTAGGGCCAGCAAGGAGATCAGGGAAGAATTTAAATGTGGGGTCTCAGAAGGGTTTCTTCATAGAAAAAAGGAAAGGGAAAAGGGAATGGAGGATCAGGCTAAATTGAAGGCCAGGTGGAATAGTTCTGTCTTACAGGCCCTGCGGAAGGAGATCAAGTCCTGCAGGGCCCTAGTCTCGTAGGACAGAGCATTCCACCAGGTTAGAGCCATCACTGAAAAGGTCCTGGCTCTGGTGGAGAATAATCTGGCTTCTTTACAGCCCGGGACCCTTAAACTATTATTATTCATGGACCTTAGGGTCCTCTGCGGGACGTACCAGGAGAGGTGGTCCCGTAAGTTTGAGGTTCCTAGGCCTTGTCCAGCCTGGTGCAATCCTGATGTTCTGTGACTCTCATCATTCCTCACCAATGATCAGGTATGCTGTGGCTAATGGGAGTTAGAATCAAAATCATACAGAAGGTATCAGGTTAGGGAAGGCTGGGCTCAGATTAGAGATGTCAGAGAATTATAACAGAAACAGGAATGGAAATGGCTCATATTTGCTTATTCATTCCATGTCCAGAATAGAAATCAATCCAATGAACACAGTCAATATTCCTTGTTGCTCTTCTTGATTTAAGCCCACAGACCATATGTAGTTGATGACATTTCCCCTCCCACAGTCTGCATTGCATTTTGTTCACACCAGGAAGATCTGGCCCATGCATTGAAAGGAATGTTGTGGAATTGCATAACCTAATTAATTGCATAACTAATTGTGTAACTGATTATGTAAATTACAAATAGAAATAAAACATCATCACAAAGCTTTCTGTGAAAATCTTAGAGATGGTGAGTTAGATATATAGGTTATGTAATTATGTAACATCTCAGTAGATAGAGAGCTAGATAACATAGTTTTTGTAGGAAGCCAAACTGCAGTGGAATGAAAACAGCATTGCATGAGAAAAGCACAGATCAGAATGGAAACTGATGCCTTCTTATATCCCTAGCCTTCTTATAGGAATTATAGTGAGCCTTCAATTGATAAAGTTTTTACTACACTGTGTAAGGGTGAAGACAGTGGGGATGGGGAAGGGGGGAGAAATCATTTGGTTCTCATTTTAACTTGAAACTACCTAATTTGCACTTCCTGAACAAATGCATGTGGCAAAATGCTACTATTCTTTGAAAATCACACTTCTCCAACCAAAAAAAAAAAAATGTATAAAGCAATAAATTGTATTAGGGAAACGTATGTGTATGTTAGGAAACAAAAATGTGTATGTTAGGAGAAGTGTGCATGAAAATGCATACAAATTCTCACATGAACTGAAGCCACAAACTGGTGGAATTGAAGGGAACTGAACTTAAGATTGGAAAAAGAAGAAACTGAGAGAAACAAAAATCAACTGATTTATCCATTTTTAACCTCATGGCACTGAGACTAATTTCCCCTCTAATGTGCTAAAGGCTGAGCGAGGCCAATTCCCTCCTCTCCCATTTCACCACCACCACCCTCTGCTCGTATTCACCACATTCAATAGATTTCTGTTTCACTTCATCTACAAACCAGCATAAGTCCGTGCACCCAGGTTGTCTCCTAAATATACAGAAATCACTACCTTGTTTTTGGGTGACATTATTTACATTTGCACATTGTTGTTATTATTATTATTAGTAGTAGTAGTAGTAGTAGTAGCAGCAGCAGCAGCAGCTGTTATTGTTGTCATTTCCACCCTTCCCCATTTTTTTTTTACAGTGAGCTGTTGCACTTTTATGCAGCTTCAAAAAGAGATGATGCGTTGTATCATTATGGCATCATGTTGAGTAAACTGATTTCCTCCCCCCTGTTCCTTTTACTGTTCAGAAATTTAAAGGCTGTTTATAGAGTCCTCTTCATACAATATGAACAGCATGAGCATCATTCCTGTATTTTTGAACCATATCAGCAGGACCAATGACATGGCTCTTTGCCTTCCAATTTATGTCTCATTCTCTCCCAGCCAGATCCAGATAATAACTCATCTAACTGATTGCATGTGATTATAAGATTGAAAATACTACTGGAGCAGTCAGAAGAAGTCATGGGGAAATGGCTTCTATAGGATATATATATCAGTTTATCGTTCACCATGAATTCTAGGATGAACAAAGCAGGTGAATAGCTAGTGCCAGGCTACAGTTGTGACCATTCTTCCTAAGAAAACACAACTTTGCCCTTTGTGGCCTGCATGGGAGTGGTTTGATCAAGTGCATTGAAGCTATATTCATATAGGAGTCTCTTTTCACTGGATGAACAACAAAAGATGGTTGATGAAAAGCATATATAGCCCTGATGGAACATAATGAGGTGGGAACACTAAAATCCAGAGCTGGGCAATTAGGATCAATAAAATGTCACCAAATAGTGCCAAGCTTCCAAGTTATCCAGTCCTCTGCAACAGGCAAGACACTATGAACTTCATCTGCAACTAATATAAATGGATTTTGTTTAAAACCTAGGCCAATCCCCAGCCCATATATATATATAAATCTCCAAACCAACAACAACAAAAAATGGTTCCAGATATGTGAAGGTCCAGTTCAATTTTGGTATCATTGGGATGCTCTTATAGAGAATGTTTTGACTGGAGTCAAATCTTGAGCGCAGTGTATCAAACCCTGAGGCTTCAATGGGCTGAAGTTCAGAAGTAACTGACGTTTCAGAAATCCCAATGAAGTGAGGGATTTGGGCCTTCCCGTTTCATCCAGTGTTTCACCATTTTAAGCAAATCAGTCTTTCTTTGTTTCTTGACCAAAGGAAATATTAACAATTTATGTAAAGTCTCTACATTTTTCCCCCTTTTTACATCCAGACTGACTTTATATGGGCAGTTTGCATGCAAAGACTACCATTAGTTTCTGGTAAGCCAGAAACATTGGATTTGGTGCCAAGCTAAACTTGGCTTCATATTCCAAAACAAAAAGGGAGCCCCTGAAGCTGACTATACATATATGAAAGGAAAATACGAGATAAACATGCAGAAGATTACAGTGACCATCAGGAATAATGCCAGAATGTGCTTTCTGGTCTGGCTGATCCTGATTTCTACACTTATTGATGTTGCTTCCCAATGTGCCCTTTTTCAGATTTACACTGGAAAGACAAACAGAATGAATCAACTGCTGCATTAAATACAGCATAATGTGTTCTGTGGTTAAAAGTAATCAGTATGTACTAGGATGCCTATGCTGCGCATGCAGTCTATGAGAAATAATGTGGAATTGATGCTCCAAAGTATATATACCCTTCTTCCTTTTCATTCTTCATAAATCAAAGCAGGACTATTACAATTTTATAGTGGTTGTTTCTTTGGAGGTTGTTGAGTTCCTTCTGGGCTTCCAAAAAAGACATGTTATAAAAGAGGAAGAAATAAATGGGGAAAGTTCTATGGTTATTAGCTAAAATTACACCATAGGACTCCAAGCCATAAACCAATTATCCAATGAAATAAATAAAGTTCCCTTCCACAGTTGTCCATTTCATGAATTAAAGTTATGTCAAGCTGTTCTTGAAAACTAAGAACTGGACTGTGCCAGATGTTCCCATGAGGCAACCAAGAAAAAGAAGGCAGCCTTATCTAGAAAAAAGTCCTTTCTCTAGGTCTTCTGATAATAATTTAGACCAGTAGGTCTTCTATCATGAGCACACTACATCAGCGTGAGGAGAGCTTTCACTCACAAAGCTGGTTAGGAAATTTCCACAGGATGCTGGAATCCTTCAGGGGGATTCTTGCTTTGGTTTCAAAGAGAATTGATCTTCTTGCACCAACCTGGTTTGAATTTACACTTGATGACTCACCCACAAACAGATTCACCATATGCCTATGATAAACTGTTCATCTCATTGTTATTGTGCTTGTAGGCTTGTGGCACATGCATTTGCATCATGGGGTGGAGATTCAGTCCACATAAGTTTTAGACATCCTGATTTCAGTACCGGTACTCTCTGAGCCTCTGAACCAATAGAATGGCTCAGCACTGCAATACCTCAAGGACTGCCTCTTCCCACATGAACCTACCCTATCAATTTTATCACCTTCTGAGGCCCTCATTCATGTGCCTCCTCCTCAAGAGGTCTAGAGGGTGGCAACATGAGAACAGGCCTTCTCTGCAGTGGCTCCCCATCTATGGAATGCTCTCCCCGGGGAAGTTCCCTGGCACCTTCATTATACTCCTTTAGGCCTCAGGCAAAAATGTTCTTTGGTTGAGCTTACCGACATCCAACATTCTTTTAGAATGTGGCTTTTTTGGGGGGGGGGTTATTGGGTTATGCTTTTGGTTTGATTTTATACGTTGTGGTCTTGTTGTGAGCCACCCTGAGACCTCCAGGTATAGGGCAGTGTATAAGTTGAAATAACAACAACAACAACAACAACAACAACAACAACCTGAGATCATTCCTCAAAAGGCCCCAAATGCAATGCTGGTGCAGGATCTCCCATGATGGCATTTATGGGTGGGGAGAACTCTAATGGTCATGATTCAATAGAAGTATGTAAACCAATAATACTTGCAGATGCATTCATATTCCCCAAGAAACTAATGGATTTACTCCATCACCTTTATCTCATTAGCTACTAGATAAATACAGACAGAGAGATAGATATAGTAATCTGTCACCTGCAAAGTGTATCCACGCATGTACAATTTGCATTCTCAAGGAATCTGGGTATAAGTTGGGTTCTAGAGAGGACATGAATCTAAAGGATTCCTAGTATTCCCAGTCCCCGGACACACTCCCAACCCAGATAGAAAACTCTGTCAGCCCTGCAACTGGAATAATGAATTTCCCTTGATCTGAATAGGAGGTGAATGATTAAGGGGGTGGTGTGAAAAAGGGCAAAAGGGTGAAAGAGTGCCACTTCACCCTAGACTGGCAGTATGATGGATGAGGCGAATTCTCCCCCCACCCCAGCTTTAAGAGTGCAGCCTAAGACTTTACTCCTAGGTTTCAACCCTCAGAAAAGTAGTCACGCCTAAGGGCCATTGGAATCCATGGGAAAAGTCAGTCATGAATAATTCTTCCCAAAGGTTTCAAGCTCAATTTGCAGCTGGGGTGTTAACCTTTTTTTTGAGCCCAGGAACATCAAGTTCATAATAGCAGAGCAATTCTGTGTGGGTCTCCCTCTTCCCTTTTCTTTTTTGCCAGTATTTTTAGCAAGGAATGGATGAATGTACAATGGGTGATTTTCAGAAAATCTAAAAGCATGTAACATCCACATGGCTCTTGAACTCAGAAAAGAGCAGGTCAAAGGGGTGATGTAGAAGCTCAAAGCTCTTTTTAGGCCCACTCCCTTTATGAACAGGCAGTGCATACTACATGCCATATATATGCAAATACAGCATTCCTTCCATGAGAAAATGATGTTGGTATGCACATTTCTGCATCTCCATTATTCCCCGTCAATTATTCTCTTAGTAGGGGGGATTTTCTATGTTTCATTTCACAACAGTTCACAATGAATATGGGACCAGGGGCTCCATAAAAAGTGGGTTATCACAAAACTTTAAGATCTTGAGGGAAAATGTTGAAGTGCTTTCCAACATTAAGTGATAACAGCAGAGAAGAGTAGTAAGCTCAGTATCCTAAAAATAAAATTGCCAGTGTTCCTACAAATACATATATCATGTTGGAATAATAATGTTCCACTGCTGATGCAAAAATATAATTTTAAGTTGAATATACACGTTAATGTGTTTTGTTTTTGTTTTTTAAAATCTACATAGATTGAAATACTCCAAGTCAGAATTTAGAACTGAATTGTGGCATCCTTGGAATTAAAGCAAAATAAATATGTACTTAAACTCTGGTCTATTTTGGTCTATTCTAACCATGAGGTTTACATGTGTCTAACCATCACCATTAAGAGTTTAACATTATTGGAAAGTGAAAGTAAAAATGAGGACAGGTATTGATGAAGTATGCTTAAGGGATGTTTGCAGTCAGATTTGCATATCTGCATTAAGGGCCCTTTATCAATGAGTTAGCATCCTACTAAAGTATGAAAGTTGCTTCCATCATTTATAAATCTATATAAATTGGAGCTCTACATTCTATGGAGATTACAAAATGACAAAATATGAATGTATTTTGATAACAACATGGCTGAGATTTGTTGTTTTTGTTCCACTCTGTATAAAGAGACATCTTGTTTGACCTTGCTTTGAGAGACAACATTAGTTCTGAACTATTTGGGTTGCTGGCTGAGCATTTAAAATTGTTTGGACTGAAATGTGCTTTTGTCTCACAATTGACCTTCTAGTGAATTACTGGAAAACGTTGAAGTAAAACAACACATATTTAAGAGGGTTATCATGCAAGGCACCCTTTTCCACAGGGAGGGGATTGGACCCGGAGGCAGAGAGATTCTGCCTGTGTCTGAGTCTCACCCGGAAAAGGGTGCCTCACTAGCTGGGTGTGGAGGGCAGAGATGAACTGCTTCTCTCTTGGAAGCAGCACCACAGAGGCTGGCTGGCTGGCTGCCTCTCTCTGGCTTTGCTCAATGACTTTGTGGGTGCCGAGCCCCCACAATTACATTATTGTAGGTGCCCAAGCACCCCCAGCCCCCTGTAGTTGGCTGCTATGCCATACACAATCGTATACCCCTCTATCATGCCCACCCATTTTAGTCATCCCTTTTTTCTGAATGAAAAAGCCTCAAGTGCTATAGCCTTTCTGTACAGGGAAGCTGCTCCACCCCCTCGGTAATTTTGATCAACCTTTTGTAACATTTTAGAGGCACCAGTACCCACTGGTTCTCCTTTTCAACCCATGGCTCAACTTTAAAATCTTGACATCCGTAAACTGTGTGTTTGCGTAGCACTCATATCCTCTAGCTGTATAACTTTTCACTGAAGGGACAAAGCCAAGTCATTACAAAGTTATGGGATGTTTTGTGTTTTACTTGGTAGGGTTTCACAGAGCAACTTGAGCCCACCTAAACTTTTGTCTCTATTTCATCTTTCACATGAATCATTAAAAGGGGCTTCAGAAAGACATTTGCTCTTGAAATAGCAGAGTGCAGCTTGTTTCCCACAAAACTTCAAAGAACTGATTTCTCAATGTTTTTGATACTTCAGTGTTTAAGAACATGCTGCACTGATCATATATTTATTTAGTTTCCATTTTTCAGCAACTACAGAAAGTAATTTTGTGCCGTTATTGTTCAAAATACACATACCATTGATCTCTAGTGCTCCACAAACCATAATCATCAATGAATCCAAACCCCTGTGGTTCTTTGTTATTGGTTTATTCAGCCTTTATAACTGCTGAGACCAGATTGTACTCATAACATATATCAGTATAACCTAGATTGGGTTTTTAAGTGATTCTCTGTTGGCGATTCTCTCTTGCAAGGCATGTAAGACCAGAGCACTGCATGGTTTCTAGAAACAGAATAATATTCAAAGCCATGAAACTGAAATAAAATATTGCAATGAATTTAAGAAACGAGAATTAGGTTTGCAGGTCAATTGCTTAATCCAGGCACAAGGCATGTCCCACCCTCCTAAATAATGACGTCGAAAAACTTGCTTAAATTCAGAAGCTTTAATTCTAGTGTCACAAAGGCTGCAATATCTATTTCTCTCTCTTTTTCTTGTTTCTAAAGATATGTGTATATTCAGCACCTCATTACTATGTTATTAAGAAAAGAGAGGCCAGTTCCTGAACCTGTAATTCTATTCCAGTATTGTTTATGTGCATAATTTGTACCAGTGCCAAACAGCATGGAAGGTAGTACCATATGCAGATCCCCCCCCATACCAGTCCTTACCAAAACATAACAGCTTTTACAAGTCTGCTAAGTGTAGTACCCCTTCCTGAATCAAGGCAGTGATCCACACTTGCATTCAGTTTGTGATGCCTGTGTAGCATGAGCAATTATTGTAGATAGTTGCAGCTGTACTTTAATTTCACCCCAGTAGATACAAAGTTTTATTGCGTCAAGATGAAAAATTGTGAAATTCAAAAACTGCAGCAGACTTCTTACACAAACTTGGTAAATGCTATCTGCAAGATCAGAAGTGGCCCACGTCGACTGCCAGAGCTGCAACAAAACATGTCTCTCTTGCATTGGTCTCTACAGCCACAGCAGGCTCTGTAACTCTGCAACAGTTTGACTTCACCCCCAAAGGCTCAGTCCTCCATGGACACCCAAGACAGATGGCTGTCAAGGTTCACTTCAATTTGCAGCATATAACCTTTTAACTTCTACAGATGCACTGATGAACAGTGCACTGATTCAATTACTTTTTGCATTGTTTACATTTCTAATCATTGCAGGACCATTTGTGTTTAACTAATAAATACCTCTCAATAGCAATAAAATCTGAAGGCTTCACATTTGGCAACAGTTTTTCTGCTTTCCAGAACCTTCATTCCACAGCTTATCCACTAGATTACAATCAACAAACCAGACTGAGCTCTTCTTTGACACAACCTTATTGTTAGAAAGTTTAAAGAAATACAGCAGTTAAAGGGAACAAGTATCTCCACCGTATTATACTGGGGCCAAAGGCATGTAAATATCTGATTCTGAATAAATTCTTCAGCATAGCGCATGAAAGAAGATGTCTAGAAACCACTACACAATATTTGCTTAGTAATAAGTGATACTCCACCACATGTACAATCTCTGCGGTTTATATGAGAAGCTTAGGAAAGAGAGTGTTTAAAACTGGGTCATCGATTCAACAGTGGGACTAGAGAGCCAACATAAACAAGGATGATAGGAATGTTGTATATACATTTGAGCAGCAGGTTTTGAAAAGTAATAATTTCAAAATGAAGTGTATTATTGAGTGAAAAACCTGCTGCCCATAAGAAAATAATATCGGTTACCTTTTCTTGGGAAGGGGGCACTCTTTGTTAGGGACTGCAACCAAATTCTGCCTTCCCACTTAAGTCCTTACAACAGGGGGTGGGGAATCTGTGGCTCTCCAAAAGTTGCTGGGCTCCTATCAGCCTCAGCCAGCATGACCAGTGGTCAGGGAAGATGGGAGTTGTAGTCCAACAACATCTGGAGGACTACAGGTTCCTCATCTCTGCCTTTGAGTGCTATTTACATAATACCCATCTGAGAAATCCAGGAGGGTTTTCTTATTTAATCCAACATCAGTGTTCAGTGAACCAGGTAATGGTATTGTCAAGTGGAATTTCACCAGGGCATACTGCAAATGGGAAAGTGTTGATACAATGAAGTTAAATATGAAAGTGAAAAGAACCTATTTGAAAAGGGAATAATATAAATGTACAAAGTAATAACAACACATTTTTATGTAAAGGATGGAGTTGGACATCAGGCTTGTTTTCAATACAAAAAAAAAGTTTTCAGCCCAGCACATGCCACCACAGTCGCTATGCAGACACAAGCCAAATGACATAATACTCTGCCGGACATGTAAGAAGAGAAAGTGGGGCATTGAGACTTGCACATGGAACCAAATTCACTGGTGATCAGTAGAGGCAGTGGGTTGAACCATAGGTCATGTGCATGCAAATCATCAGTCCCTGACATCTCCAGATTTGGCTGGGAATGTGTAGCCAATACTGAGCTAAATGAACCAATGGTGTGACTCATAATAGCTTACTGGGTAATCTAAGTGTTTCCCTCTCAGGAACTACAGAAGATACAATGGGTTAAGGCCTGCACGTGTTGGCCTGAATATAACTCCAGTAGTTTGAAGGCCATAGCTCAAAGGCAGAGCAAATCCTAGAAACTGCAGTTAAGAGGATCTCAAGTTGCAGGTTCAAAAGGTCTCTGGCTGAGACCTTGGAGAGCTCCTTCTTGTAAAACAGATAGTACTGAACTGGATGGACCAGTCCTACCCAGTATAAGGCAGTTTGTCATGAGCTGAGCTGAGAATTGCACTGAAACCATGATGGAAATCAAAGGATAAGTTTTCTTAAACATTGACTGTTTACAACAAATTGGAAATATGCCTGCAAAACCTAAAACACTCTGTTCTCAGATAAAATCTATGCTATAAGCAGACCTCTGTGGTTTGGCTATCACTTCATCATCCTGAGAACACAGTTTTGAATCATTAAAATGGAAATGAGTTGCGATAGGAGAGTTCAGCAAGGGCAAGAGAATAGTAAGAGGTCAGAAGGAGGACCTTCAATCCACTTGCATTTATGTGCATATGTGGCCAAGTGTGCTCCTGGGAGATGGATAGGTTCATGGAGGGCCTCTCCCGTTTCTGTGTTGCAGTGGATTTGAATACATGCAAATATATATGAAAAGGCTAATCTGTGGGTAGGAAGGAGATGAGCAGATGGGAGAAAACCCATGTGGTGACATACCTAATAACATTTTGATGTACTACTTCACACAACACCCCCCATGTGGTTACTAAACTTGTGAAAGGGAAAGGAATCTTGCCCAATGGGCATGCAGCCCATCACTGGTGTATCAACTGGCCACGCCCACCACTGAAAAGCACATGCTTAGTGTAAGTGAAAAGTGATCCTCTGCACATATGCAACATGCTTGCTCGTAGGAGCTTCAGTCAGTCAATCAAGAGTTCTTGCCCACATTGGGGTACTCCTATGCATGTATATTTCTGGTCACAAATGGTCCCTTCACACTAACATCCAACATATGACTTCTAGATCATGACCGGTAGGTGCATCAGAACAATCCTGCTCTGTTTTCACACATTTGGTGAAGTAATTTAGGTAGTGATTTCAGCTCCCCTTCTGTGAAATGTGGGCAGCAGTTTATTGTGTTTATATCCTCTATGCATCTGCAGCTCTTTTTATCTTCACAACAACCCTGAAGTATGTTAGGCTGAGAGGTTGTGGCTGGCATCAGCTCACCTTGTGAGCTTCATGGCTATGTGAGAATTTGAAGCTGGATCTTCCTGAGCCTGGTCCAGTGTTCTAACTGCTACAGTACACTGTCTTTTTGACTTGCCGATATTGACATTGATGGAAGGGAACTAACATATGCTGTATGCTACTTTCCTTTGCTCTTTATCCCCACATGAGTTCAGCATTCCTACTTGGGAGTGTACGAACCAGAATGTTTTCAAACAGAAATTTCTCCCACTCTTGTTTTCTATAATGACAATGAAGTGGTTTAATATCTTACGATAAATTTTGTTTTTGATATTACTTTTGGTTTTTAGCATTGTGATTGGTTGCTCTACCCTGAGACTCAAGAGAAATGGTTAGTGCAAGTACCTCACTTCAGTACTCAGTATGGTCAATGGTCAAAATCAAGGATTCTGAAAGCAAACACAGGTATTTCCTGCTTCAAAACACAATCAAATGTACACATATGCAGTATTTCTGTAATCTAATCAAGTGATAGCAAAGCATCAAACTGGGTATTTTTCACAAAGCATTTATTTATTCACAATGCAAGATAGTTTCTGTAGTGGTCCATAAACATTTTTAATTCTGCACTGTCCCTTGAACATAGGCCTCAAAGCTGGTTAATCTTTGCTTAGAGGTACAAAGGGGAAAATATTTTGCTTGATATCATTTATAACTGTTCAGGAATTTGGAGCCTCATCTAATATGTCTGGATTATATCATTGCTAGAATGCTGTAACCCCTCCTGGGTAGGAATTGTGGCTTCCTCTCTAAACAGAGAGCTGCCAAGCCAGCTATCCGCACTCAATAAAAAAGGAAAACTTTTATGAGAGGAACTGTGTTTAGTTGCAGTTGTAGTAGACTCTGTTTCTACCAAAATGAGCTTTACAGTACACAATGCATTATTTTTAGTGCAGCGCATGCATTCCATGGCTTAAAGGTGCTGGTTCTGGCATATAAAGTCCTATACCCCTTGAGACCTAAAAGAACATACCACCTCTTATATACCCAACCAATCACTGCACTTTTCAAAGAGAGGGCTTTCTGAAGATGCTGTCTCATTCAGAGGTCCATTCCATTCAGTGTCAGAAGAGGCCCTTTGTCCTTGTGGTGCTTACACTTTGGAACTCTCTCCCATTATGTATGAAATAGGTGTGTCTCTATTGTCAGTTCCCAACACTGCACAAGGAGGCTGTCAAAGTGTGTAATGAAGGATGAATTTAAGCCAGCGTTCAGCACTTCTGTTGAGATTTTGTCCTGTCCTGAGGCTTTACCACATGCCTGAGAGGTGATGGTGTTCTTTGGCTCACCAAGGGAACGAGGGACATCCAAGTCTTTCAAGACAGGCAGGTGTCTCTTTCATGACACTGTCAATTGCTTTGTCAGAGACCATGTTTTCCTGCGACTGCAGTTCTTCACAGTGCTTTGCCCACTGCTTCACCTGCTTGTTGCAACCTGTGATGATCTCTCCTGACAAGGTTTTCAGCAGCACATTTTTCCTGACTGTTGGTCCAAAGGCTTTCTTCATGCCTTTGTACCTTTTGCAAGTGTTGCCAGTGTCAGTAATGAGGCAAATGCTGTGACACAGCTTTAGCCAGTAGTCATTGGCACATTGCCTAACTGCTGGGAGGAGCCCAGAGAGAAGAAACACCATGGTGCATCTGCAGCAGCACAACCAGTTACCTTGATCTGCTCCAGTTGCAACAAAACAGGTCTTCTCCCATATTGGTCTCTACAGCAAAGCACATGCTGTAACTTTGACTTCACACCTAAAGGTGCATTTCTTCCTTGTCTCCTAAGACAGATGGATGCCAACAAAAACCCACTAGAGACTTTCCTTTTAAGTGGAGATTTTTACCCCATTCTGTATCTATCATCTATCTATCTATCTGTCTATCTATCTATCATCTATCTATCGTGCATTTGAAACTATTTCTTGACATATGCAAGAGTTTAAATTGTTTCTATATATTCTGCCCAGCCTATGCAGTCAATTAAGAATACATCTTTCCACAATGGTTAATTGGTGTCTGGTTCTAATCTTTTTGATGTAGTTTTTATTGTATGTTTTAATGTAACTTTTGTTGTAAACTGCTTTTGATATGTTTTATGAACTAGCGGGGTATTTGTTTAGGTATGTATGTTTCTATTTTTGAGTCTTTTCTTATTAAATTGCTTTGAGATGCTTCCAAGGTAGCCATTCATAAATGTAAGAAATAAAAAAATAAATAATATACACATAAATGTGCTGTTTAGGAGCCCTTTATTTGTTTTACACCAACAGAAATAATACAAACTTCCCACTAACAACTGCCCTGCAAGCTTTCTGTGCTGCTTTAAGCAGATGGCATCTATTTGCAAGAGGTGTCTTAGAGATCTTGGACTATTTCGAAAAAAGGAATGTCTCACTCAGAAGTGACCCTAATGTCTACCTTAAATGCAAGGTGACCGAGCATTCTTAGTGCTTTTAAACTTTAAAAGAATGGCCTAGTGCCTTAGGCCCCTCTGTTCCTGGCCATTCTCTCTACCACAAACAGCCTCTTTCCCTTATTGCTTCTCATTCCTTTGATGTAGTGGAGAGAATGGCTGGACATAGAGCAGACACTTATTTTAAAGGCAAAAACTTCCTTGTGGGACTCACTTGGGGGAGGTCCTCTAGGGGCAGGTCCTCGCTATGCTCTTTCAATTGGTTTTACACTTTGGCTGACTCACGTGTTGATTTTATGTGGCAGACTCACCTTTCCCTTCACTATCTTTACAAGTAAATAGTGAATGGAATCTCATGTGTTAAAATGACAAGTAAGTGTTCCATGGAAAATGCTGGAAAACAAAGATTTCCCAAGACCATTTTACCACACAAAGTCTGAAGGGGGAAGTCACTTAATGGTGACTCTTTCACCCCTGTTGTTGTGGGAATTGGCTTGCTGGTTTTTATGCATAAGAATTAATAAATGCATCACGCTAAGCGTGTGGATAAAATCCAGCAAACTTGCTGTATATTTTGCTCATCCAAAGACTTAATTTCTTGAGCCCTCACATTCCAAATGAGTTATTCCTTCCTGAAATGCCAGCATGCATTCATCTACTTTTTGAAATCTCAACATGATCAGAGAGCTCCATGGTAACTCAACATACAGAAACAGAGGTGACATCATAAGGAGTGAAAGTTAAAAAGAATAATGCTTAAAGCCAATGCATACAGATGAATTACTCGGGTCAAATATCAAATGAAAAATATAAAGCTGGCTTTGAAAGTACTTATCAGGAGAGTTCATTGCAAGTGAATAAATTATGACTGTTTAATATGGCTAGAACCTCTCTCTTTCTCGCTCTTGTTCTCTCCTTAAAAACTTCCTTCACAACCAATTTTGAGATATTGGAAGCAAAATTCATAAACAATTCCTCTATATCCATTCCATTCTTGAAGTAGTAGAGCAGAATCACGAAAGAATGGCAAATATCTTTTGTATTTGTTCAATCTGCAGTTTTCTTTTTAGGGGAAAGACACCTCTTAAAATAAATCTTAATGCAATGGAAATCCTCTATGTGTTCACATTTGTGCTTTGTCTAAAAGGACAGTTGTGCTAAGTATAGTTTTCTCAAGGGTAGCCTCGTGATCTGCTATGGACCCTGAGGTCAGAGAATTGAATGTGCCATGTGTCAATCCACTTTTGGAGCATTTAGAGTGCTGCACCCATTTTCATCTGGACCCACAGTGGAGTTCTCAGATGAGCTGTTTATATAAAAAAAAGCACCCAACCAGCCACCTGCAATAAGGGACACACACCCCCTTCACCATATGCTCAGTCATATGCTCAGTGGTGATGTAATTCAGCCCTGTGTCAGATTGAAACAAGAGGTTCTTTCTTCTGAGTAGATCTGTTGAGAATTGAGTTCTGGGGTTCAGAAATGGGAAAGTGTTATTTTTATATCTATTAGGAAGTTGCACTTTGGAGCTATTATGTTTTAAATATTTCTATTTTGCAGGAGGAGCAAAGGATCATTGCTGGGTTCAATTCCTCCAGCATCTTCAATAATAATAATAAAGATAAGTGGCAGGTGATATGAAAGACCTCTTGTATGGTTCTTGGAGAGCATCCACATGTCAGAGCAGACAATCCTATGTGTTGCATCCAACTTTAGTCAAACTGAGAGTAGACATTAATGACAAACTTAGGACTCAGTTGGTTGTATCCCTGAGTTTGACAGCATAAGGGAGCTTCCTATGTTACTATGAATTAGCTTAGCCCTTGGAAAGTCATCTGAGCTAGTAGCAGCATTTCAAGCATCGGAGATGGAGGGAGAGAAGGTAGAGAGAACTGGATCTCAGATCAAATACCTCTAAACAGAGAGTCTTGCCTCAGGTTCATGCCTTGTCTGAGGCAAATGTACAGCCCTAATAACAGTGTGTAAAATATATTTTGCTCCTACTTTGTCATTAAGTGCTAGTAAGGCCACATATGTTAGTAGTTAAGAGAAACAAACTATAAAAACAGCAATAATTTCAAGGTGGCCACTTGATAAAATGCCCACTTTAGCATGCTGAAAATGCATACTATTGCATGTCATTCTTATAACTGCAATAAAAGGACTCTGCATTTCATTCCTTACATAGTCTCTGTCTTCTTTTGCTTCCTCTGCACGACCCCATCAATCCTAGTAGTTGAAAAGCTTTGCAAAGCCAAAGAAAACTTGCAACAGGTGGCAGCGCATGTGTAAGTCTAATTTCAGCATCAGAATATTCCCCCACCCACCAGGACTCCATTCTTAGAAAACAGGAATTCCAAAGTGGATTTGATCAAAAGCAATAGTCAAAGGGTGTGAAGGATTTGCAACCTTCCACACCCCATCTGTTTTATTTTAGCTAGCTCTCTCCATTTTTGTAGCTGCTTTGGCTGGCGGAAAGGGGCACGGAATGGATCCCAATATGTACAGAAGTTAGACCAGCTCAGATATCTCAGCCTTCTGGGGGTGGTGGAACACATGGCTGGTCCTGTGAATAATGTCTCTCGCAATACCTACAGAAGCAATTGCTATGCTTTCACCTATAAAAATCATAATGGACAAGAACAGTATACCACAGGGATAAGTAAACAGTGTAGGACTATAATTCCCATCATCCTGAGCCATTGGCCAAGCTGGCAAGGCTGATGGGAGTTGGAGTCTAACAACATCTGGAAAGCTCTATACATGGTTATGGAGCAAACTGTCCCCTAGCAGATTGTCTTAGTCCTTGTATTCATAAATCACCAATAATTCACTGGAGTTTTGTAATGTTTAAAATTTATGGGTTGTGACTACCATTAAATACAAAAGAGATGATTTGTATTGGGGCGTTGAAGACTGGTGGCTCAATGCCACACATGACCATTTTCCTATGTGGAATGCCTCCAAGCACTCAGATTGAAAGGGGTCACCAAAAGGCTGTTTATCGTTTGAAACTATTGCCTGTCCAAATATGTCCCAAACCAGAGTTCCTTGTTTTGGATACAACACAGTTATCTTTTTGTTTGTAAAATTAACTGTAGCATATGTAATTCTGAAAGAGCACATTCCCTTGATGCATTATCAGCGCCACTTTTTAAAAGATGCAAAATAATAAATATTACTACCTTATGCATGAATGGGACGTGGGTGGTGCTGTGGGTTAAACCACAGAGCCTAGGGCTTGCCGATCAGAAGGTCAGCGGTTCGAATCCCCATGAGGGGGTGAGCTCCCGTTGCTTGGTCCCTGCTCCTGCCAACCTAGCAGTTCGAAAGCACGTCAAAGTGCAAGTAGATAAATAGGTACTGCTCCAGCGGGAAGGTAAACAGCGTTTCCGTGTGCTGCTCTGGTTCGCCAGAAGTGGCTTAGTCATGCTGGCCACATGACCCAGAAGCTGTCTGTGGACAAACACCGGCTCCCTCAACCAGTAAAGCAAGATGAGCGCCACAACCCCAAAGTCGTCCGTGACTGGACCTAACGGTCAGGGGTCCCTTTACTTTTTTACATAATGGTACCATGTGAGCATATTAAGTAACATCCACCTTCCTTTCCACCAAATGAGAAAAGCTTTCATTTTAAAGGGGCTAGATTGCACCCAATCTTATTTCATGACAACACAGAAACAAAGAAATGTCACCCTTACTTGCGCTGAGCATGACATGCAGATAAATCTACATAATAAATGCATGACAGTGGCATATTCTGCTAGCTGGTAGGAATATGGCCCTGTCAGCATCATTCAAGGTAATGAGAATAAATTTAAACTGCTATTGCACTGACATTTTAAGATCATCCTGAGGGGTCCATTCCACTGTTTACTGACAAAACGTAGGTTGATATCAATATATTTTCTTGGGGTTTGGCAATTACCTGAAAGGAATTACTATCCAAAAGAATGTTGCATTTTCCTAAATAAAATAGAAGAATGAAACAAATTTAGCCCTAAGACTGGGCAGTCAGTAGCACGACCTCGAGGAAAGATCTGCAGACTGTATGCTACAAATCAAAACAAAGTGTAAAGCCAGAATAAGATTAAAATAGAGCTCATAACGGAAAAAATTAAAGACATGCATGCCAGCAAACATAATGCTGGCTCAGCTGTCTGTCTTCCTTCCTGGCAGGCTGTCTACCTTTATGTTTTATTTTTTAAAAAATTGATTCATGAAAATACACACACTGATCCATTCATTTGCCATCTTAAAACTACTGTAGGACAAAAACACTTACGTAGAGTGTGTAGCAGGGCTTGTGAGTGGTGTGGCCCAGGGAGGCTTCTGAGAGCCACATAGACAGGACTAGAGGGCCACATTTAGTTCGCAGGTCTGAGGTTCCCCACCCTTCCTTTACGGGCTACATAATTCTGAAAAAACAAAATATTTTCTGTTGGGAAGGGACAATGTGAGGATACTTTCCTAAACAGTAAACGCTGAAGCTATGCATGGAAAGGCATGCTGGTTATTTCAGATTCTTAAATAAACCTTTTTTATTTACAGTAGCTAAGGATGTTTATAGATTGTATACCATGTTTAAGCAACCAGCAAAGGCTTATTTATGCTAATTGGATAAACAAAAGTATAATTATCTTTTTAAAAGAGGGGCTCTTTCTAAGAGCCTAAACCCAATGTATATCTTTAGTTCCTTGGTAATGTTGAAGCAAAAGCAACATCCTTAATGCACAGTCCTTCACATTTTTATGCAATACAAGCCAAACCCCAGTAAAATAAACCTTTGATTTCAACAAGAACAGCCAAGAGATCAGGGAACCAACAAAGAACACAAATGGTTCTGGAGGTTTGCAGGTTTCCTGAATGGGCAATTCACCTGCAGGTGTGTAGTTTGAGACCAGTGATCTATGCTGTGTTTGGCAGTGACTGGTGAAAGACAGATAGATGGACAGTGTGGCAATTTATAATTTGGACAAGTTGGAAGTTTGTAGAAAGGCTTGAATCAATGTTTTGAGTTGAGCCTGGAAGCAAAGAGGAAGCGAATGGAGCTGACGTTAGGTTGGAGTTATCTGCTCTGATCGGTGAGTGTCAGACACAAGTGTGACTGCTGCATTTTGGTAGCCGTGTTGGTCTGCCATAGTCAAAACAAAATAAAAAATAAAAAAATCCTTCAGTAGCTGCATTTTGGACCAACTGAAGCTCCATGTAGATTGAATCAGAATAATCCAATCTAGAGGTAACTGAAGAACGGATGACTGATGCCAAGTATGAAGGAACATTAAAACCTATTAAATATACCAGCGTGGCAATAAACAAAATAAAAGTAACGCTCAAAAGAGCCAAAGTGAAAACCAAGGAAATCCTGCTTGTCAAGGGAATTAAGAATGCCAGGGAACTGACTGAGAGCCAGTGTGTTGTAGTGGTTAAGAGCAGTGGACTCGTAATCTGGTGAACCTGGTTTGATTCCCTGCTCCTCCACATGCAGCTGCTGGATGACCTTGGGCTAGTCACACTTCTCTGAAGTCTCTCAGCCTCACTCACCTCACAGAGTGCTTGTTGTGGGGGAAGAAGGGAAAGGAGATTGTTAGCCATTTTGAGACTCCTTAGGGTAGTGATGAAGCAGGATATCAAATCCAAACTCTTCTTCTTTAGGGAATGTTGTCTTCAAGTGTGGGGTGGGTGGTCAGTCATATAGTAGAGATGGAATGCAAGGGAATTAATTCCAGGAAATTTTTCAGTGCAGCAGCAATGATGTTATCTGCAGGAGCAGCCAGGTAATCAATTGAACCTCCATGCTCTAGCAGATCAATGAAGGGATAATAAGATTTTCAGTTCCTTTTCTTTGATGGAATTTGACTTCATATTCAAATTTAAAATGATAGCCCTTCTTTGCAAGATGATTGCAGTTCTAATAAAAATCTTAAGGTTCCATTCCCACAGGCTCAAGATCTTTGCTAAATCTCAGTGATTTTTGCAAATACAACCTATGCAATCAGAAGAATGCAGATCAGTGAAGCTTTTTCCAGGCAACTATGTAGTCATGCTTCAGACTCATAGGACCCCTTTTTGAAACACCAATCATTCCTTCTTCCTTTTGGTAGGAGAATTTCTTTATGGAGCTGCATCCATTAAAAAAAAAACTCCTTGTGGACATGGCTACCATGGGGGGGCATGATAGTTATGCACTACCTCCACTGTCAGCAGCTGTAAGCCATGGATACCAGTTGCTATGAATAACAAGAGAGGACAATGTTGCTGTGTTCAGGCCTTGCTTGCTGGCTTTCTGCTGGCATCCACTTGGCCATTGAGCAAGGAAAATGCTGGAGCTGAGGGACCATTGGCCTGACCTCCTAAGCTCTTCATATGTTTAGCTCCTGCGCTTCATTCACCACCAACAGTGGCAGAACGCAGGTAATGTGAGAGAGAGCTGGTCCCTTTGGTGTAGGGAGTGCCCCATTCTGAAGGTCATGGCAGAAAATGCCCTCTCCAACATCCCCACCAACCATACCTCAAGTGGTGAAAGGTCCAGTAGGAGGGTCTCATTAGATGATTTCAAACAGCAGCCTGATTCATGGCAGTCATTCTGCTATCTTCTAAGTAAGGAACTCCTGATAAGATCCCAAGGTACTCTGGGGATGGGGGAAACCAGTTCTGTAGAGAAAATAGCACACTTCAGTTTCAAAGGAAGAAATTAAAGGGAAACTTTTGAAAACCGATAGCACATGGTAGGGTTTAGTGGGAGATGTCAGCAAGTGGCACCAGCTTCATGTGGTTCACTTTCATTCTGATGGGGTTCCATAGCCTCTCTGTCTTCTTGCTCAGCTGACTGATTGGGTTTTCCAAATCTGAACCACAGCATACTTCTGCATGATACCAGCGGAAGCTGATGAAAGAACTAGACTTCTGCAACATGCTCCAAATTCCCTTCAATGCTCCAGATTCTTTGCTTTAATCTGGTAACAGTCTCCAAGTTCCAGCCACTCCTCAGTCATAAATAGGAAATGCCATCAAATGCATTTTAACAGATAAACTGCAAGGCTCTGTTGATCCTTTATTTAGCATAGGGGATCATTAATACTCTGGTAAAGGTTTTTTTTTCCAGTCTGTAAAACTTTTCAGACTAGAAATCTTAGGAAGCTTTTCAAGAATTAATTAAGTGCAAGCAAAAACATTAAAATCTACAACACATCTACCATAGATGATTATTTATTTATGAGATTCTTTTGACCTGCATTGTATGTCCTGAGCAGAGCATGGGCTTCAGAACGGTGGGACAGAATGTTTTCTAAATAAAATATCTTAAATACAGCCATCAAATATTAAATTAAACTTTTAACGGTTTTGTTGGATTTTTGCATTACATGATTATGTGGATGTAAACTGTCCTGGATCCTTCTGGGAAAAAATGTGTAAGAAATATCTTAAAGGGGGGGGGACACACAATCCAGCTGTAAACAGCAGAGCCATGTTGTTTTTTGTAACTTATATAAAAAGTGTCGTCGTCCACGCAGCTTGAACCTTTGTTCTGTCTTAACATGTGAATGAGTCTATAGATGTCCCCAGTTTTCTCTTTTCCTGCCCAACCTGTGATATCAAATTCTACTTGGCTAAGTAAACCCTCTTGTTGCAAGACAAAGAGGAGTGGACAGATATGAGTACATTACCAAAGAAGCTTTAATTTTAGACTTTGGACTTTGGTGTCTTAAAAAGCAACTAAGAAGAAGAAGAAGAAGCCAATGAGAATCTGTGTCACACTGGACTGACTATTACAGTACACTGACTATTCTATGAAACAATCAAAAGAAGTTGCCAATCATACACTCTTTCTAACAGAACGAAAAGTAGTTTAATACCAGAAAGGTAGTCTGTGAGCAATGAACTCTGTTTTCATTTCCAAACCATATGTGGTATATCTTGTGTATTCCCAGGAGCCATTTGCTGGCATTTTTTTTAAAAAAATAACCCTGAGGGAAATCACATTCAATTCAGGCCACATTTTTACATTTAGGAAATTGCGTCAATCCGGTTTCCTTCTCTTATGCATGTTCCTTTGGTATTCATTCGTTATGCAAGACTCACGTGTTGACCTTCTCTGTCCACTAAATGCTAATGTGAGGGACATAACCTTTCACCATTTCACATGCATCCTCTGTTAAAGAAGACTCCTGCCACTACTTTCTCATCTCAGCTGTACATGTAACATATGTTGTTAGACTTGGAAAAAAGACAAGCATCCACTTCCTTGAGATTTGCTTGATAACTGTTCTCCTTTAGGTAGACCTGGGTATTTTCAATTGAAATCTCCATGTAATAAGTGTCTTTTTCTAAGCTGCCAAATAAATTACCGGTACATTAAAAATGATGTTGTTTATATTTCCCCCCATAATCTTTGATAGAGTAATAAAGTACTTGCCATTGAAATTCATAATGAGCACTGAGTCTAGCTTGTTCCTAATAAGCCCTTACTTTGATGAAGCAAAATTGCAATGAGTTACAGGGCAATCCTATGCACAAGGAGATGGCGTAGAGCAAGCCAGTGCAAATAAGAATGGTGGAAACCTACACCAGATCCTGTAACCCTGAGCTGGCCCTGGCCTGGCAAAGCATGAATTAGCACTGCAGCAAGCCAAAATATAGACAGACAGCACAGCTGGTATCACCATGCAAACTGTGACCAGCTGTTGACAAAGACAGAGGAGCAGTCCCAAGCCCCCAGTGAGGTGTGCGCACACTGCAAGGCCACACAGAGCTAACCCATGGGAGACAGCGAGAAAACACCAGCTCATGAATGTAAACACATGGGAAAGGGGAGGGCTTGCACAGCATTCCCAGCATCAGCAACACGCTGGGCATGCCGAACCACATGCCCTGCCGATCACGCAGCAACACACAGCAACAGAGTGGCCAGACATACAACAAATGCATGAGGAGATCATCAGCATCCCAAAACAAATGCATGGGCAGCCATCACTGACACCGCCAACGCCACCCAAGAACATGCAGCACACATAGGGTGATGCCAAAGGATGGTTTGTTGAAAATGTGACTCATCGTACAGATGGTGAAAGGCACACCACGGGCCAAGACCTGGCTGGAAACACACACATGCCCTGCTCTGATCACCCAGGAACAAATTGTTTGCAGTGGAAGCAGCCCTAAGGCCAGGACCAAGCAGGGTCCCACTCATGAGGCAAGGTGAGGCAACCGATCCAGCCTCCAATGAACATATCCCTCACCTCTGCTGCTGCTGCCACAGTGGGAGTGGCAATTGCAGCACACCTCTTGGAAGCCAGATCTGCCTCCTCTTCTGCAGCCTCCTGCAATGTCACCTCTACATAGGCCTATTGGCAAATATGCTGGTCTCCTCCCACCTCTAAGGGGGTGGGGGCTGGCTGCCCTCTGGGGTCTCCTGAGGTCTGAACCTGCCTGGCATGATTTGAAGCATGCCCCTTTCCACTGACCCCCCCAAAACAGCGTTTGCTTCCCACTTCCACCATTGTATAAGGGTGGTTTGATTCTCTCCTTCATTCCTGATGTAGATCTACACTCACCCTCCTTCCCTGGCTGGTGGGGTGCAATTTTGAGTTTGCCTCAAGTGCCAACGTGGCTTGGGCTGGCCCTGGCTACTCTCTGCTTCCTCTGTCCCCTTAACATCAGAGGTGGCATGAACACAAACTGCCAGTGCCCCACCTCAGTTGGCCAGATTGCACCTTCTTTGTATCTGTACTGGCCTCTATATAAGAAACAAAGAGAGCCAGAATAAATAGTTAAACAGACGTCTAGATCCATCCCAAAAGAGTCCTCTTTTTGGAAATCATTAGCCAATATTTGCTCCTGTTGACAAATGCTCGCATTTGAATACTATGTTTTTCACAACTTCACCTAAACTGAGCCACAAATGACAACATCCGGAATTCACACTTATGGGAATTATGCATTGCTCCCAGCTCTCACCTTTCCAGATGCAAACCTGAGAACAGATGCAAGTAGAGAATTCAGCAGCGATGTTAATCTGCAAATATTGTAAGCACAGGAAGAGATTTCAATCTGAATTCTCATGTGGTGAATTCCACAGATTTATGTAGTCCACACTTTTATTTGAATGTTTGTTCAGTTTTAAAATAGCATTTGCAGGTTATATGAGATATATTTATCAAGGCCTCGATCCAAAGTTCAATTGGACCAATGGAATCTTTCTTCCCATTTCTTGGCATTGAAACCCTGCTGACTTTGAACGCAATCATTCCTTTGTAATTTATTTGATTGCAAAAAGAAACAAAAACTGATTGAATGGAAGAACATGAAAATTGTCTTAGTATAAAACACATGGATTAAAAAGCAAACTAATTGAATTCAGCACTGACAAGTACCCACACATTGTCTGTGTGTTTTACAGGCTGAAATGTCCTCTCTGTGGCTTCCCCACCAATCTTTTCTTCTTCTTTTTTAAGTTGGAGATGGAGAATTTTCATGTCTAGCAGGTGTGGTGCTCTTTTTTGATTTTATTATTTACTTTAGCTGAAGTCTAACTTTTATTGAAAATAGGATGGTGCAGAGTTCAAAAGGCAAAACCATTCATCATGTTACTAAAATACCAAGAAAGTATTTTTCTGAACTTACTGCTCCCTTCTGGAAAGGTAGGATTTAAAGAATTGGGGAGGGGAGGGGAATAAGTTTTTAATGGATGGAAAAAACTGGCTTGCATAGTTCAGTTTTGATCATGAACATATGCCGCAGTCATAGGGAGACAGGAGGGTGGAATGAATGCTTTTTTATTTTTTATTTTTTTGCTTTATGAAGAAAGCAGTTCTTTCCAAATGCATTTTTCCTGGCCAGGAGAAATAGTTTGCAAGCAAGCAATCACAAAACCCAATTGCATACTAGGACTGCTGCAGGGTGCCAGAGCTAGCTTAACCTAGAGGTTATTTCGAGGTTTAGTCAAAAGCATTAAAGGTAAAGTTACTGTTATGGAAGACATGTGTTTAAGCCATTTATAGCTGCAGCTTACATCAAGGGGGGTTGCAAATATTGTGTAGAGGTTCAAAAATATTGGGTTATCAATTATTCATCAATGTCTTTCTTTTAAGATGCATTTGATGCAGTGTTGAAGAATTGCCCAAGGTGTTGTTCAAACTGCAAGGTCACACAGGTGCAAGGTGTTGCGGAACTGATATAACGAACACACCCCACCCCACCCCCCGAGCCAAGATGATAATTTCAGTCCTAGAATATCAAAATCAGAAGTTGCCAATATGGTACCTTCCAGGTACTGTTTGACAACAACTCCCATCATCCTTAAAAATGTGCTTTAAAACTATAGTGTACACACAGCCTAATTCAGCCTCTCCCTGCTATCAGAGATCAGCCTGAGTATAGATTTTTAAGGCTGGGCCAAGAGTCAAATCACCTTTAGTTTTCAATAATTAGGCTTAAGGTTCAGCCCACATCTCAATGACTTATTTATTTATTTATACTCAGAATTACATGTGTGCATAGAAAACTGGCAACCATAGTTGAAACTAAATGTTGTTGGATTGTGCTGGGGGAGGTTAAATAAGGACTATTCTCAGTAATTGAATAATCATATGCACAAGCCTTTTGCCCATGTGCATAACCACTCCACTTCTCCCTTCATGTGAGATGCCATTAAACCAAGGTCTCTTATCCAAATTAAGAAACTGTGGTTACCAGCTCTGGAACAAGCCAGGACCTGAAATTAGCTTCAAACCATGGTTTAAGATACTGGCTTGTTCTGACACTGTTAACTATGGTTTTTTTAGCCAGAACAAAATGAGAAACTACGTTCAGTTAGAGATTAATTTTATGCATGCTGCAAAGGAAGAAGTAAACAGGCCCTGTGTGGGGTGTGTGTGTGTGTTCATTTATTGGTTTAATAAGATATGATCATAAACATATGAACCCCTCTACATAAGTGCCTAATGTTGGACACCATGCATTCCCCTTTTCTGCGTGGAATAAATTTGACCTATATTTATGGAAGGAAAAATGATATTCAGTTTCATAAGAACAGCCTTCTGGAGCAGGCCTAACAAGTTCATCAACCAGTGGCCAACCAGATGTCTGTGGGACTTCTGCAAGCAGGGACCTGAGCACAACAGCCCTCTTCTTTCCCACAGTTTCTAGCAACTGGTATTCAGAAGCATTGCTGACTCCAACCATGGAAGCCAAGCATAGCTATCAATGGCTAGTAGCCACCAATAGCCTTTGTTGCTATTAATTTGTCTAATCTTATTTTAAAGCCATCTAAGTTACTATCTATCACCGCCTTCCATGGGAGCGAAATCCATGCTTTAACTATGTATTGGATGAAGAAGTACTTTCTTTTATCTGTCCTAAATCTTCCAACATTTATCTTTATTAGATGCCCATGAGTTTTGGTGCTCTGAGAGAGGGAGAAAAACTTTTCACTATCCACTTTCTCCAGGCCATGCCTAATTTTATGAACATCTATCATCTATTTGAACTGATTGGTTCAAAATTGGAAAAGGAGTACGGCAAGGCTGTATATTGTCTCCCTGCTTATTTAACTTATATGCAGAATTCATCATGCGAAAGGCTGGACTGGATGAATCCCAAGCTGGAATTAAGATTGCCGGAAGAAATATCAACAACCTCAGATATGCTGATGACACAACCTTGATGGCAGAAAGTGAGGAGGAATTAAAGAACCTTTTAATGAGGGTGAAAGAGGAGAGCGCAAAATATGGTCTGAAGCTCAACATCAAAAAAACTAAGATCATGGCCACTGGTTCCATCACCTCCTGGCAAAAAGAAGGGGAAGAAATGGAGGCAGTGAGAGATTTTACTTTCTTGGGCTCCATGATCACTGCAGATGGTGACAGCAGTCACGAAATTAAAAGGCGCCTGCTTCTTGGGTGGAAAGCAATGACAAACCTAGACAGCATCTTAAAGAGCAGAGACATCACCTTGCCGACAAAGGTCCGTATAGTTAAAGCTATGGTTTTCCCAGTAGTAATGTATGGAAGTGAGAGCTGGACCATAAAGAAGGCTGATCGCTGAAGAATTGATCCTTTTGAATTATGGTGCTGGAGGAGACTCTTGAGAGTCCCATGGACTGCAAGAAGATCAAACCTCTCCATCCTTAAAGAAATCAGCCCTAAGTGCTCACTGGAAGGGCAGATCCTGAAGCTGAGGCTCCAGTACTTTGGCCACCTCACGAGAAGAGAAGACTCCCTGGAAAAGACCCTGATGGTTGGAAAGATGGAGGGCACAAGGGGAAGGGGACGACAGAGGATTAGATGGTTGGACAGTGTTCTCGAAGCAACTGGCATGAGTTTGGCCAAACTGCGGGAGGCAGTGGAGGATAGGCGTGCCTGGCGTGCTCTGGTCCATGGGGTCACGAAGAGTCGGAAATGACTGAACGACTGAACAACAATAACAACAACATCATGGCATCCCTTGCCCAACTTTTCTCCAAACGAAAGAGACCCAAATTCTGCAACCTTTCTTCATAGAGGAGTTGCTCCATCCCCTATAATGTGCTTTTTCAGGCGAGGCAACCAGAACTGTACAAAATATTGCAGATGCAGTTGCACTGTAGATTTGTATGATTCATCAAAGCTGGTGAGCAGATTCTGTTTATTTTTGACATAGGACTTTTACTGTTATCTGAACTGCAATGGGTTATAGAAGCATTACTATAAAACAAAGATATTGGCATAATAAGCAAATCACCACTGGAAAAAATGGGGAGGGTGAACATCTAAACTTATGTTTACAGATGATGATGGAAGGGAAATAGACTTTTCCGTGTGTGTCACGGGGAACCCCTAAAACAACACAACAGTAATTTAGGAATAGTAAAATAAATGCACAGTTAAATTGCTTTTGCTGCCCAATTCCACCGTGGCCAGTGTCTGTGCTTCTTTTTAGGTTAACAGTTATATAACTCATTCTTCAAGCTTCCAAATATTAAGGTCAGACATAGGTCAGGCTCAGGTGGCCAGTCCATGTGATGCTACCAGCAGCAGGAATAAAATACTTGTAGTCCCATTTTTATGCACAGATAAAAGAAAAGAAAGAATTTCAGTATGCTAGTGAAGGCAGGGCCAGGAACACTGGAAGTAGGTTTGTGCCCCAGTGAAAAAGAAATGTCAGCCCAGCAAGAGCAGACAAGCTTTTTTTACACCCAGGATATACAATACATGTGTGGTCTCATTTTATTTTAATAATAAATATAGTACATGTATCTGCTAAGAATATTAAGGCCTTCCCTCCATGACTAATGTCAATAACGTAAGCACTCAAAGGATCGTTGCTGAATTAACTGTACACTTCAAATGTTCAACCTGTATGTGTAACACTATACAGTACCGTGTGTATCACACATCTTTGTTGTATTCACACTTACGAAAAGCTGCAGATTTGACTGTGCATAACAGGAGCGTCAACTTGAATAAAATATTGGGTGGGCCCAGGTAATGCCCGTCCCACATAATCAATCACAAGACCTGGCACACAGACACCATTTGAATGTGCTTATTTTATCCCTACATATACCAACAAGGCTAAAATAATACAAAACAGTTGTTCTGTGCTGCCTCCTACAGAACCCCCTCATGCTGGAAAATGAGAAATGGTCCCAGGGACCCTGGCATCCTCACAAGGTCCGGGGGGGGGGGTGTTCCTATTTTCTGATGGATGGTGTGCTTGGAAGAGGCAGCAGTATGTGACTCTTTTTTCTGATCTCTTCCGCTGGAGGATATTTTTCCTGCCAGGAAAAAGGAGATCAGCCTGATTTTTCTTATCTGCAGTTGCCCTTCTACTAGCTGTGGATATCAGCAAGCACCCATCCATGCTGGACACTGATACCAACCCAGATGACAATCAATGTTTATACATTTTACACCTTGCCAAATAAAATATAATCCATTTACTGGGGGGGGGGAGAGATCATGCTAGCATTCCTTAAATATCTATAGATAAGAAAAGTCACAATGCTCAGATCTTGAATTAAGCTGAAGTCTGGAATGTACAAGAAAAGCACTCTAGAGTATTGTTATTTTTAAGCTTTCATATATGCTGAAATAATGTACGTATTCTTCTTATTAACTTTGCTATCTGGAAAATGCATCTATTAACTTTTATAATGGCTATTTTTAAATTGGCATGTTATGGGGACTTTTTAAAAGAGCCCTGTAATTTCAGGGCAACGATCTGCTTTTTTCCACTATATTATTATTCCATTTGAAGTGCTGACTCTCTGAACAAACATTTGAAACAATTCAAGAGAAATGTTCATCTGCCCTGCTCAGCTTCAGTTCTGCCTACATGTTCCATGAAATATATCACAGCTATACAACCCTCCCCCTCCAAAAAAAACCTCTCCTAAATGCTGTGAATTTTTGTAATAGTTTGTGACATCCCATGAGGCATCCCATGGAAGCCATACCCTGGTATGGCACACTGTCCTGGATCCTAATCATAGCTTGTTGTTTGCCAGTTCTCCCTGGGGATGGGAAGTGCTAAGAGCAACACCTTCCTGCTACGACCATGATCTGTGGCTTCTCATGCACCCCCTCCCCAAGAGGGCAGCGCTATATTGCATATAACAGATTCCAGGTTCAATCCATCTCCAGGTAGGTTTGAGAACATCTCGTGCCTGGAACCTAGAGAGTCGCTTTCAGTCAGCCTATACAACACTGAAGTAAATGAACCAGTGTTATGACTCAATACAAGGCAGCCTCCTATGTTCCTCACAGTCAAGAGCATGCAGAGACCCTGGAGTCTAGTCTACCCATACTTGACACCATGGAGAAACAGAGTAGGTACATGGCAGCAAGACACACATGAACACTAGAGAGAAGCATTTCCTTTCCATATGCAGTTCACCCACACCCCAACCCCATACCAACTATAGCTGTTTCCTGAAGGGTGTCCTCCTCAAAAGTCTCCAATATTCTGGAGCTGGAGTTTTGATCTGGAATCTTCACAGCAGCCATGACAACCCTCTCGGAAAGAGAGAACATCTGTCTCTCTTTTTACCTTAATCCCTGGATGAAAAGGAAAATTAATATCAGAATTTTGCAAGTCATTGTGGAAAATGCATGCCATCTGAGGTTGCAGTCCTTAGATAGCTCATGTGAGGGGGCAAGTCCTGTTGAGGAAAAAACAGGGCTTATATCCAAGTGAGTACAGGAGCCCTACAGTGATAAAGTTTCTAGGCTGCAATCTTGCACTCCATAGTTTCGTTCCCAGCCTCATTTCCTCATGCCAGTGTGTTCTGGAGCTCACAAGTGGACACAGAACTATAGCAGCAATGTAGTTCAACTTGAACTAGTTTTGCAACAGAAGGGAAATATGCATAATTAAAGCCAAATAATTTATTTAGAGGCTTGGGAGGGGAATAAGGTACACATTATATGATTCTCTTAAAATAAAAATAAAAATGCCCAAGGCCCCTCTGCTAAGGCATACTGTACCTGCAGTTTTAATTCAAGGGCTCTGTCAAAGTTCCAACATTCTTAAGCCATTACAAATGGAAGCCGGAGCCCTTGAAACAGATGTGCAGAGTGTGTGATGTAATGAGTCCAAGCCAGGCCTGTGAATACAAGATTTTATTATTTTCACTGCTTCATGAGACTCAGGGATGCTAAGCCCGCATTCAATCCTCAGCAAAATATTACAGAAGAGATTGCCACCTAAAAGCACCTTCCTACAGTCTTGCAATAAGATTCGTTTCCTTGCACTATTCCTATTTCTCAACCCTTGTCCCAGTAAGTCGAAGCAATCCAGGAACTAATAGCAATGAACCTTCAAGTCCAAAGGGCATTTGTTAAGGATGAGAAAGTGCATTCTATTCCATCCGTATCTTCTTCCTGCATTGTGATCTGCAGCATATCTAGAGTTGCCTTCACTCTAACATTTATTTAGGCCCCTTCAAAATTGGTTCATTTTGTGATCAGGCCGTACAATTGTGTATATGTCATTTGCTGGCATCACTGAAAATTGGTTTTTTTCGGAATTTCAACCTCACCTCTCAATCAGTTGTGTGTGTGTGTGTGTGTGTGATCTTTTTAGATTGTAAGCCTGAGGGCAGGGGCTTTGTGCTTTTTAGTGAGTCTTCAGAGGCTGAAGGTTGGGATTTAAAAATAAAAACAAAAAACTTTAAAATAAATAAATAGTCCTGTGACACCCCTAGCCTCACCATTAGGTAAGTGTGGTATAGGCAAAAATAAAATAAAAACAAACCACCAACCATGTAACAAATCCTGGCCAATGGAATAATAATAAAAAGATGTGGGTTCATCAATTGTCAGCCAATATCCCCACAATGTGTCCTGAGCAGGTGAAGAAGAAGAAGAAGAGTTTGGATTTGATATCCCACTTTATCACTACCCGAAGGAGTCTCAAAGAGGCTAACATTCTCCTTTCCCTTCCTCCCCCACAACAAACACTCTGTGAGGTGAGTGGGGCTGAGAGACTTCAGAGAAGTGTGACTAGCCCAAGGTCACCCAGCAGCTGCATGTGGAGGAGCGGGGACGCGAACCCGGTTCCCCAGATTACGAGTCCACCACTCTTAACCACTACACCACACTGGCTCAGGTGGAACATGAGCTGAGCCAAAGGTGAAAAATAGATAATCTTAAGAGGTAAGTTGGACTTTGTATTACCCTGGTACAACCCCTCACCACTTGATGCACCGGGTTCTTATCTAGCCTTTCATCTTCCCTCTTCTCCACTGGCCAGATGCCAAAATACCACTCCAGCCTGTTGACTGGGACTAATGGGATCTGGAGTCCAAAAGCAATCAAGAGGCACCATGATGGATATTGTGGGTGAGCCCATTTTGAGTGAGCCCACTAAGGTCAATGGATGCATTCATTTTCTAATGACAATGATGACACTTTCGGAAAAATGCAATGCATGTTGTATGAGAAGAGCAAGGGTTATTTTTCTCCACTATTTGGTTTAGTATTTTCCAAGGGATACTTTGTTTCTTTAGTCAACAGAGATTCATTAGAGGGACATTCCCCCAATTGCCCGATGGTGTTTTCATTCCACTTGGACTTAAGCCAACATAGCACTTTAAGTCTGAGTCAGCCCGTTTATTTCCAAAGAAGAGTTCTGCTAAAAGCTAGTTCAGAAAGCAGCAGCATACTGGTATTACGTCTAATATCTGAATTTATGGCAACTCTGTGTTTATTGATTATGATGAATGAACAGCACTACTTCTTGCTATCTACCATTTGACTCCATAGTTTATTATAGACGGCATGTGTACATAAGAATTTTCATACTGAGACAGACTAATCCATCCACTCTGGCCTCTTGCTTCCAGTGGTGACAAATGCTTTTAGATTAGAGGAATATTTTTAATTTATCTGAATAGCTTGATATTAATAAACCCTGTTGAAATTCAGAGTGGTTAAGGGAGATCTAATGGCTTTAGATTAGTGATCACAGTCACTTTTGTACAGTGCCTTAATATGTGACATCTGCTAAGTTCCCTGCATTTCTGGAGTGCTGAATCATAATCACTTCTAGCAAAGAATGAAACCCTTTATAGAGTTATTGGGTTTCTTTCAAGATGGGCCAAAATCACCTAGTGTAATTTAATGATCAGACTAATTCTCAAACATTCTCAGAGTTTTGAGTCAAATCCTCAAAATTTTGAAACTTTATAATACAGCATATCTTGGTCATTCCTTCTTAAACTATTGTGGGAAGATTCATATGGGAATCCCAGGTTCTTAGAAAGCATTTAACCATTGTATCAGTTCAAACATTTTTAAATGCTAAATAAAATATATAAAAGATGTGTTTCAAGCTGTTTACTATACCTGCATCTTGAATTAGCTTGGGGGAGAGCATTTCAAACTTTGGGTGATACCAAGAAAACCTGCTTCCTTGTTGCCACCAAGTGACCATCCATTTAGTTGAGAAGAACCACTTGCAAAAAGAACTGCAGAGGACTTAAAACTGCCTGATCTGAGCAATATGTAGAGAAGCCCTGTGGCAGCAATACCAAATCTCAAGGCAAATCCTGAATAGGAAGCTCAGGGGTGAAACTGACTCATGCAGTCATTGAAGGCTGATGCTGCCATTGAAGCAGACCAGTTTCAGTACTTGGCCTCCCCCCCCCCTCCCCAGGCCAAGTTAGCATAGTGTGAGCAGATGTGTTGCTCATCACCAGTATTGTCATGATTGTATTGCCCAGGCAGGCGCATGATGTGACCCATGAGAGCAGCAAAACAACCAGACTGTACAATGGTGATGGGATAAAATCAGGCCAAATCTTTATTGGCAGCAGCAGGCAGGAGAAGGGTTGGCATGACATTGGGTCCCAGGATCAGTTCACCATTCCACAAACCCCATGTGGATTGAATGGATCCACTGGGCTTGGATCACTCCAAACCTGTACCATAGGAGTCGGCCGCTGTTGAATCTTGCTGTGGTGCAAGCCAAGCAAGCAAGGTCTCACTGGGGGACCAGGGTGCAGATTCCAACCAGGCAGATACCGAATCCACACTTGGGTTTGCCATGGTCAATCCTCCCCTCAGGCACCTTATGGGGCCCACCCTATACTATGTTGATCCTAAACAATGCCATTTCCGCCCTCATACAATGTTCTTCTGCCTAACAAAGGAAAGCCATAATTTCACTGAGGGAAAGGCGGAAAAAACCCAGCCAAGTGCCAATCAGGCTGAGAGAGAAAAAATCCTTTCCAGTCCTGTCAACAAGCAACCCAAAGTGAAGGTTCTAACATGAGGGACGGTGGGCGGGAAGCTCTCAAAGCAAAATGGCTGTGAGATCCATGCAAAGCAGCCTTATATAAGCTTTTGCCTCCCCTCTTCAGCAAGGGCTCATGGGACAGCTTTTTCCCATGAGCCCACCACACAGAGAAGATACTAGGCAAAACCTTGCCCAGTATTTTGCTGCAATCTATGGGCCACACCACTGGGCAAAGGCATCCTGTGCTTATTGGGCATGGAACGGGGCCTGCAGCACATGTCTGTAACACAACCAAGACAAAATCTTAATTAACCCTTCCAGCTGGGAAGGAATTTTACTTTCTCAGAAGCTTTATATGGCATGAAGGAAAACCAAGATTGATATCCCTCAAAAACAGAAGCAGAATCTTCTGTTCCTTGAGAGAACAGATCACATCCTTCCACTGTGAAATAAGGGACTATCCAAATAATATGCTTAAGGAAATGATCATCAACCAATTCAAACAGAATCACTATAAAAATTCAGTGCAACAAAAATATGAATCTTGTTTAGTCTCCAGGCTGTCTCTAAAATATTTGATTCTATCTAGCTGTGTATCTTATACTAAATGATTTTTTTTATTAAACTAAAATGAAATCTCAGTCTTCAGTCCCAGCACACTCTATAGGAAGACTATAGGCTTTCCTATTTTATGAATGAGGGAATGCCCTTGGCCTCTCCATGGCTGAAGAGTGGGAGTTTCTGGCCAAAGTACCGTATTCTTTATTATTCTAATAACTGGCTCTAATTTTATTTTGCATCATGGGTAGAGATTTGTGTGACTGTAAGGATATTACTTCCCCCCTCCATGCATTACAGTTTCCAGACTCCATCCAAAATGCCATTTGCATCTTTAAACTTAATTTGCACAAGTATGCTAGACAGAGATCAACTACCAAAGAGACATAATTCATTCTGTCAATAACAAATGCTTTTCCGGTGATGAAAGGCATATTATGTCTTAGTCATGACAGATAGCAGAGATCTTTCTGGAAATGAAGAAGCTAGGCTCAAAATGCAATACTGTGCACCATTAAGGAGAAAGATTCCATTTTGGTATTAGCCCCACTCCAAAAAAAGCTACATTACTTTTCATCTTAAATTACTTCCTCATTGGCTACAAAGAGACAGATCTGAGGTCTCAGCAAACTGCTGTAATGATGAAGCCCTGTGGTAGAAATCTCCAAGGGCAGCTTAAGGGAAATAATATTTTCCATTATATGTGCTAGCATTGTGGCCATACAGCTAAGAAAAGAAATAATAGCTCATTTCTATCAACATCTCTGCATAAGAGAGCAACATGGAATTTAGAGCTATTCCACATCTAGGGATGCTTCTGAAATTGTTCTCTTGGATTTTGGAGGTTTCAAGTGACCAGATCTTCTTCCTAAAGAAGGACTGCTGCATTAGGAAAGCTCCATTATCCTCTTCTCTCCATCAAGTTCTGTTTTATGTAATTCTTAACAAAATATATATTTCATGTTCAATGCACACACCATTCTGAATAACAGCTTGCAAGCTTGTGCCATGAACTGAGCATATGCGAGTATTTCCGACTCTATACAATCATTTGCTTCTGTGTTTTGACAGTATGATGGCACATTCTCATCACATTATGCACAGTTGCATTTGTAGCGAACACAACAAAGAAGTTGTGTGATACACACAGCATTGTGTTACACATACAACCTTAACACTTGAAGTGTAAAGTTAGTTCTGCAACAAGCCTATGGGTGCTTATATTTTTGATATTAGTCATAGGGCTCTTAATATTCTCAACAGATACTCATATTACATTTATTAGTAACATAATATGAGACTACATATCTATTTTATATCCCATGGTTTGTTTGTTCTTTAAAAAACCACCTGCCCTTGCTGGGGGGGGGGGGCACTGACATTTATTTTTCACTGGGTCTTGGTATGGTTGCCACAGGGATTCTTCACATATTGCTCTGTGTATGTGCGTTTTACTGCAGCTTTCCATTTCCCCCTCTGTTTTAGAGGTGCACTGATCAAACCCTGCTGGGACAAAATACCTTGAGGTGATCACCCATATGTTTCATTACATCAGTACAGTACTTTGTGTATGTATGTGGAGTTTCAGTAATTCATGTGTACACTTGTATCCCTTGATAAAGCACTGGAAGAACAGCAAACTTGATGCAATTTCCCATTGAGATTGCTTTTTAGTCATACTTTTCATATACCTGTAATTGTTTTGCCCCCCCCCCATCACAAAACAGAGTCTTTAATAAATTTCAAAGCAATACCAAACAAAGAGATCACTTCCTGAAGTGTTTCATCAATGTGCATGTGCAACAAAGATGCAGGCAAGGATGCAAGTGTGTTGAAGGGACTAAAGGTTTGGCAAACTATAAGGGGAGTCTACAGAACACTGTAGGGGATGTACAGCTCATTGGATTTCTTGGCACATGGTTTAGGATTGAGAACAGGTGAGATATTTCATGAGATAACCCAAATTACTAAAGTAAGAAAAGGTGCTTTATTCCAGATTAGCAGTGTTGATTACCTTCTCTGATGAGCACAAACATCCTCCTCATAAAGTCCTGATGATCATCTTTATGGTGCAAATTCATTTAGTAGTTGCACAACAATGGAAAGGCTTTGATATTGGCTTTTTAGAGATATGGCACACCTGTATATGGGATGGGTGGAATTTACAGGAAAAATAAATCAAAGTTGTCAGGATATATGGCTTAACCTGATGACTCCTATTAAACATGGTATATATACCTTTATCTTATCTCTCATATGAATGTTGACTGTGTGTTCCTGTACCACTACAACATCAGATGTTCTAGACAGACAAAGACAAAAAGCCCCAGCACACTGGGACTGTGATACTGAAATCAGAAACTGTCTTCCAGCCTAGAGTTATAGATAATATATTAGGAAATATTATTACTGGGGGCAGATTTTAACTCAAGCTATTCTTAAAGTTTGATGATATTTTTTTGTACCGCTCTGAAATCAGTAGTTTCACTTTTGGAATGTGTGAGGTGCCTTGGCTGAACATTCCAGTGGTGTTTTGTAAAATGTATTTGTTATCGTTATATCACTAAAGCCAAATTATTAAACATATCAAAAGAGCATCTTGTGCCTCTGAAGACCATTTGTTTTATGATCAGCAAAATATGGTATCTGACTCCAGTTCATAGCACCATTCACAAATGTACTAAAGACAAAGGTTCCATCTTTAAATTATCTGGTTCTTTTAAAAATGGTATTTTCTGCCTTATCTGTTATGTTTCTTATCAATGTGAGGGAATGCAGACAATTTAAGTAGTTACTGGAAGTTTCAGAGGAAGGAAGGAAGCTTCTTAAAAGCAACTTCATGTAAATTCAGCAGCAAACCTATAAAAAGTACCCTTCTGGACTCAAATCTGGATTATTATTTTTTACTGATTTTCATTCAAAACTAGCATGCTGTTGCACTTTTACACTTTTCCCATGTGGATATTACATTCTAGTGGCTTGTGCTATGAATTTAAGTAGTGTTAATGGTCTGAATAAAAACCAATTCAAATTACTCTGTAGCCAGAAACTTTATACATTTTTTTTTAATGTAAGTGGCTCATCTCATTCCACACAAATATTGGAATATGAACAAAGCCACAGTAATACTTCAATTATAAATGTTCCGAATCTTGTTCCATACCCAGACTGAGTTAGATTCAGTAGGGCAGGTGGATGGATTTGGCTCTCAATATGGAGGAGAGGTCATGTGTGTGCATCATAGTGTAGTGTAGAAAAAAGAATGTTGGGCCTCCATTTTTTTTTAAATGTGCACATAGAAAACTAGATGTTTGGTAACTTTCTATGTGCAGGAAAAAAGCATGCATATTTATCTGAGCCCTCAGGTTTAGCACTTCAGTGAGAACTAGACCAGAGGGTTACCGGTAAATTCTTCAGCATGTTGTCTGTTTGTGAGGTGCATGGAATCTCAGACCAGGGGACCAAATGCAGGCCTCTCTATCTTGCCCTCATAACTCTTCCCCGGACACATTCTTCCTCAGGCCACACCTCTTCTCTCAGGTCATGCCCCTCACCATCCCTGCTGTGGTTTCTCCTCAAGTGCTTTTCCCTGGCTAGAAAGTGTCCTTGAACTGCATTCCTGGAAAGCAGATGGAGAGATACCAATGTAGAAATGCCTTACTTTTGTGTGGCTGAAATGTAGCCTACTGTACACATGTAAGAGTCACATCCATTGTTCCACCCACTTTTACTTAATCATACAATTTTATGGTTATTTATAATTATTATTTTTCTAAAATACTTACCCAACTGGAAGATAACTAAATGAAGTTGCATTCCTAGCTCTACTTACCTGGGAGTAAGCCCCGTTGAATTCAATAGGACTTACTTCTGAGAAGACATCACTAGCATTGCACTGTAAAACTCCTTGCCATCAACAAGTTTCAAGGCACCTAACTCTGTGCAGGATGAGAGGCCAAGTCTCACTGCTGCAAAATATATTTTAAAATGCAGCTGGTTTGGATAGAATTACATATACCTCACTTGAATTTGAGGGAGATTTTATATCATCCAGAGTCCAATTTCACGATGTATTTTACATTATATTGTAATTATGTTTCATTTTATGTCTACTTCACAAGCCTGTTAGACACACATACACACATACAAATTTAATGTGTGTGAAAGGCCAATCTAATAAACCTACTTACGAAAGATTAAATCTGACACCCCGACAAAGCATGTTAGCAATCTTTTGAATACAGAATAAATGTATTTGATCACTTGTGTTACTGTAAAGGGAAAAAAGTAACTAGACTTTCAGATGTGGAGTTTCCAGACACCTCATGTCACTGTTGTTTACATCTAAGGTAATAATATGGAGTCTGTTCCAGCACGTTCAATTAAATAGAAATTTTGCTTAAGTAAGAACTGGGAAATTGGGGAAATCCTGCAGACTACTGTAGTTAGCCTAAGTGTTTTCAAGGTACCCAGAGGATTTCAGAGGCTCCACTTTGTTTTCTTCAGAAGCATTTGTCTGAGGTTCCTAAATGCAGGAACAATGTGTCTCATTCTCTGCTTTTGTTGTGCATTAGCATTGAACTATAAACATTAGGCCCCAGAACCATTTGAAGGATGAAAGAAAGTAGAGACAGAACAAACAGAATGAAGACAACAGAGTCAGACATGTGGCTGAGCACCGCTTCTCAGGAGCTATTTTAGAGTCAGGTACAAATTCCAGAATATACTATATGCATAATACATACTGGATGTCAGATGCCTACAACATCAATTATAGAAGAGCACAGATATTTAAAATCCAACTTTCCTTTTACAATATATAGAAATGGGGGCCCAAACATTTCCTGCTCACCATTTTAAAGTTGCCTTTTAAGGCCAAGTTAAAAAATAAGAATGAACTCACAGCTGCACTATATTAAGAGTTTATATAAACCACCCAGCTCCCAACAATAAATTATAAACTGAGCTGCCCATTCACATTGTTCCATCTATCTGTCATGGGCCACTTCCTACATGTCAAGACCAAACTAGAAGTAGATGAGACCTAGACACTATTGTCAGCCCTAGTAGACACTAATAACCCCAAGTCCATCATCCAGAAGAAGTCTGTAGTTTCAGGAGAACACATACAACCTGACTAGTCCCATACCCAGCCAACCAGCGCTAGATCTTCCAAGGTAACTTTCAGGAGCTGGCATGTCCAAGAACAGGCAAGATACAAATATGTTAATGTCCATGTACTAGTGCCCATTTCCTGTCCCTGAGCCCTACTCACGAGAAGAAAGTCAGGTCTTCCGTATGTTCTGAAACAGGGCCATGAAGTCATGCAGTGTGAGGCTGCAAAACCTACATATTTAGAATGTTGTTTGTCTGTTCACTGTGCCTTTAGAGGTATCATAACCAATTTTTTTATTTAGTTCCAGAGTTCAAGGAACAACTTTTTTGTCTATGCTTGGATACAACTGGATGCCATTTTGAACCCAGATGGTAGACTGAACTTTTCAAACCTGGTTTTAACCACTGACTTTGAAAGTGCACTGGTATGTTGAGTTCTTAGGGCAATATCCAATGTGTTCGTTCCATTAGCACAAAAAAAATGAAAATTTCCCCCTTTCCTTCCCCTGTGCACACCATGAGCCCTCCCCAATTCTGGTCTGGAGTGTTGGACAAAATCCCAGGATAGACTGGAGGGGGCACAAGGGGTGAGGAGGAGAAAGGTTCTGTTGCACAAGTAGAAATCCTTGCACAAACAAAACCAGTGAGGCCATGCTACTTTGGATGCAAATCTTAGCATTCCCAAACAACAAGTACAAGGCTGCTAATCAGCTATAAACCAATACAGTTTGAGGCTAACTACTACTGAAGCAACACCTTACCCTGCTGTAGTTTTTGCTGGACAGCTCCTCTACTATCTGGAACACCTTGATCACCTTACCAACTGGACAGCTCCTTCTCTGGTAATGCAATTTTTTTAGCCAAACAGTGGCCAGGGGGAGGGGGGGTCATTGGGCACAATAAAGATAGTCATGCAACCCATGACTACTTATTTTATTTCTTTATTTCTTCACCTCTGGGAGTGAAGTCAAACCACTGTGTTAGCAGCACCAAAGTGAGCTCCCCATGATGCATACCTGGGCAGTGTGTATGAAGATGTGTATGGAGGTCCTAGGCTGCCCAGATGACAAGACACACACCCCTTGGCCTATCTTCACCTGCAGGGAAAGTCTCTAACTCACTGAGGGTTTGAGACATATCGGCTACCCTCACCTGGTTTAGCCAGCCAGTCGAAACTGTTTCCCAGGGTGTGGCCTCTGTTGCATGCTGACAGCTTCTAGGATTAAATCAATTAACACGACCCCTAAAAAACTAGGTAAGGAACCAAATGTTGTATATAAAATTTATAAAACTTATAATTTAGAATTCGAATGTAAATTTATGTATTGTTTGATATTACCAGCTGACGAAGGTGTCCACATCGAAACAGGGCCCTGTCCTGGTTCTGGACCCAGAATCGACTCTTAACTTCGGCTCAATACATGAAACGGCCATTCTAAGTATAGACTAATATGAATTTGTTGTTACTTAAAAACTTTTGTATTCTTATACTGTAATGACTTATTGTGCCACACATATTATTGTGAGTTTGAAGCTGTATTGTTTGTGAAAGTTTGCATTCTTTGCTTAAGTTTGTAATTTTTTTCAGAATACATACTTTTATTTGATTTTTGACTTGTGAGTAGGATTTATTCCCACCATTGAAATTTATTGACCAGAGTTCTTTGTGCACCTTTTTCTTGACAGCTTCTAGGAGCCAGAGGTGAGAGCTGAGTGCAGGGTGGGGACCAGAGGTGGACAAACTATCCCAGAAGGAGCTTTACATGGCCCCCACCAGAGGTACTACCCTCCACTAATACCCCATACACTCCCTTGTACACAACTCATATATTTTTGAATGGTGGGTAGTTTATAAATTCCACAAACAAAAAAACAAAGACCTATGGCCTTCTAAATCTTGCTGAACTACAGCTCCCATCATCCCTGACCATGCTGGTTAAGGCTGATGGGAGATGGAGTCTGGAGTTGGAGTCTGGAGCAACATCTGGAGGGCGACAGCCACCCCTGGATTAAAGGCTCTGGATCTCTTTATCAAGCGATGACCATTCCCCACATCAAATGGGGGGCGACGTTTGCGTGATCGCACGCAGCCCCCTGTACTCCAGTGCGACTCCTGGTAGTTTGGCCTGGCGCAGGGGTGCAGCAAGGGGGATGGAGGGGGTGACAAATTATCAAGGAACAATTACTGCCCTACTAGGGCGGTTTATAAAAAAAACTTTTTTAAAAAAATGCCTTCTCCAAAGGTCTTATCTTACTAGGGATTATATACAGTGGTACCTCACAAAATGAATGCCTCGCGCAACAAAAAACTCGCTAGACGAAAGGGTATTGCAGTTTTTTAGGTGACTTGCAAGACAAACTTTTCTATGGTCATGCTTCGCAAGACGAAAACATTTTGTGATTCCCCCCCCCCCGCACAATGCATTCCTATGGGAAACCGCGCTTCGCAAGATGAAATTTTCGCAATGTGTAGCAACTCACGGAACGAATTAATTTCGTCTTGCGAGGCACCACTTTAGCTATACAGTGGTGCCTCACTAGACGAATGCCTCGCTAGACGAAAAACTCGCTAGATGGAAGGCATTTGCTAACGAAAGGGTGACTCGCAAGACGAATTTCCCTATGGCCGTGACTCGCAAAACGAAAATGTTTTGCGGGTTTTTTCCGTAAAACCACACTTCCTCCAACCGTGCTTCGCAAGACGAAATTTCCGCTATACAACAGCACTCGCAGAACGAATTAATTTCGTCTTGTGAGGCACCACTGTATATGAAATTTCATGCATATCGGTTAATATCTTGACCCTCCTCCACCAAAATAGCTGTTTACTTGGCTGTTTTCCTATGTCGTGAAGGCTGAAATTTCAGTTCAGTGGAGCACTTACTGTTCCCAACCCTAACCCTGTGGAAAGCCATCTAATTAGACTTTAATTTGATTTTGAGATGTTTTTAGGAGGTAATTTAATTGTTGTTCGATTTTATACCAATGTTATGTATCTGGTGTTAGCCACCCTGAGCCTGACTTCGGCCGGGGGGGGCAGGATATAAATAAAAGTTTTATTATTATTATTACTTGTTATTATTCCTTTGTAAGAAAATATGAAATAATGTAAAACCATTTTTGCAGGGGGGGAATCAATGGGGGGTGACAAGAAATTTCCCACACCGGGTACACCCTGACTTTCCTACGCCTCTGGCATTGCCTTCCCCCAGGCAGGGATACTTGGGGTCTTTGCCTACCTCAGTTAACCGCTCAATCCCGCCTGGGGAGGCATTGCCAGGGGATTGGCCAGGTAAAGAGGAGGAACCACCCAGACCACACAATAGAAGTGGCAGTTGGGGTGGCGAATGGGGGGGGCTCTCTGCTTGAACATATGTTCTCCAGAGCCAGCCCAATCCCCACACATTCTGGATAACCCTGAAGTTTCCCAGATCCCTGGCTGGGGACTGGGAAGGATAAGCCCAATGCCTGAGCCAAGGTCTCCCTACATCTGAATCTTAATAAAGTTGTGGCCAATTTTAATCTCATAGCACATTGTCTTGTGTCACTATTCTGCTCAGGGGTCGCCTGGGGTTTGGGGGACTCTGCCTGTCCATGCAATGTACTGAAACAGCTTGTTAAACGTGCCCAAGAAGCTAACCCAGCCAGAACGCCTATGCACACTTTTCAATATCACCTCTGTGTGTGTGTGCATCACCAGATGCCGTATGTGTCTAGAGAGATGAGACAAGTACATACCATACTTTGGATACTGCCTCATGTTGCGTCACATCACTTTTCATTGCACAGCAAATGCTAAAAATATGTTCTGGGTGGTACGCTCCATCTGTGCTTCCTTGAGCCAAAACAATAATAAGCAACGGCATGTGCAAAGATTAGCTAAAGCCGGCAGATGCAAGTTACTAAGTGCTCCTTTTCACAAGCTTGAACTCTGCATGTGTATGGAGCAAGCCATGACAAAAAGCCAAGGACACAATGAACTGACCTGTGAATGTTAAGATTCTGTGACCTGTGAATGTTAGAATGCTAGATTTTCAGCTTGATGTCCTGTTATTATTTGGTGGACGTGCCTGTACCCACAATAGTTGCTCGAAGACACTAACTTAAAAGCACAAGTACATATTGGTTGCCAACAAGAGCAACTTCATAAAAGCCCATGTCAGGAGTTCTTGCCACTTTTGCAGATTTTTACTTACTAGCTACGTATATACTCCTTTGCCTGAAGCACTCAAAATGCTTCACATATTTTCCATTCTTAAAGAAATCAGCCCTGAGTGCTCACTGGAAGGGCAGATCCTGAAGTTGAGGCTCCAGTACTTTGGCCACCTCATGAGAAGGGAAGACTCCCTGGAAAAGACCCTGATGTTGGGAAAGATGGAGGGCACAAGGAGAAGGGGACAACAGAGGATGAGATGGTTGGACAGTGTTCTCGAAGCTACTAACATGAGTTTTGCCAAACTGCGAGAGGCAGTGAAGGATAGGCGTGCCTGGCGTGCTCTGGTCCATGGGGTCACGAAGAGTCGGACACGACTGAATGACTGAACAACAACAACATTTTATCTCAGGAATTATTCCAACAACTCTCCCTAGCCTTATGAGCAGGAATGTTGGGTCTAGGCAGGATTAGAACCAAGATTTCCCTTATCTAACTTGCTGACACTAATGTGGCTCTACACATAATAGAAACCTAGTGTTGCAATCTCCATTGAACTTAGTGCTGGAAAAGAGTGACTTGCCTAAGGCCACCCGGTTTTATAGTTAAACTTAGATTTGAACACTGAAGCCCAGTTGATCATTCAGGTGCCATAAGCAACAGAAAAGATGCCCTGCTTAAGCCCTCCACTCATTAGCAACTGTGTAGAGAGGAAGAGGAGAACCAGTGGTGGAGGAAGAGTGTGGGGAGAACACCCCGCCCCTGGCAGCATGATCCTGGTGGGGTGCCTTTGTGGCTGCTCCCCGCCTGTGCTGGGCACCATGCCCCTGCAGGTGGTGTGTCACGCCCCCCAGGATGTGCACCACACCCCTGTGGGCAGCATGCCACGTCCCTGGGACATGCGTCAGTCCTGCCCCTGCCTGCTTCCTGCCCCCCAAGTGCCGGAGCATGAAGCTCTGCCACTGAGGAGGACTGCACCCACTCACACTGACTTTGCATCCCTACTGTCCTATGCTCCACTACCATTTTGCAAATGGAAGCCAATCAAACACATGCCAGCTTCCATGTGATTCAGACCCCTGGTCAATCAGCTTTTCCAATCACAGAGGAGCCCACACATGTACAGTGGGCCCCCTTTTATGAATTTCCCTCCCCACCTATATGCACACTTCCCAACTCTGCCACTGTGGAGGAAATATCCAAATTGAATTCTAGAAATATCATAATCTACAAGTAACTGACCGGACGTTTCGACATCTAAGTATTATAGATTTTGTTTGTATCTTACCCTCTGCCCAAGCAGCTCATGGGTCTGTACTGAATTTTACTTGTGGGGTAGGTTAGGCTAAGTAATGATGACTGGCTGCAGGTCACCATTAGCATCATGGCTGACTGGGAATTAGAACCCAGGGGTCTTTGTCTGAGCCTAATATTCTTGCCACTAAAGCATGCTGATTTTCATAAGTCAGATGGCTGTGAAGAAGCACAGAATGTAAGATTAGGGTGGATCAATAAATGTTAGTCATGAGAGAGACTCAGTAATATGGTCTGAAGGTACTTGATGTCGCCACCTTCCTGAAGGCAAGGAGATCTGGGTCAGGTCAGTGCTGGATGGGAGACTGCCTGAGAACCACATTTCTGCAGCCTTGGGTTCCATGATGCAAGAGAGTTGAGATATAAATATCACACACACACACACACACACACACACACACACACACACACACTATACTAACAGTGACAAAACTGGATGTTTGATTGAACTTCATTCTATCAGTTGACTGTCTTAGTTCTTCCTTCTCCAGAAGAACTTTCATTCTTTCCTCCTTTGTCGCATTTTGTGCTTTCACATTTATCCATAAAACAAATCCATACAATTAGTCTTACCCACCCACCCTTTTTCTTTACTATAAATATTTCAGTTTAAAGGGGAATTTTTGTTGGCACACAATGAACATGCAATATAAGGGGTGTTAACATGTTATATCAAACCTGCTTTGAAAATGTATCTGATGTTCCGGGCATTCATTCCAAGTAACTCCCATGCGTCTAAAGATCTGTGGGGTATATTATTGCACAGAATTAGAAATATATAATAAAAATACTTTAATTAATCTGGCCCCCTTTTTATACAGAAATGAATACTTTTCATGGATCCACAGGAATTTTTCACAGTTTGAAATGTAAAATTACGGTTCTGGTTTCACAACCACAGAATTTTAATGTAGTCCATCAAAAAGCTTATATTGAAATCTACACTTCAAGGTTTGATTGACTGTTTTCTATGTGCTGAAAGTTGTTGTCATCAGCAGTTGCATTGGTTCCTCAAGGATCTCCAGAGGAAATACCAATATTGTCTGTTTCTAATGAAATTTACACCTCTGCTACATTATTTTTCCTTTGCACGACCCTTATATTTCTGACAGTATATTCCCACCTAGATTTCTAGAATTATGCAGCCCCAGTGGATATGCACAGGGCTGCCCCCCAGGATAAGAGGATACCTCTTCCCATTGCATATACAAAATCCAACTGTACTGGCAATGGACTCTTAAATTAACACTGTAAATGAGGAGCATCTTCTGTGGAACCAAGGGTTACCAGATAAACTTATGGCAGGCTGAGCTGCACACACAGCTCTGACCAATCACAAGTACATATTTCATACTAGGAGCTATGCCCCACTCACTTCACTCTCCAAGCCCACCTATCGCCTGCCAACCTCACATCCTACATCACCCTCCTCCTGATACACCTTGCTAATCCTCTTCCCATCCCCTTCCCTCTACAACTAACAACAAAAAAAATCCACAGAGCTTGCTGTCCCTTCATGACTCAAATGGACCTCCCACCTGTTTACCTGCCTGTCTCTGTCCTCAAGTTACTTCCTCTACCCCTATTTTTCCTTTAAACACCCTGGCATCTCTCTCTCTCTCTCTCTCTCTCTCTCTCTCTCTCTCTGTGTGTGTGTGTGTGTGTGTGTGTGTGTTTTCAATGTGATCTGCTAAGATATCTTGTAGCATTCAAGGATCTGAATATGTTTCCTGTTACTTCGGAGGCAAACACTGAAGGGGCAGGGGAGAGAATCTGATAGCATGATGCTTCCAGTGAAAGCTTTATAGCTGGAGATCACTTGACAGCATTCTTAGGCACAGAGGTTACCAAAGAAATGTCAGGTGTCTCTATTGCACAAGAACACTAATTGTCCTAAAGTTGTGGATGGAGGAAATATCAATGTGACCCTGCTATGTCAGAGGTGACTTTTAGAAGACATTTGAAAGCAGCCCTGTATAGGGAAGTTTTTAATGTTTGATGTTTTACTGTGGTTTTATAATTTGTTGGAAGCAGCCCAGAGTGGCTGGGGCAACCCAGTCAGATAGCCGTATTATTATTATTATTATTATTATTATTATTATTATTATTATTACTTCAGTAAAGTGAAAGGGGGGTGCGGGAATAAGTTTTGAGGCCACAAGTTGAGTATTGGCCATTGTCTCATACAGCCTTCACCAACCTGGGTCCCTAAAGATCTTTTGAGTTACAACTCCAATCAGCTGATATCATGCAAAACATCTGGAGGGCACCAGGTTGGACTAACGATTCTTCTTTCCTTAACTTAGCAATATAAGCTATTGTCACGGGTCTATTTTTCCAAGAGACTTATTTTTCTTTAACATACCACTGTAGCCCACCCACCAGCTAGGAAGCAAAACAACAGGCCGTGTTTCTGGCACGGACCATTTCTTTATGTGGAGAGGAGGCTTAACTGTGCATAACCTCCCCTATTATGCATGCACATACTTAGAGAATGTCCATACTGCTTGAGAAACAACAGTAAAGATATTTCTTTACAAAGTTTATTCTTCTTTGGCCATGCCAGCATTTATGAACCTCATGGACTCAGGCATTCTAGTTGTGCTTTCTGTTCCCCTGAAGGCAAAGCTCTTTGTGCTTACACATCTCATCTGTTGAGAGCTTTTATAATTTTTGCAGTAGGCCCAGGACCATGGGATATCCGATCATAAGAAAAACAGGGGAGGGGGGGAATGGATTTTTTGAAAGTCTTTCACTTAGTCAGCACTTTAATCACATAATAACCTAAGGCCACCTCAGCACAGGGATAAATGTCAGGACTTCCAAGAATGTTGACATAGGTGCCAGACAAATGAACAGAAGAAATAAAACCACTCTTTCCAGGAAGTGGCAGGAGAAGGAACAGGTACCAGAACCAGGAGAGATGCTCCCCTTCCCCCAACACACACACCTGAACTTAAATGCTAACACTTCCCCCTCCAAAACAGAAATGAAAAACTGCCTTGCCCTCACATCTCTGCCTACATCATAGCACCCCTGCTCTTCCCCAGTCGGCACAGGTCTCAGATACACACTGTTTTAGTTATTCATTTAAAATATTCCTATGCTGCCTTACAGTTCAGAATTTCCAGTGGCTTAGAATAACTCATTAAAAGAATACAAGCAGCAATGATCAAGAAAACAATTTGCAATAGGGAAAGTCAACACGTACAACACTCAAGGCAGATTTTTTTTAAAAAAATGCTGGAAGTTAAATGGATAGGGAAAATAAGAAAAGACTTTGGCTAGCACCTAAAAGACATTTATGTGGGGGGCCAGGTGAACCCCTCTGGGATGGGGTACTGTTTAGGGGTGGTTGTTGTGTGTGGAGAGGTGCTGGTGCTGTTATTGATAACATTTCTTTGTATCTTTCTTTTAGGTCTTACAGTTTATGTGGAAATTGTTCAATGTGTACTTCAAATGTTTTAGTTATTGTTATTTACTTTTATTACAGTACGTAATTTTTTACATGTTGTAAGCCACCTTGAGCATGGTTTTAACTTTGGAAAGCCAGCATAAAAATAAAAGAATTTATTGATTGATTGATTGATTGCAAGTTCCACAACCAGACATGTTCACTCCCCCATTTCCACCTGCCCCACTTCAGAAGGCAGCACCACCTAGAAGGAGGACTCTGAAGAAGATCTTAGTGCAGTGGTTTTCAACCAGTGTGCCATGGCACCCTGGGGTGCCTTGAATGATGGTCAGGGGTGTCATGGGCAACACTGGCCTCTGTCCCTCTTTCCTTCCGTACCTAATCTGATGTCCTCTCGTGTCTGTGCCCCCAAATGCTTGCACAGCTGTTTGTTGAAGCAGCCCTGGCTACAAGCTCTGCAGACAAATGGTACCTCTGAGAAGCATCTCTATGGGGGGGCAGCTCAGAGACCAGAGGGGTGGCAGCAGCTGCCTGGAGGACTCCTGATGAGAGGGGAGAGGAGAGGAGGGTGAGGGAATACTCCACAAGGAAGCGTGTTCAGAAAAGGGTGAGGGGCTGCCAGCTCTGCAGGAAAGGGGTGACATAATTTGGCTCCTGGACCCCACAGGAGTGCCATGGAAAAAATGTAGTTGGTCAAGGGAGCTGTGGACTCAAAAAGGTTAAAAACCTCTGTCTTAATGTATGAGTTTGGCTGATGTGGAAGATGTTTCTTAAGCTATGCGGTCCTGAACCATACACACAGGCTGTGCATAATGGCCACTAATAAAACTAGGCATCAGTATACGTGCTGCGTTTTGTCTAGTCCTGCCTTATTTATTTGTACAGATGCCCTCTATTAACCAAGGTGAGTAATGTATCCTTCCCACTTTGTAAAAATGTATCAAGATAATACAATGTCGCAATTTACATGATCATTCAACAGTGAACTTTCAGTCTTCCTAATGAAATTTAATCTTTAGACTTTATGTCTGTCAGTTTTATCTTTTGTTTATCCCCATCTACGCGCCATGCCTCTGAACTTTTCTCATTGCAAAAGGTATTTTGCTGTTGCTGAAGGACTCACACTCTCAGCATAGGTAGCTGAGATTATCCTGCATGCTGTGGAATCAAGGCATGACATGCTTTTAAAGGCATTTTTGAAAATCACTAGGTAACTTTATCTCTACAGTGCATTTTTAAGACATACTTTAACAACTATCAGTGTGCTCACATCATTGCCATTTACTGTGGCTGTAGCTCTCCTCCATCACCTGCTTTTTTCAACCAGGTTCACAAGTATTCTGTAGCTTTAGATCAAAGCTAGGAAACTTAAAATTGGATCATAAGTTGGTGAAATGCCATATCAAAAAATGACCACCCCTGGTGCAATTTACAGATGAGCTCACAAAATATGGACCTGCATTTCCCAGACGTGGCCTTTCATTTGAGGCTGCATTTGAAAGCAGCTTTTCTCACCTAACATTAGTTTTAGGTCCACAGTGATTCTCAATGCTACATGAATGTAAAACTGATCTTGTTCTTTTAAGTCATAATACTAGAACACTGGATTTTGATGAACTTGTACTACATTTTGCAGCATCAAAGACAAAAAAAACCAAATTGTTATAACCTATAAGAATAGCTTATTCATGAAAGATTATTCTTGATTTTCTTCTAGTGGGTTATTCTTTGTTTTTTATATTTTCTGTTAATTGGTGGCAAGAAAAATTAACAATTGTTGAAATTGCTTAGTAAACATTTTTGAATGTACATAAGTTGCAGTACGGCTGCAAAAATAAGGGTTAAATAAAAAGAGCTTACAGTCTTGTCTTAGAAAGGCATGCAGACCAGCTGAAATGCCCCAGAACATTTACATGCCCCCTTCCCAGAACCTTTAGGCTAGATACAGGCTTAGAACTTAAAGCATCATTGACCCAAATCTTTCAATGCTAACCTTCAATTCAGGTTCAATGGTCAATAAGTCAGCAAGCCATTGAGGTCATTAACTTTACATGTATACCCAAGGCATGATTGTGAGAGACATCTTGGGTGGTGCTTGCCCAGACAATCTTAGCCAAGTACTAAATTCTAATCATTCAGACACTTGGAATTGGGCATTATGGCAAGGGAAAGATTCACAACTCTCATCTGAGCTGTGTGGGTCTTGGTTCCGCATATGACCACTTTGGCATGAGAACCAGCAATGTCAATAAGCAGCAATCACACTGTATACAGAGATACACAGAGAGACATGAGAAAAATACTTCTGATATTAGAGATTGAGAATACTCAAAGATTCTGCTGGTGCACCACCAGCAAGTGGGTTTTGTGACTGACTTTCAGCTATAGAGATGGGGTAAAAAGGATGATTTGATTAAACCTCTTTACTGTCAAAGGGTTGAGAAGAATACTTCCTTATTCTCAATTTCAGTGATGGGGAAGCAGAGCTATAAACAGATCACTCTATCTCCCAGGAGTTATTTGAGTAAGAACAAGAACCAGATTGATTCCTCTACCTTCACAGTCTGGCCACTAAATGTGTGCCCTTTCAAAAAAACTTTTTTTAAAAAAACTGAAACATGAGCTAAACTAATGAAGCTGTTTTTCAGATCAGATTAAGTGCACAGTGATAGCAGAAGCTGAGTACTTTCTACATTCTCTTTTTAAATAATGTGGTCTGTGTACTGCCTAAAGCAGGATTTAAAATTTGTCTCAATGCACTATCAGGCAACTAAGCCACCGTCAAAACAGGCGGAGTAGGAATGAATGAAAACATTTGTTTTTCATGTATTCTATTATGATCATCAGGCAGCCGTATTTTTTTTAATTTCCATACATTTAGGTTTCATGGGCAAGATTTTAATTTGTCTACCTTCAGATTACAGGGCTCACATTTCACCTAGAATTTTAATGTGCCAAATGCAAGACTGAGCTGAGAGAAACTGATATAATAAGATATGAACGAAGCTCAAGGTAAAAATGCAGCTGTACTCTTCGAGGACCTTGTTTGTTTGCTGGACAGATTAACTTCAAGAATATGTTATGATTCACTCACTCATGTTACTTAATTCTCTTTTATATCTGATAGTTGCATAAAATGGAAACAGAAGAGCAATATTTTGAAACCTCATACAAGATAATCTAACAAGCAGAAAGCAATGAACAATGTTCTGCGCTGATCTTGATTTGATTTATTTTTCTTTTCTGTCTCTCTACCCCCAACCAAACCATCCACATGACATCCTGGGTTCATGATTTACTTTTAGATATATAATTGTCCAAAAGCTCATTAAAATAACAGAGAGGACATTTGTATACAGAGTAACTGCAAGGAATTCTGGGTCAATCAACAGGGCAAGCAAAGGCTGCCCAGATTCAATTCTACCAGATTCAGTTCAAGCCATCAACTTATAAAACTAGATGCTATCTTGCACTAGCCAAGAAAATAATTTAGGTCACTCCCCTCAAACAAGTCCTTTATTGTGCTCAGAAAACAATATATTCACAAACCGCAAGCAATAACAATTAAATCAATAAAGATTTGAGTTTTTTAAAGACTTTAAGGGGGAAAGTAACACTTAAACTGAATGTTTTGAAGGGAGGGAAATTAACATAAAGGTTTGCTTGCTCAGCTAGATTCTCTGATTAATAATTCTCTTTCCTTATGTTATTTCCCATGCCTGCTAAACCCTGCAGAAACATAGATCTAGATTGTTTTTATCCACTCCCCCCCCCATAGTGTACTTTTATCCTTGGTGCTGTTATCTGTAGGTTTGGTTAATGTAAAAATGAGCATGAGACAAGGTGAGTCAACCGCCTTGGAGGGCAGGATTTACAGGGCCGGCAGATCTGGCCTCCAATGACTACATCACCCACTGCTGCTGTCATAGCCATGGTGGCTGCAATGGCTGCAGCACACTTCTCGGAGACTGGCTCTGCTTGCTCCTCTGCAGTCCTTCCCCCAGTGCCACCACTACAGTGGCCTCTGGCTCTCGGTGAATAGGAGGCACTGCTGGTCTCAAGCCTCAAGGCTCTCCCCTCCATCCCCAAACTCCACCCATCTTTAAAATTATTTCTAGTGGCACCATTACTACCTGGCGTGCAGCTGCTGTCACTGTATCATTGGTCCAGGTAGCCCATCAGTTTGGTATTCTCTGTCTTGGTACAGGACTTCTTACCCAAGGAAACATCATGCTTTACCAAGCAAGATATATCTTGTTCACGTAGTTTGCTTCACAACAAGGAGACTTTTATTGCAGTATCAGATGTTACCCAACACAGTCAAGCAATTTCTGAAGCAGGGCTGGCCCAGGACATTTTCCTGTCTGAGGCAGAGTAGCAAATCGCAACTTCCCCTCCTACCCCACACCTCATAAGTCATAGTACATAGAACTGGTTGATTTGTTTTGGCACCCGAGGCAGAAAATCCTACAACAGCTTCTCTCTCTCAGCACCCCAGCAGTAAAAATGCAATAATGATAAATTAAATCAATAGCAGTGTCCTGCCCTTTCATGATACCCAACAATGGCTGCCTGGGGCATATGTGTCTTCCTAATACTAGGGCTGGCCCTGTTCCAAAGGAGTAGTCTGTTATAACTAATGCCAAAACGACTGTGGCACCAAAAAGATTTAGGGTATTTATTGTGGTGGGAGGTTTTGTGGACTTGAGCCCACTGCCATCAGATGTATAACATATGGTGGAGAGAAAAAGTTGTAAACTATGAGGCCAAAAGATTAAGTAACAAATCACTTCAGTCAATTGTGAGTGTTGTAATGATGTAGCCTTTTAAATGCCATCTCTGAAAAGTCTGCTTTATTAAGAGAGGGATCTAAGAAACCACCCAGCACAAGACTTTGAAATGGTGTCTTTCCAAAATATGTGTCTTATTGAGTCACAGAAATAAGCCTCTCCCATGTATGTTCTAAATTAGGCAAAAAAATATACATTTTATTTGCCTATAATTTAATTTATAATAAAATACTGCATAGTTAGTCCATTCCAAGTGTTCTATTATTTGTTACATTTAGTCACCCTGGGTTAAAAGAACATTTGGATGCTCCACAAAAAGGGATAAGAAAATCTGTGAATTTCTGTTTCTTTTGGTTTCTGATTTCCCAGTTGTTCACATTTTCAGATCAGTTTGTGAATTTTTTGAAGCCCGCATGAAAATTCACCTGAATTTTAGTGCAAATACACATTTGCATGCAATTCTACCCTGTAAACACACTTTTGCAAAGCAATTTCCCCTAACATTCCCCTAACATCCCTGACCCCTGACCCCTATCTACAAAGTAACCAAATTTTTAAAAACCAGATGTTTTCCTGCCTGGACTTGCTTTTATTGCTGTGCAAGAGCAGAACAGATGAAGAATAGAACAAGATATCAGGTCATAGTTATGAAGGGAGCAAAGGCCAAAACAGATGTTTGGTGTTGCATTTTCTGTTAAGCTAAAGGGCAGGATGGAGGGATGAATCAAGACCGTGACATAGAGGAAAGAGGACTTTAACTCTTTCTATCCTCATTCTTCCTGTCCTTACCTTACCTCCCAGTAATACTCCTAGATCATAGCAGCATCTAGAACACTAATGCCTCATAACAGAATTGTGTAGTGGGATCGTGTCTGGGGAAGAACAGCCTTTCATCTACTTCCATTACAGGTGCATAATTCTGTGGGAATTATAAGCATTTGAATGAACAGAGCCAGAACTGAGACAGTTCCTTCTCTTGCTAGTCTAATTGCAGGTGTAGGGAACTTGATTAGGATCAGAGCTACAATAGGGTGACAAAGGGTTAAAGCCCTACCACAACCCACCAACTAAAGTTTCAATCCACATCAGGCCCAAGCACCTCATTTTGCTGATTCCCCTCTCTCCTGCAGTAAATATAGAATCTGGAAGGGCAAACAAGAAGGCCCTAGGGACCAAAAATGAAGCCTCCATGAGTCACATCTAACCTGGAACCAAGAGATACCACCATCTGTGGACTAGATGAAGGATTATATTGCTTATTGGAGTTGGAGATGCTTCCAGAATGTTTGTTTGTTTGTTTGATAGAGAATTGGATTTAAAATGCTTAGCAGTTCATAATCTGCTATTTACAAAGAAGAGGGCAATAAGAAATCAGAACAGCTTTTATGCTCATTTTCAGGGATATTTCAATATTTTCACAACTAAAGCTGCTTGTTACAGCAAAATAGCTTCCCTGGTAGAGCAAGATGTTGTTTTTTGTCTTTACCAAATATCTGTGATAAAAAAAAATAAACATTTCATTCCACAGCATACCCAGATATATGATATATATGCCTATTTAGACAAAATTGGAAAATATAAAGGCAGTTCCAGAAAATCTGAGTCAATCCTATTGTTTTAATTACATTTCCCTCACCTATTCACTTTCATGAAACCTTCAACATATTTTTCAAAAGTGTTTCTTCTTCAATATATAAAAAAAATTGCTCAGTCGCCATTTTTAAATATTTTGCTACAGGATTTATATAGTGGACATTCTAATAGATAGCCAAACAAATGGGGTTGTAGCCAAATATGGACTTGGATCCTGCATGGACCTTTGCAATACTAAAGAGTTGGCCAAGCATAGGTGATTTGTTGCCATAGAAGCTAATGATCAAAGACATCATTTGGGAGCAACACCACAGCATAGCACACACTACATCTTTATGTCAATATAATTAGTATATACAGAGATATAGAGATGTGTATGTATTTGCAGAGCCAGAAACCACTCATTAATTCACCAGATTTTAGCACTGGAACACCCCAAATTCCTGCATACATGAAAATTTGGAGAATTTCTCCAACTTCCCAAAAGTGACCACAAAGGAGAACCTTTCCTCATCTGGTAAATTATGGTACCATGCTCTAAAGTTTAATGATGCTTCCTGGCTTCCTGTAACCTATTTATTTTCATATTAAGTTATGTTTGCACATAATTTGTTATGTCAACATCTCTCAGGAAATCATGCTGCTAGTTCTTAACACTAATTTCTTTCCCCTTGCCTGCACAAGATGTTATGACTGTCTTCTCTTGCTAAAAGAAGCAATTATTTACATCTGGAATCTGTAAGGACTGCAGAGGGGAGTGATAGTCTGTGTTTGCCATCAGAGGTTGGCTACTTTCACCTCTCTTGTCATCTCTCCTGTTCTCAGAGCCTTCATAAAGGAACTAATTCCAGAAGAACTCTGAGCAGGATCTTTGACCTCATGTGATACAATATTATTTTTATAATCTGCCTATGATGGAGCTAAATCATGACTAGACATCACATTTTCACCACCCAAATAATCCTAATAATTTGAAAGGCATATACGTAGACATGTTTGGGCCTATATATTAACCTCCATTTATCTTCCAGGGACACCAGGGGATTGGATCAGGGACTATCTGGGGAGAAAACAAAACCCAGATGCTCTACTACTGAGCTACTACTATGTCAATAAGCAGTAGAAATAATAATTATATAATTTTACTATTATTATACATAGCAGGTGAGCTTTGTGAAGCTCATACTCAAACTCTACTATCCCTTCCAACAGCATCAGCCATTCACAAAGGCAGAATCAACTTACATTCCATGTGAAATATGTGAAATATGTTGGGCTCCTTGTGTCTTATCCACATGTTCAGGTAATCCTGCGGTCACAGGTCATTTGACTCTAAAAGAAAAGGTTAAACCAACCTAATCTGAATGTGTATGCTTTAAAATGATAAAATACTAGATATGTCACACACACACACACACACACACACACACAGCATTAGTTCTACTTAATGGAAGAGGTGGTGAATTTAAAATCCAGACTTCAAATTCTGTCTTTCCATTAATCTGAAAGTATTCTTGGTTCTGAAAGCATCTTCAAAATATGTACTCACAAATGAAACTATTGGAATATTAAAATTCAAAACTTTACTGACTCTGGTCAGATATATTCCTTCACCTGAACTGGACGGTATTGGCTGGTCTGGGGGAAAAATTAGCCTACCCATTAGTGGACCTATTTTATTCACATGGTTGATCCATTATGAATTCTATTATTTGCCAGACTTTGGAAGAATACAGAGATAAATGTGCACACAAAAGAGCGAAAGAAGACTGAGTGTCATCAGTATAATTATGACCCTATAAGCCATATTAGTCTAGCATCTCCCTCAGAGAAATGGCACAGATGGTAAACAAAAGGAATAACAAACCAAGCTCATGCAGGATTCAGAAGCTGAGGGCATATGGGGAGGAGGAGCAATTCAGTAACAGCCTCTGGGATTTGTTTGAAAAACATGCAGAACCGCTCTCTGGAGACGTTATCTATTCTTGCTGGAATTTTCCATTAAATCAACCATATCGGATCACTGGTGAAAACCGAAGGTCAAAGGAAGGTCACTCAAAACCATCAAGAATGTTTGGCTTCTCTCTCCTGCCTTGAGGAGATCATAGACAGATGAGATTAATGTTGTTTCCAATGCCAAGGCTATGTCTGATGCTTGTCTGAATGGGCTCCCAGCACTTCCATGATATCAGATGTCAAGACATGGTCATATAGGCAGCTGGGTGATGACATTGGGTGATAGTGCTCTTTAAAGGAAGAGTTGTATATACAGCTTATTTGAAAGATTGGCACCAGTTTGAACTTCACTGAAGGAGCACTAACAAGGATACAAAAGGTATGCATATTTAAAGATAAGCAAACAAAAAAAATGAATAGAAAGTGGGTAGAAAGGATAGAAAATGAATAGAAAGGCTATGACAACAGAACCATGGCCTGTGCTTTTGACTCAATGAGGAGTTCACATATGGCTGATCAATGTTTCTCAATTGCACTTTCAGTTCAAGCCTCTAGCAGGTCATGGTTTAGGTTTGTCTATTGCAAAATGCTTTGCAGATCAATTCACTCATATTCATGCTAACCTGGATGCCATAATTAGTACCGGTCCAGTACTAACCTTCAGTAACTTTAGCTCCTTATGTCTAGTTACACCATGGGCACAGCTGAAGGATGCATGCAAGATCCTTAAAGAGAGGTCATTTGGTGTTTTGGGATTCAATGTCACCAGTATGCTGATGGTGCGCTCTCTCTCTCTCTCTCTCTCTCTCTCTCTCTCTCTCTCTCTCTCTTATCTAAATCCATTCTATTCAAGTTCTGAATGTTGTTGGGAATGGACTGGGTGAGGGTTCATCCAAACAAGATAGAGGTGCTTCTGGTCAACCAAAAGGCAGAACAGGGAATGAGGTTCAACCGGTCTTGAATTGAATCCCCCCTGAAGACCATGAGAGTCTATGTGCTGGCCTAGGAGTCCTGATTTAGCTGTGGTCATGCAAAATATATAGCTCATTCTAGAAACCTCCAGGTGTTTCAGACTACAAATTGGGCCGAATTGGCATGACAATGTTAAGGAATGCTGGGAGTTGTTGTCCAGAATATCTGGGGGAGGTTGGGAAAGGGTTTTATATAGCATCTTCTATAGCTCAGTCATTGTCTTAAGTGTCTAGTTGAAGACTATAGATTGTATTATTTCTATGCAAAGCAAGTGTTGCATTAAGGGAATACTTGCTTGAGTCCCATTCATCTAGAAGTCTTATTCTCTTTTTTTAGAAGAGTGAAATTTTAGTAGTTCTACATAACTCCCTCTCCCTCTCTCTCTTTTGAATGAATGTGATACTGAGTGGGGGGGGGGGAATTTCCCCTTGTTCAAGAAAAAGTCATGTAGATGAATGGGTTTTTAATACAATTGTTATAGTGTTAAAATCATGTCACAGTAGTGGTGACAAGTTTACTAATATCTGTTAAAATCATACATTATATGCAAGGATATTCATGGGCCAGTTCCCCCAGGCTTTCCTACCCCCATACCCCAAGTCTGAATCAAAGTTCCAGTTCCTGTGTATATACTTGCAGAATAAGTGGTTCTTCAGCATTCCAGCACACAGCATTTCCATAAATAGTTCCACCCTAAAATTAGTGGGTTACTAACTGGGCATTCCTCATGCAAGAATGTTATGCCAGTTCCACTTGGCTGAAAACACAAGCTTTTGACTAGCGCAGTGCGAAAAACAAGTAGGGTAAATCATTCTCCACAAATGATACCTGCGTGTGTTTAGCTCTCTCTCACATACACACACACAAATCAAAGATGGAAAATGTGGAATTAATGAATAATAATTGAATAATAACAAAGTCAGATGTCAAATTAATAACATCAAAGGCAGCTGAATAACAAATGATAGCACATGCAGAGAAATGAAAGAAATATGAGACAGTGCATCCCAATTCAGCTCATGTTTGTTTATTAAACATTACAAAACTAGTAAGCAGAAAGGAGTGTGAAAAGTGTTATAGATTTATGTTGAGCAAAGCTGCCTGATTCATGAATCACTGGAAACGTTATATGAGTCCACATTTATTTCGTAATGAATGGAAAATTGAACCATATGGGGTCCATTCCACTCCATTTTCATTCATTTTGAAATCAATGGCACGAGCAACAAATGGATATTCATTTATCACTTGTCCATGGGTGAGAAGGCTTACCTTTCTCCAGCCACCATCTTTATGTGCCCAGAATGCCCTTGGCATCACATCATTCTGGAGCACAAAAATGCTTTGTGTCTCTCCTCCACTGGTAGCTGCCATTTTCACATCTCTCCTATAATGATCCTGAATTACTTCTCCGTTCAGGTATTAAATTCTCAGAGCTTACCAGATCTCTTTTCCTAAATAAGAACCAAACATACTTTACTTTGTGAGCATTGCAATTGGACAAATGAAATAAACAGGATAAATGCAATCAAATACTTGCAGTGATTCTGAGAAACCTACTAGTTCACAATCATATGACACAAGATATAATCTGGATTGTAATGTGCACAATTATAGACTATCAACCTTTAAGATTTCGTGCAAGAACCCTCATGATCCCCCCCCCCAGAGAAGCAACATACATCACTAGAAGAATCACGAGCTTTCCCCAACCAATGTGTACAAAAACATACATAAGAGAAAATGTGCATTAAAATGCACATATTACAGAAAATGGTATACAAAATGCATTACATTAGAGAAAACCACTTGCAAAATGTGTATATTAGGCAAGCTGCATACAAATATATGTTTGTAAGGAGAAATACATACTAAAATGCTAATGGCTTTTTAGTAAGGTGTTTGTTTTAATGCAAAATGTTGCCAAAATGCAGAGAAGTGAATATAAGATTGGAAAGACAAGAAACTTGGAGAACTGAAATTGAAAATCTTAAGTGTGCAATACCAAACTTGCAAATCAACCTTAAGCCACAATGAGCATAAGGTTGGAAAGATTATGTGGCCAACTGTAACTGTAATAGACATATTTTAACCTTTTATATATATAAAAAAATATTTAGTGGAAGGTTCTTGGAGAAACCAAATCTAGCAGGTGGCCATAGTTGTACCATTAACTCTCCAGCAAACATAAAATGAACCAAATATTAACATGATGTCGCATTTATAATAACTTACAATTTTCTGTTAACACCTATAGAGATTAATTAAAATATTTTGGTTCTTTTCCAGAGTCAGCACAGCTGCTACAGAAGAGAACAAGGTGTTGGGTTTTAAGAGGGGTGGCCAACTTTTTTTTTCTTGGCAAGGCTTCTGTGCCTTTAACAGCTTCCTGACAGTGGCCTCCCATTGGAAGTCCAAATCATCTCCTTCCTGACAGGAGTGTCTAGTTAAAGTATGGGACTGTCAGAACACTTGACATATAAATGAAGAGTCCTTAATGGTTTGTCCAAAATAGATCATTTTTATTTGACATGGTTAAATTTTTCTACTATGTTAACTCAATTGACCAGCGCATTAAACCCTCTGTGTTCAATGTGTGTGCAACCATGCATACACACATCAACCTGATCCTGGAAGTGACCTGAAAATGTAACAAAAAGGGACAGGGGTGGAATGGGGTCTCCTCAGGCTTTTTAAATGGTGTTTTGAATATACAGTGGTACCTCGGTTTTTGAACATCTCAGAAGTCGAACTTTTCAGTTTTCGAATGCCGAAAACTCAGAAGTAACTGCTTCAGTTTTGGAACGCTTTTTTGGAAGTCGAATGTGCCACGTGGCTTCCGTATTGAGTTTTCCGTAAGTAAATGCTCTGGTTTTCGAACGTTTCGGTAGTCGAACTATCTTCTGGAATGGATTACGTTAGAAAACTGAGGTACCACTGTATGTGATTTCATGAATGCATGCAGTGCTTTAGAACGTAACCCTTGCATAAAAGGGGAATTGCCTGTACACAACGTGCTTCTAGTTGATACTAATCATAGTAATCTATAAACATCTATAAAGAACACAGAGCATCCCTCTAGGAATGTTCTATGCTGGTAGTACACCATGTTGGACATTAGACAATATTAGCTTAACAGACATTATCCAGTATCTGGAAAATCCTTTGAAAAGGAATTGTCGGACTGCTGAATTGCAACTGTGTTGACCAGCTTTGTGCTGGCAATATTTCTGAAAGTGACCTTATGCAAATTCAGCTCTGGGATCCAAAACAGCTCACTCCAGACTGAGCCAACCATGTGTTACTAGAAATTTAACATCAGATTTTCGTTTTTATTTTTCCTCTGCTTGTGGTTTAATGCATTCTTCTCAATGGATTTTGTTCTGAGATGCGCTTACATTGCATTGTAGCTATGGCTTCACCTTAGCTCTCAGGTGCAATGTCATTTTAAATTGAGAGATAAAAACTGACATTGAGCCCTTGTAGTCCATGCTTTTCTTTGAAAGCCCATCTGGCCCTAATTTGAGCAATATAAATAGATTTGTACCTTTTGCCTTTCCTGTCACCGCAGAGAGCCTTGTGACACTTGGCAATATATCCTGGGCCTAAACATAAGCATCTATATACTAAACGCCATTCACGCTTGACAAGAAATTTGTGCTTTGGAACAGAGAGAAGCCATCTTTATATAAATAGGATGTTTGCATTGGGGTTTTTCAATCAAAACAAAGTGGCAAATAATTTTTGGAATGTATCTTACCTTTCACTGTAAGCAATGTGCTGTCCTGGATAAATAAAAAAAACTGTGATGCTTACATGCAAGACCTACAGCACAAAAGTTTTAGCAGAGTCTTGAAGACGATTATAGAAGAGCTGGCTGTGTTGTGACAGGGTTCGAGTCTCAGTTCAGTGCCTCTTTCTGTAGCAGGCTGCAATGACTTTTCTTTCTTCATGCAGACATGGCTATGGTTATTGGTGCGTTTGTGGTGTCTAGGCCGGGTTATATGATTGTATTTCTGTTGAGATCCTTACAAAACACAACAGTTAATTTCCTGAGAAAATTAACCCTCATCCTAGGCCACCAGGAACACAATTCACTAGAACATCAGAACTGCATGGCCTTATTGTAGCTCAGTTCAAGGTCATGGCTTAGAACCGCTAAATGTTTTTATTAGGTCACATCTCAACAGGGATGTTGCAAGGAGCCAGATTCATGGTGTTAATGTTAGCAGCATGGGACCTAAGTACCTTATGGGTTGACTTTCCCAATATCTACTATCCTAGGCCCCATCATAAACATGGCCCTCTTGATGGTGTTTCTCCATTTGTGGGATGCCCTCTCTGCTGAGGTCCATCTGCCTCCCTCACTACTGACTTTCTGGAGAATTCTAAAGACAGTCCCTGGAAAAGACCCTGATGTTGGGAAAGATGGAGGGCACAAGGAGAAGGGGATGACAGAGGATGAGATGGTTGGACAGTGTTCTTGAAGCTACTAACATGAGTTTGGCCAAACTGCGGGAGGCAGTGAAGGATAGGCGTGCCTGGCGTGCTCTGGTCCATGGGGTCACGAAGAGTCGGACACGACTGAACGACTGAACAACAACAAAGACAGTCCACTTTACCCGGGCTTTAGATGGCCAACTGAAATCAGTAACTATGGGGGTATGTAATCTTTTGTAAATGTTTTCACATGGTTTTAGTTGCTTTAAATAACATTTCATTTTAAGTTGCATTGTTTAAACATGTTGATATTTGCTGCCTGAGTTGAATGACAAGATGGCACATACACCCATTCCAGGTTCAATTCCAAATACAGTTGAATCTGACTTCAGTACTGATGATGGGGCAGCATCCACCACCATACCTGAGTCCAGTAAGCTACCCTAGAGGAAGCAGAGCAGGCCACATGGCACATGCACTTCTGTCTCCAACACACTGGCACCACTCCCTCCCTCTAGCACCTGCTGCTTAAGGCAACTGCCTTCTTCTAATGATAAGGATGGCCCTGTGGAGATCCCAAGCCCTAACTTTGAGCTAAAACACCCCTTTAACAATGACTATTGGTGCACTACATTCTGGCATGAAAATCTCGAGAACAGGCATTCTCAATAGTTACTCTGCATTATGAAAGCTATTTAGCTTGGAAATTTGTGACCGCCCTAGCCTGAGCATATTTCTGAAGCAATATAAGGTCAGATCTAACCACCACATTTTCCATATGGAGGTGTCTTTGGGTGGGTGGATGAAACACCCCCACAGTGGGATTCTCCATACAGCTAATGCTACCACATTTACTGCTCTGTGATTCTTCTGTTGCCAGGAATATGCAGCCCTGATGTGGAAACTCTCCATGCAATCTGAGCCACACTTTTCATCAAGGTACTTCAGCCACAGCACTAGCAGGGGATGCACCATGTGCAGGGAGAGATCACACAATCCCTGGGAGGCCAGAACACAAAGCAGGAGGGAAAAGGAAGTGGATTTAAAGTGGTGGGAGGGCCCCCCTAAGAACTTGGCTTTGGAGATAATTCTATGGGTAGCCCTGAGAATCACTACAATCTTAACCTTGTCTGTTACGATCCATTCTCATGACCTTCTGCAATTCTCCTGGAACAGCAGTGTCTTAAATTGTTACAGCGTGCATGCCTTTAAAAACAGCTGTTAATAGCTGCCATTGCCAAGGTGTTAGAGGAAAATCCCACCAACACCCACCATCATGGTTTGCATTAACAGATACATTTCCCTGCATTTGCTCCCTTTGCCTCTGTGTTTCTCCTTCATATACAAAGAGTAGGGAATGTAACATCCTCTTATTCTGAGTTACACTGAGCCTGGAATCCTATCTGAAACGGAAGGGAAAGCAGCTGGAATGGTAACAGGAACTGAAACATCCATAGAGATTTTATTTCTATGGAATTTCCACTGGGAAATCCCCAATAGCTCCTTGGGATGTTTAGCCTTCAGGGATAGAGGAAATAGATGCATCCAAGTAGCAGTGGCAAAATTCAATTAATACAAATGGTTCTATATGAGGATCACATTCTTTTTTTGGGGGGGGGATTTAAAATCCTTTAGTAGTAGCAAAGAGTTTAATTAACATGGAACATGGGAACGTTTGTAAAGTAAACCAAAGGATTTTAAAGTTGTTAATAACAGTGGTGCTATTTTTATTTTATTTATTATTTTTTGCATTGATTTATATTCTACCTTTGAGGATATAAATCCTTCCAATCCAGCTTACAAATAAGTTATATATTTTAAAAACACATGGAATTCAGCATCATGCTAAGACAATCATTCGACCAGCACAATCAGTCTTGCTTGCCAGATGGAATGTTCTCCCCTTGCCTCCCCCTGCACACTTTCCTTGGGGTCCTCATAGCCCTCTAGAATGGATTAGAGGGGCATAGAGGAGCAAAGAAGGGAATGCCCCATTGCACGAGAGGGAGACCTTGCACTGGCTTCCATTAGCTAGTTGAAACTAGCCCTTAAGGAAGAATTCTTACACACTGAAGTCATCAGGTTCCTTCCCATAGAGCAGTTGATGGTAGATAGCCCTGTGGGGCAGGGAGGGCTCAACTAGAGCAGTCCCTCCTCACTCTCTTTCCTGGACCCATTTCCACGGGATGGTTGAAGGTACATTACCCTGTACATTACCCTGTTGAGGTAGACAGGGGGAAATGTTCTATATATTCCAGAGTATTCCATATAAAAGCCAAAGAGACCTTACAAGACCAGCTCTTATATAATTCCATTGGCTACCTGCTTGCCACTGAGATCAATTCAAGGTTTTGGTTTTGAAATATAAATCCCTAAAAAAAATTCCTGAAAATCCCTTTAAATCCTATGCACACTTACCTGTAGGAACATCTCACCAAATTAAATGGAATTTACTTCTAAGTAATCATGTCTAGAATTGTGCTCCCCATCATGTTATTTTCTTGTGAACTTAACAATATATGCTATTGGTTTTGAAGGTAGAGGTAATAACATCTGCTGGATTTGAAGCACTAATGTGTTCTTATCCCATTATCTAGCTGGAGCTGTATATAAAACCAGGAGAAAACTCAGCCAAGAAGAATGACATAATCAGAGCTTAGTTGGGGATAAATACAGATAATTTTTGGCACCAGCAAAGTCTACCTTAGCAACCATATATTATGACAATGATTTTTATACTAGTGAGAAGAATAAGTAAATATGGCCAATGGGCCAATTGCATTCTAGATCTAGTGCAGGGGTGCCAACTTGAATAAAATATTGGGGGAGGGGCAAGTAAGCCCCACCCCACATAATCAATCACAAGACACAGTGCACAAACCCCATTTGAATGGCAATTCCCATCAACTTTTGAGGGGGCACACCCCTCAAATATTTGGGGGGGGGCAAAGGGACCTTGGCCACTAAGAATTAGCTCCTATCTAGTGTGTGTGTTTGTGTGAATGAGCCATTTATTACATTTAATGAGGTAAAAGAAAAGGTGGGCAGTCGTTTCCCTTTCTTTTTCGTTCCATTCAAATTACAAATTATTTATTACCAGGTCATGAACTAACTTTGAAACGTCTTCCTGCTATGAAGCTTTAAAAGAGCCTATTGTCTAAAATGTAGGCAGTTCTACCAGGTGATATAAAATATAAGCAATTATCGGAGCACTATTTTGAAATGCACTTCACTGAATTATGTGCAGGTTCAGTCCTAAGTATACTTTAAAAATGTCACTGAAATAAACTTTCTACACAATTTGGTTTCAATATACCTGCCAGCTTAGGGGAGGAAATGAATACCAACGGCCGTGGGAGTTGCTGGAGAATTGCTTGAGAAATCAATCTGTAGAGGCCAATTTTTTCCACATATGGGGGAGTTACAAAAAAATATATATTGGCAAACCATTTTCAATATTTTTAAGGATGTAATCTGTTATGAAAACCCATGCTATTCATTATTTTGTTGGCTTATTCAGAGGACAGAGTGAGAACAAAACATCAGGTGTTGGTTAGCAATTCATTGCTGACAGTCAGAATCCTATTGGCAACAGTGTGAGGGGTAGTGACACCTTTGCTGGGATGAATAGCTGAGAAAAGCAAAGATGTTTGTCCATTTTAGACAATTGGTCTCCTTTTATTAGAGATCAGAATAGAGATGAACCTGAAGAAATCTCAGTGCAAAAAGGGATAGCTATGATTTCACATTCTTTTTAAAGTGAATTTTCATGTGATTTTAACATGTATTTATTGCATTTATATCCCACCTTTTTCTTTAAGGAGTTCAAGGTGGCATACATGGTATTCCCTCTCCTCATTTACTTCTCACCGCTGAGAGCCATGACTGGCCCAAGGTTACCCAGTGAGTTTCATGGCCGAATGCAGATTTGAACCCTGGTCCTCTGGGTTCTAGTCCAACATTCTAACCACTATACCACACTGGCTCTCTGTTAATAGAGTATTAATACTCTGTGGTCAATGATGTCAATTTTCTATGGTCCTGCTTCTCTTTCAATTACATTGGTTGCCTTTTAAAACTAAATACGACCTTTTTTGGGGGAGGGGGTGGAATACAAAATATTTGGAGGTCAATATTGTGTTGCTGGTGATCATTAACATCACAAGTACTGTCCTATAGTACTGTTTACTAAACCATCTTCCAAATGTCAATGGCAGTAGCAATTATAATGCTTGGGAGGAGGAATCACATATTTCCACTAACTATAGATTGTGCTAGAGAAATAGGATACAAAAAAGTGCTGCCTAAAAGGAAAATGTCAGAATCCCCAACCAGGCACTCCCTGTTCTAAAAGATCGTGTGGGTCACCCTTTTAGAAAATTGATATTTCCCACCCACAGTTTAAGGGTGCTTCCCAGTTACTCCTATTTTGTCACTATTTCAAGTGCATAGTGGTAAACTAAAGTAAAGGTAAAGGGACCCCCGACCATTAGGTCCAGTTGTGTCAGACTCTGGGGTTGCAACGCTCATCTCGCATTACTGGCCGAGGGACCCGGTGTACAGCTTCCGGGTCATGTGACCAGCATGACAAAGCCGCTTCTGCCGAACCAGAGCAGCACACGGAAATGCCATTTACCTTCCCACCGGAGCGGTACCTATTTATCTACTTGCACTTTTGACGTGCTTTCAAACTGCTAGGTGGGCAGGAGCTGGGACTGAGCAACGGGAGCTCACCCTATCGCGGGGATTCGAAACGCCAACCTTCTGATCAGCAAGCCCTAGGCTCTGTGGTTTAACCCACACCGCCACCCGTGTCCCAGTGGTAAACTACAATTGCACAATTAAAGTAGAATTGGTACTCTAACACAACAAACCCACCTCCACACACATGGAGGGTTTTCCATTAAGGAATGTGCGGAATAACAATTGTTTGTGTGATCTTGTGTACCCTCCCTGAAAACAAATCAGAATGAATGCTCAATGAACAGCCAATGTTGTATAACCTCCCAGCAAACTTTGTGCACAGCAATTAGGCTGAATGTTCAATAAACAGGCCATCTGGAAGTGACTTAAGTCCTGTTACATGTGTAACAGTTAGTTAGATCAGTCCTGCTAAAGTTTGAAAGATATGTAAATTATGCCCAAGTGTAGACTTTGGATCCTTAGAGAACAAATCAGAATGACATTTCCCCAAAGATCAAGGACTGCACTCAAACACGGCCAGCTTTTCAGGGTCCTCTTCATTCAGTGATGTTGCAAATGTCTTCTGAGCACCATCTGTTGAGTCTAAAAATGAGCTGTGAGGCTCAGCTAGAACCTGTCAAATGTAAAGCAACTATTCAGGAGATCCTGGAAAGCACCAAAGAGCATTTATGAGTAACTGAAGTCTATCACAGCTTGAAGAAATGGAACACAACAGAGTTACAAATAAAAATGGCCAGGGATTTCAGTGGCATATTGCAATGCCAGTTTCTCTTCTGAGAAGCATTTTACAGTATTTCCTCTCTCTCCCTTTCTCTCTCTCTCTCTCTCTCTCTCTCTCTCTCTCTCTCTCTCTCTGTGCCCCGCCCCCCACTTCTGGTACTGTCTTACCTGAGCAGAAGAAATTTCAAAAAGTGAGTAAGAATCTGTATTCACTGGCATAAAGCAGTGAAGTAAATTAAACAGTTTGCATTAAAGTTGCCAAGGATCTCTCAGATGAACACGAATTGAACTTTGAACTGAACATGAAGCAAACTGGTTCATTTTATACTAGTTTTGGACACAAACTACAGTTAGCTCCTTTTTGGATGTGTTGAACTAGAACTATCAATATTTCTCCATGTTGTGTTAAGTTTTAAATGGTGAGAAAGAACTGTATGCCGGCATACCGCTCCAAATCCCATCAACACAAAACTCATTCTATTTCCCAAGTTAGCAGGGTTCCAAATTGTGTTGTTTTTTTCCCTAGAAACAATCAACACAGAATTGAGTGCTAAACTTCTACTAAAAGATCACATAGAATGCAGAAATGAACAGGCAAGGAAACATCTTGAAATCAGACTAAAGTGCAATCAAAATGGTGCATAAGAGAAACTTCAAATGTCAGCTCTCCTTCACCTCCTTTCACTTTTGATCAATCCAGACATTCATTGCTTTTCAGTTACTCCTAATTATGAAACATCTGTAATCACTGAAGAATGAGCAATGATCATTTGTTTTTCTATAAAAACCAATTGATTAATTACTGTTTCTTGTGCAACAAGCATGTCCTCATTGTCGTTAAATCCTTTTGCAAAGATATCAAAGCGCAGGTGTCCTTTTTATTCTTTTAAACAATTATTCCACACTAGGGAAACACTGAAGGTGGGGGGATACCATAATGTTTCATTTAAAAGTCTGATCTGAAGCCAGTTAGGAGATGTAACTGCAACTCACAAGCCTACTATTGCCTGAACTCAGAAACCTCACTCAGAATCACCAAGAATTCTGTCTATTCAAGAGAAAGGAAGGCAGCAATACCTTACAATGCCCTCAGAATCAGTCTGTGGGGCTAATCATGACAGAGTTCAAATCTCAGATGAAGAGAAGAATAAATGTCCTGTTGATTGAGAAGATAGGTAGCTAGGGTTGCTTTTAAGAACTAAAGATAGCAATTTATATACAGCTCCCAAGTGACACCCCACTCTAATATGGATCAGGCCTCCTCAGCTGCAACAGCTGGATGTTATCAACCAATGTTGTCATTTTGTACATCTCTTTTCCATATGAATGTGCCGGAAGCAGCCCATGATAGAACAAACAAGAACAGGATGGCAGTACATATCAAAGCATAACAAGTTGTTTATTGCATTTGTATCCCATACTTCCTGCAGGAGCCCAAGGCGGGGACTGTAATCCTATACACACTTAGGCAATTCACTCAGAACTAAGCCCTACTGAATTCATTGTGGCTTACTCCCAGGTTAGTGGAATGAGAACTGCTGTCTTACCTGGGAGTAAGTACATTAAATTTAATGTGACAATTAAAAAAAAAAGACATCCCAATGGATAAATAATAAAACTAGAAAAAAGCAAGCAGCTAAGGAACTGGAAGCTTTTCTTGGAGATAAAAGAGAGAGGTTGTTTGAGGACATTTTTTTTTAAAAAGGTAGCCGTTTTTAGTTTTGATGGTCCATAATGAATTATTCACAACCTCTCATTTCCAGTTACTAATATTTTATATTTGCTTTATTGATTTGCCTTATAAATAATAAACTGCGTAATCTTGTTAATCAGCAGCATGGATCTTAAATCTGTGACACAAACCTTGATTTACAACTTTTATGTTTTGAAGGTAATCCTCTATGATGGAAAAGTTCCTATGTGAGAAAACAGTAGGATCAGATTTTTATTTTATCTTTTGCTATACAGTACTATATTATGTGCTTCTAATTAAATCATGCATGTATTATTAGTGTTTTACTGGCTTTCTTCATAAAGTCAAAACAAATCAGGTGTTTAGCAATCCTCTTTGTTGGCAAATCATTTGTGGTGAAGCAATCCTTTATGTTAGTGGAGAGAAGTTAATGAGTGAAGGAAAGTAGAGAAAATATACCAGTTTATATTTAATTTGAGGAAATACAGAGTATGAATACTGGTATGTTTAGAATTTCCTATTGGGTGACTACTTTGAAACTGGAGCTGTGGGGAAAAAAAGAAATTTGCTGTCTCTGAATACAGCTCTTGATATTTCTTTGTATGCTTTATTAAAAACAGGGAATTCAAATGATTCTGTTGATAGTTGTACATCATAATGGAAGCACTATAAATACACAGGAATAGTTTTAAGGAATATTTTGAGTTGCCAAGCTGAATAGAGGAACCAAAATAAAACGGAAGGAAACAAATAAATTCTATATTAAACTAAAAGTAAAAAATTATGGTTAGTGAAATTGCATGATTCTACAATGGAAAATTAACTCCAGAAAAGCATACAGCATTCTGTTTTTAAACAGGATGTAGCACCATGATTGAGCATCAGTAAACCTGACAAGGAACGGACCTATGTTGGTCTGTCCAACCCTACTGGAATCTCAAGAGACATTAATATATACTCTAGAATACAACCAACAGACAAAAATAGGCATATTTCATTGGCCATATTTCTAATATTTTCAAATCACCATGAGATTTTCACTGGAGAAGATGAAGAGGATCCCACCGAAGGGTTAGCTGGGACTGGGACACCCCAAGGCAAACAGGGGATGGGGAAGGAAGTCCTCAAATGGTGACAGAGGATGGCAAGAGGATGGGGGTCAGTGCATAGGAACCAGAGCAGCAGGACCCATCACCAGAGCCAGAGGGCCGCCTATCTCCATGAACACTGTGGGCTCTGAGGCATAGGGAGCAGCAGGAGTGGTGGTCTAGGAGACTAAGGCAGGCAAGGCCCACAGCCCAGACCACCAGCTGGCCAGGTGGGTCTCACAAGCTCTGGGAGGAGAGGTGTGATTCCTTAGCTGGAGGAGGCTTGGAACAGGTGAGGGTCACATGCCTCATCAAGTCCAGATGCTAAGGGAAGCAGAGCTGAGACGTTGTGTTTACTCAACTGCCCATGTTGATGGACCTTGGCTTGGCTGCTCCTGGACCTCTATGGGACTGTGCTTCAGGTTTGACTCTGGCCTGTATCCTAACTGACCTTGGACAGCATTTCCTGATCTTTGGACTTTGCTTGTGTGGCTTCACCCCCAGACTTTGAACTTAGGACTTGACATACTGACTTGTTGCCAGGTAGGCCAGGGGTTCAGAACACATAGCTGCCCCTCCCTGATACTGATTTTCATGGTGTTGTCACACTTGCCTGGGTCTAAGGCACACACTTGTGAACCTGTGTTTCCTTGTCCAACAGACCTCTCCCACTGTTGTGCTCCAGCCATTGGGTGAACAAGTGGGGCCTCCTGGCTTCCCAACACCACGTCGCTGCGAGTTATTGAGAGGAGGATGGGCAAGGCATTGGGGACATCAGCACAGTGCAGGCACAGCATGCTGAACTCTCCACTGCAAGAGGAGAAATGGCATAGTTGACAACTGCCAGAAATGCACGGCATTGGGAAGCCAAGAGAGCAACACAGCCTCGGCTGTGCCATCCTGCTGGGTGCTATGGTTAGCAACCAGTATTCAGAAGCACTCTGCCATTTATATAGCAAATATGACTAGGAGACATCAATGGTCTTCTGCTCCATGACTTTGTCTAATACCTGCTTTAAAAACCATCTATAACGTAAGTTACTTAGTTTTCATCTTCCAAAAGCCAATGCCTTTGAAAGTGCAGGGCGTGTGTTTTGTGCAATCAAAGTTGTGCCCTATCCTCAGCCTCCTCGTGCTCAAGGATGAAATATGTAGACCTCATGACTAGAAGCCAGCAAGATGCGCCAACACCATGACATTGTGTAAGCCCTCTTAAGGATTTCTAAATTGGTGGCCATCACCACATCTTTTTGCAACAAATTCCATAGTGAAGTTACGTTCTGTGCATTGACTACAACTCCACAAGGAAACACAGGTTTGTATGCATTCAATAGGCATCTCTTTCAATACTGTAGGAAATGGCATGCTGGCCTGTAGGTTTCTGGTTTAATCCAGTAGGACTCTACTTATGTCCTATAACCCTAATAGAGACCAACCATCCTCTCTAATGTGGAAAGAGGAAACAACTGAGCCTGAGGACTTTTTCCGTGGGGCAATCCAAACCAAGCAGCTAATCAGGCTTATTCAAAGCTCCCATGGTGGAAAATAATGGTGTGGATCACCTCTCTAATAGACTTTCCTCATTTTTTTGGTGAAAACCACCAAGTGACTCCAAATTTCTGGGAATATCTTTGTACTCTGAAACTATAAGTTTAAGAAGCCACTAGACATCAGTACTATGCTGCCTATATCAGCTACTGAGAACACCCTTTATGAAATCAATGACAAGCTTTTAACAAATATAGCTATATTTTGACACCAGACAAATTAGTGTCCATAACAGATGTCTTAACATCTAGAAACATTCAAAATGTAGCAATTACATTTGTCATATCCTAATTGCATTATTGCCTCAAAATGAGCCATCTATTTTCCTTCTGAGAAAATTTCCAAAGCAGACCATTGAGCAATTTCTCTGCTTTATGAATAATCAGTCCTTCAAGTTTGCCTCCAGTGTGAGGTCAAAGCTGTTTTTATGCACTCTGAACAGCTGAATTTCTCTCTGCTTATGTAATTCAGATGTTGGCCTGCCTGAAATACTTCATCACAATTCTGACTGCCAAGAGAGGAGGCAAGTGGTTCTAGCAATATATAATGTAACCTAAAGTGACTGAAAATGGCATTTTTTTCTTTTATTTGAAACGATCATTATGTGTTGGCTAAACAGAATTAAATAATAACCTTACTGTAGTATTATGAAATGCTAAATGACTGAATTTGTTTAATGGCAGGTGGCTATATTACAATGAATAATGTCTGAATCTTGGTAGTGCTTTAAAGGAACACATACAGTCAGTCAACATAGCTTTTCTTGCTAAAAAGGTGTAATCCACTACAATTATTGAAGAATGAGATTCCCCAAACTTGCTCTGATTGCTCTTGTTTAGCAACCACTGAAATTACTGATTAAGCTCCTAGTCATCTGAGCAGAAGATCTCTAACAATAAATTACAGAGTTCATGACCTGCTGCTTGTTTTGCCTATTATTATTATTATTATTATTCACTTGTAGTGGGGAAGTTCTGGCAGAGAATTTCAGCCTCTTACAGAGGGGCTTGCCATCTTGTTGTCTTCCTTTTATTTGGGATGAAGGAGGAATCTACTCAGATTCCAAAACTTTCTGATCTGATTAGGGTGGATCATGATCTGGATCAGATCAATGGTCCACTTCAGAATCTGCAAAGTGGCAGATTCATTTATGAGGTGATCAGGAGGTTGTGCTCTGAGAGGCAACCCCCACCCACCCCAAATTCTTTTAAAATGTGTATCCACATGAATGGCTAGCGACATGGGGACAGCCATAAAATTCCCTCTGGTGGTGGAACATCACCAAGTCTGCAGCTGTATTGGAATTGTTTTTAGATGTTGTAATAGTTTTGTTTTGTGTGTCTGCTGCCATTCCTTTGGGAAGAAGAACGGGATATAAATTTAATCAATCAGTCACTAAGTCCTGTTGCTCCCAGGGGAGATGCTCTATACGCTATTGGCAGTGTGCATGTGCTGAATGCAGAGCGGGTTTGGATTGCTCTGTAAATGATATGAGGAGATTTAAAATTTAAAATTTTGATACTTGAAATCTTGATAATTGATATGTTGACATGTTGTTTTAACTTACTCTTGCATTGTCTTTGTGGTTCTTTGCGATTTATTTTTTAATGGCCATTAGTCACAAACAATGAAAATCTGTCCAAATATTCATCAGCACTGCTATAATCATGGGAATCACCACAAAGCTTGCTTCAGACACTTCGCATCACGGATACACCCATATGGTTTTGCCTCCACTTCAGAATACAATTGTAATTGAGCAGGAATTAAGAATCCAATGTTGAATGTGCATTACATTCAATATTTGGAACTGCATACGTATATGTGGGCTCTGCACATACTTTCTATAAATATCTAATTTCCAAAATGGCTAAATTGAACCACCTCCAGAACTATGTTAATACTGTTTTCCATAGAATAATGATCCTTAGGTTTCTGACTTCCTTGTGTAAGTACGATGTACTTTTAAAAAAAACACCACACAAATTGGCAGTAAAACATTTTGAGCTATTTGAATGGCCTCCGTCTTGTCAATCAAGGCAAAAAGAGGATAACCTTTGGTGCTATACATTGTATACCATGGATGATCAATTTCCCTAAATCATTCTATTTTGACCCCTCTTTCCATTCACTTACAATTGGGCCCAGATGTTCCTATTTTTAAGTCTTTTAGATGAGGCTTGGAGCCTGTTTCTGATAGCAGAGGCAGCTATTAGGCATCTAAATTCGACAGTGATTGACATTAGTAACAAGTACCGTGCTTGTTTTTAAGGCTGAAATCTTCATTTTAAATATGTTTTCAGTGATACCTGGAAGTGCACCAGGACCGCAGGTTATCCCTAAACTACAGTAAAAGATCCACTTTTCCTTAGGGAGCTATAGTTCTAACATCACTCAGATGATGAAGAACTGTGCTAACTTTGGAATGAACTAAAGAAACGTTAAATGAACTAAAGGAATGAACTAAAGAAACGTTAAATAATATTTACAAGATTTTTAATCAGTTTTCAGTGGGCAGGTTTTCCTGTGTTGAGCACTTGGGGTCAACTCCAAGTTTTGGAAAGGACGTGGATGGAATGCTGTCCGTGGGCCCACCTCCTCCTTGTTACTATCACAATTGCCCATTAGCTTGCCCTCTCCTGTGGGCTCAGTCCATTCAGTTGCCCACAGGGGGGGGTGAATAGAGTGCTGCTACCACTGTTTGTTGCTGTCACCTGCTAAGGTCCATGCTAGAGTAGGGACCCCATTGCTGACTCCCAGAGCCTCTGCTGCAACATGAACCCTAGAAGGTTCCCAACAATCCAAACACCTGATGCTGGCCTTGTAAATATTCCTAATTACTCAATAGATGCCATTCTTAAATACTTTGTTCCTGTGTAGAGAAATGCATTGGTTGTCAAGTATTCTGCAGGGAATTTTTAAATGTGTTCTGGGAATGAACCAAAATTTTCTGTTTTGGATGCCAAACCAGCTGCATTGATCATCTTAATAAACAAGTGCTATTTTCTTCCCTCTTAAATTTTCTTACAGACTCATACTGTCCCTCCAAACACAACAGGAAGGGAGTCAGACATCTTTTGGCTTTTTGCTGCTCATCCAGATTGCATTAGGTTTTCACAATTTTTCCATAAGAACTTCCTTGTGGAAGGTGGGGAAAAATATTTTCCTCTCCTGTTTCTTAGAATCAACAACATGCTTGTTACCTGGAAAACAGTTTGGAAGGGCTTAACCAAGACCACAATTGTAATCATATGGTCAACCAGTGGCCTTTTAAAGAGTTCCACTGCACACCTATTTTTCTCTTTCACCAAAACTGAGTGTGGCCTCTCAGTTTTGATGTGTTGTGAAATATGTGGTATGTATAAATGCATGTGCCATGATGAATCTGGAGCAGCAAAGCGAGTTTTCCTTCATGGAGAGCACGTGTTGCGGTGGGGGACAGCAAGACACCTCTCTGTTGCTGGGCGGGATCGTTTAGATGGCTAAGGACTATGATTGGGTTCTGTGGGTTGTTGGGGAGAGTTGAATGTTGCAAGTTTTGATGGACAGCCCAGAGGCTATATATGTTTCTGGCATGCAGCGTGAGCCCCTCTTTGCTGCGTGCATCAGATCACCCGCCCTCCCTCCCTATAATTTAGGCTTCTGCACTGACCTTGCTATGCCTGTCATGGGGTCGTCTGCTTTTGGAGCAGGGGCCTGGTAGGAATTTTTCCATTTGGCTGATTGGCTGGTGCCAATTGGTTTTCGCCTACTGTGTAGCAATTAGTCACAACTTGTAAGGTATTGTTAGGCATTGGTTAAAATTGGTTGGTGGAGGGGTAAGGATTGGCTGTGCCTGCCCCTCCAATGCTGCTGCTGTGCGGGGAATTCCATTAAAGGAATCTAGGGGCTCAGGGGCTAGGGCCACGCAAGAGCCCCTGGGAACATTAGGGGAGAGGCGAGGGCCAGACCCCCAGCTCCCATTCTCTCCCCAAAGTGTTTACCCTTTACTGACTTCCACAAGGCGGGCGGATGTCAGTCTGTCCCCAGGTGGGGACAGATAGTCGGAACCAATGCCTAAGCAACCACTCACATTTTGTATTTTAATAAAGTTGTAGCCAAAATTATGCCAAAACCTTAAACTTAAATTCCTGTGTGAGGTGTGTGTTATTTGAGGGGTGGCTTGGGGACCTCGACACGCAAAACCAGACTCCTTTATCTGCCCCAACTGCAATGAAACACATCTCTTCCATACTGGTTTCTACAGCCACAGCATGTGCTGTAACTCTCCAACGGTTTACTTTGCCCCCAATGGTGCACTATTCCATTGCTTCTCTAGACTGATGGGTGCCAACCATTATAAATGCACTCTACATCATAAATTCACAGATATAGTTCTGTGCTTTGAAGAGATCAAGAGCTTATGTGATTGAAATTTAGAGTGAGGAGTGCAGGACATTGAATGACCACAGAGTTGTTTGAATGTAGGGTGCCTGCATGTAGATCCAAGCTCCTTGCTATTGAGCTGACAGGCTGATTTCAGGCAAACAACTCCATATAACCTATCCCACAGAGTTGAAGAGATAAGTAATGCATTAATTTTTTGTACACTAAAAAACAGTGCTCATTAGGAGTTTGGGGGCAGCAGTGGCAGATCTTGGCATCTCAGATTTCAGTGGCACCCTATGTGATGCCAAAATTTGTCATTCCACCCCTGTCCACCCATTGCCTTCCATTCAACATCACAGTTGGGGCCTCCCCTGTGGCACCCACAAGGCTCCGTGCCCAGTGTGACTGAACAGGTCATGCTCCCTTAAATTGACCTCTGCATCTAGTTCCATAATATCTGAATCAGGAGAGGCTGAGCATGATTTATACTATTGTTTGGATGTAGTGGTGGACTGATGAGGGCCAATGAACTGAGCTTGAAGCCTGGGAAGACAGAGGCACTGTCAGTGGGTCATTTCTGTATTGAGGAGATTGGCCAGTTTGTGGTTGATTTGAAATAGCACTTGCTCCAATTTCTTTGTTCAAAAAGCACTACGCTCAGCTGAGAAAGCATAACCTTGCCTCTGCAATATCTGTTTCTGTTTTTTCTGAAATCTGTATATGAAAGAATAGTCTTGTGTAGGTTGAAATCTTGCAGTCAATATTTAAAGATTTGTTAGTTTACTAAAAGGTATAATCTCATTTGTCCAATATAGGGGATTTTTTCTTTTCTTTTAAAAAAGATTCTCACTAAATGGGGTTTTCTATATAAACTGAACAGTGTCTATGGATTTATTCTACTTATATTGATCACAAAACATAAAGAGCAGATCCAATGATCAGGTGAGTGTTTTGCTATATTTCTCCTTCAGTACACAAAAACAAGTAGGCAAATTGCAATTAGCATCTTCCTAGCCTGACATTGCATTAATAAGTGCTGATGCAAAGTCATCATTGCATATTGATGCAATCAAATGGAAAGGAGATACAAGGTCATGAAATGGAGATGGAAATCACAATCTCAATGCAACAGCACAAAACCAACCTCACCAGGTGCCTTACCAGCCTTATCTGCTTATTAGGAAGCTACTTCATATCAAGCCAGACCACTGGTCCCTCTCACTTAGTCTAGCCTACAGTGACTGGCAATGGTTGCCATGAACCAGGGCTAAGGAACATTGCAGTGCACAAGGCTCAAATAAGGATGGGGTTTGGGCTACTTTCTCAGAGAGAAAACCTCCAGTATTTCCAATAGGATGGCACAGTCCTGCAGCCATACCCTTGACTGTTTCCTCTGCAGTATCTCTTTCACTCCAACCTTGCAGGGGCCAAAGGATGCAAAATAAAATGAGGGCCACTTAACCCACAAACCAACTCCTCCTGGGAGGTGAAGCTTATTGCATTTCAGGCCATATCAGCCTACATAAGTCTGCAGTTGGATCTAGTCCCCTGAAGAGATAACCTCCCTTGTATGTGACTTAGCATGGACCATTGGAGTTGGCCAAGGTCCTGTAAGCTAAGGCTACTAGATGTCACCGTTTCCCAGGAACAATCCCCAGATTTACAAATAAGTCCCCTGACAAAATCCATCCATTCCAACTAAAGTTGAAAAGTGTCCCCGGATTCATTGGGGGAAAAACTAGTAACCTTACTATAAGCTCTGTTTGACTCAGTCTCGTGTTCCAGCTGTCTGTGTCACATGTGAGCCTCAAGAGCCCACATAACTAGAGAGCAGCACTCCAGCATGTGCTTTGCCATTTGCCTGTCAAAGGTAAAGGTAAAGGGACCCCTGACCATTAGGTCCCGTCGTGGACAACTCAGGGGTTGCGGTGCTCATCTCGCTTTACTGGCCAAGGGAGCCGGTATACAGCTTCCGGGTCATGTGGCCAACATGACTAAGCTGTTTCTGGCAAACCAGAGCAGCACATGGAAACACCGTTTACCTTCCCGGCAGAGTGGTACCTATTTATCTACTTGCACTCTGACATGCTTTTGAACTGCTAGGTTGGCAGGAGCAGGGACCGAGCAACGGGAGCTCACCCCATCGTGGGGATTCGAACTGCCGACCTTCTGATCAGCAAGCCCTAGGCTCTGTGGTTTAACCCACAGCACCACCCGCGCTTCAAAGCTTCCCCTCAAAGACATGAAGCATTTTCCATGCAATGCTGGCTGTCCTCAGTAGTGACAGTTGCAGCCAGAAGATACTCTGTGCAGGCCAAACCTGCATTGGTTTCTATCAGTACCCAATGTGGAGTGCAGAGCAGGAAAGGGGACATTCTAGGAATACAAAGAGGACTGAAAACTCAAGTTGAAAAAACGAATTGAACACCACAGTTCATTCACTGTCAGACTTTGGGGCATAGATTGAGTGCCAGTGCTACGTCTAAATTGTTTCAGTCGTTAACAAACTAAGCAGAGTGATCTACTGAGGTGCAATTGTATCAGGCAGTCTGAAGTAATCCCAGACCCTTCAATCAAAACCAGCTGCTCTGCCATGCAGCTGCTGTCCAGCTTCTGTTGCAATCACTAACCACTCTTATTGACTCAAGCAATGAGGAAGCAGCAATTTGAAAGCCCCGCTTAAGAAATTCTGGTTATAACTTGGGAACTTTGACACATGTAGTAGGAAAGAAATAATTAAGAAATGATGATGGGTTGTTTTCAGGATTTCCAAAGTGAAGAAAGAAATTGAGTCACCACCGAGAAAAGGAAAAACAATCACGACCACCTAGTGCTGATGAAGGCCCAGACACCTGCCTTTAATTGAGTGCTTGCAGAAAAACAGTAAAAGCCTGGTCTTTAATTCGTAATGAGGTTTGACTCGCCTTGACATAAGCTGTGAGAATGGCTGTGGGGGCTCTTTGTCAAAAAGGAACAAGGATGTTCTGTTCTGCAGTTTTGTGCTGAAATCTGGTGTGTGGAACTAAAGGAAGGGCTAACAAGGCCCAGGATTTGATTTTTAACATCCTACGTCACAAACCCACAGCCATGTTGCCTCCAATGCCACAAAGAGAACTGTACTAGCAAAACCCACCGCATACTCAGATTGGTGTTGTATAGGAAGAATCGTAGCCTGTGTAGATGCTACCTATTACATTACCACAGATATGAATGCTACCACTAAATGATGAAGCACAAGAGTATTTCCTCCTCCTGTAATTTCCAGCAAATGGTATTCAGAACAGTTGCTGCCTCCAACTGTGGAGGCAGAGTATAGTTTGGGATGTACTGGAGTGCTTGAGTTTTTGATTATTGATGGTTTTGGACATGATTCTGGCTCTGTTCCCCTGAATCAGAGGTTCCAACTTCTAGTCCCCACCCAAAGACAGTTAAAACATGTTACATCATTTTAGATAAAAAGGGTGAGCCTATTTCATTTCAGGTTGCTAAAAGATATATTTCCATAAGGCAGTTACCCTTTTCCTATTGTTTTATTTTTCAAAAGCTGCTGCTCCTCAATTTGTTTTTCAAGTTGTCAGTGCATTAAAAGCTCAAACGGGTCTTTCATCACACTTCCTATTATTCAAAATTAATCTTTATAACATGCTTCCATTGACATTATTAATATTAATGATTAAAAGCTCAGTATAAAGAGATAGGTGCCTTCAAACAAGCGCCAGTGAAGTGTACAAATGAAATCTGCTTTGAAGGGCTCTTCAGAATCCTTTCATTTCATCTGTCTATTTATTTGTGCAATAGTGCATGACAATTCCTGTTTTACGTTATGTGAAATGAGGGGGGGAAGCCTCAGAAGGAAGACAACTAGTTTTTGCCATCAGGTTGACAAAGATTGTTCATCTTGAGGGAGTATCTGGTGTGAGTTTTCAGGTTTTCTTACACCAACTATTTTTGTAGAAGCCTATTCAAAAGCTTTCAAACATATATATATTTTTTTTGAAATGGCGAATGGCCTGATTCTATTTACTTGTCATTTTACAGCGTGGGGAGAAGCATGGTACAAAATGGGTTGGGGGTTTATTTTTCTGGAGTTTCGAATGACACATCCTAGAACTTTTATATATTGGATGTAGGAAGCAGCCTGCTTTGCGACATTTGGTAAACCCCCTTTGAAGTATTTTACAATCAAGTGTATAAATTTTATGAAATAAATTGCACGTCTCATGCTGTATATGGGCCCCAGGCATCATGGAGGACAGCTTCCAAAAAAACCCCACTGCCACCAGATAAATCCATGGCCAAATAAACCATAGGTGAGTGAGAGGGACAAACAGGTATGTTCATCATCACCAGTGCCAGGGAATTTGTCTTTCAGCAGCTTCGGAGAGTGCTGGGTGCTGATGCCAGTCCTGCCTTCGGTGGCAAAAGGCATGTCATCTGGCCAGTCCTGGGTCTGAGCCATTTTGTGATGGTCCATATAGTCAACAAAGTCTTCTCTGGAGAATGATTGCAAGAATGTTCACACTGCTAGACTGTTAGGACGTTTAGGAGAGTTACACTTAACATGTTTATCCCCCTTTGCAGATATTTTAACAGGAACGTAGGTTTATTTGATTGAAATGTAGGTTTACATTCATCCAGAGTTGAGGTCCAGTTACCAAACACCACTACTCATATTGTACGTCTAATTATCACTTTCAGCAAAAACAAGTATCTTCCAACATGAACACCTAAAAATCATATCATGAGTTAAGGCGAAGGGACGTTTATGACTCTTGTGCCCCTAGAAGAAGAAAAGGGAGTTCATAAGGGTTATTTAACGTAAGTTTTTGCACAGATGGTGGCTTCTGTCTGTATTATATTGGATCAACTCTACAGTTATTTTTATATAGGATTTTTTTAATTACTCTCTGTTTCACCATTCAGGTCTCTTGATGAGTGTTTCCTTTTTAACTGCAAATAAAGCCTCTCTCTTTTCAGAGATTAGATTAGCATCCAGTGACCCTTCTTTGTTAGCACCATCTGTCTAACAAAAAAAGAAGGTTCTGGTAGCTAGGGCTATAAACCAAGGCAGTCACTAGGATCTTGTGACTAACCATTTACAATTGTCATTAAGCTAAGCAGCCTTTAAATCATGTTGGCGTTGCAGGCAGCAATTTTTGTCTTTTCTCCCCATCCAAAGGGCATTAAGCCAGGATCTGATCAAAGAACAGTTTCCAAAGCTTAAAAGACTTGAAATGAACTTCCCTTGTTACAAAACTGTCGGCAAATAGAGAATCCCTTTATTAACAAATAAACATCAAAGGGCCGCTGAATCCATGTTGCAGCAAACGAGTGATGGCAAAGCAAACTAAATATGAATTAATTGCAAGAGATTTGGGTTACATCCACATCATACCTTTATACCACTGTCATTGCTTCCCCCAATGAATCCTTGGAAAGTTAACCTACCCCTCACAGAGCTACAATTCCCAGCATCCTTAACCAACTAAAATTCCCATAATTCTTTGGGGGCAGCTGTGCACTTTAAATGTATGGTCTGGGTGTGACCGTAGAAACCAGAGAAAGGCTAAGTCTGCAATTTTATATACACCTCCCAGTTACAACTCCATTGAACTCACTGGGGCTTACTTCTGAATAGATTTGCATACAATTGCACAATTAAACAATGATTCACTTTTCTTTTTATCATAACTTTCCTCCTCTGGAGCACAGAAAACACCTGTTAAAATCAGTAATGAAATTATTGTGGGATAGAATCACAACAGCAAATGTTCTTCATCGACTGTGGATACTGTTGGTGTGTGGAGGGGAGATGAGAGTTGTCACAAATCCTTTGTTGTTCACATCTTGTTTGCATGTGCAAATGGATGCATGTATATAAATGTCTGCACATGATTAAAATCATTTATATCTTGCTTTTCCTCCCTAAGGAGATCAGAATAGTGTATAGTGTACAATAAAAAAATAATCTGTCAGTCAAGAGATTTGCCATTGTGTGTCTGAATGTTCTTCAGATACCACCCCATATAGAACATATAACAGTAAGTGAAATGTTGATGTAACTTAGGCATGGCAACATCTCTGTTCTCAGAAGCAGGCACAGAAGATGCATATACTTAACTTTCACAAAAACACTCCTAGACACAACTACTAGCTAGGAATCCAGGAACAAGGCAGAATTCAGCAGCTGCCCACCTGGTTTTTCAAGGGGAATGCAACCCCATCCAAACACTGAGCTGGCCCAGTGTTGTGTCCACTTTGTAGCATACATGGATCACAGCTCTTAACAGTCTCCATGTTGGAAGGTGATGGGCTATAATATAATAAGCGTTGCAGGTGAGTTTGTGGTCCATTGGAGCTAATGCAGTACTGCTACCAGCTAATGTGCAGTAACATATATGGAGATAGAGATAATAAAGATAAAATACGATCTCCCCACTAGCAGCTCCATTTGTATTTGCAGAGGTTGTTAAGGAAACGCAAGGATGTTGCTGACAAAAAGGAAATAGTTGATGATGCTTAACTTTATCTCCACTCCTTTAAGAAATAACAGGAGAAACACGGCTCATCTGGCTTTAAAAATGAACAGCCAGCCAATTGCTCTGACATATTTCAAAACATTTTTGTTGTGCACAAAAGGCAGGAACATGGAACATCACAGTGACCAAACGTGCCAGGGAATTGTTCAGTAATCCACACACTCCTACATAATTGCATAATTCACAATTATGTGGCTGGTCCAGATGCTCTGGATGTTTAATTCTCCAAGCTCAAAAAGCAAAAACTTGTGTGGGTAGGTGGGAATCTTGGAATCAATAAGTCTATATAGCCTTGTCCTACGAAGCTAGTAAACATTGCTGGGTCAGTGACTACTTTCCATTAGCTACAGAGGGCTGCAATTACATGGAAGTTCTGTTGGATGAAGTCATTCCATTTTAAGAAGTAGGGGAAATATAACATGGTTCAAAGAGAAGAATAAATGGATTAGTAAAACATGACATGGGATGCAATTTTAGCACTGGCCCAAGGCATTTTACCACCTGAGGCACAGGACCAATAGTGCCCTAAGCCATATACCATGTACAGCAGCTGACCAGGCAGGGAGTTGAATCATACTTCAACACTGGTGATAGGATTCACCACTGAACTTGAAGGTATCAGGCTAGCCTGGGCAGTGAAAGACAGGCCACATGGCACACACATTTCTATTTTCCAGCAGAAGGGAGCAGTCACTGGTAGTGCTGCTGGTAGTGATCAGTGATGCAATACTGCTCACCTGGTTTCCCCACAAGGAGCATAGATGCTGTTTGTCAAGAGGGACAGGGGTGGGAGGAAGAGGAGTTTTGTTGTGCAGCCACAGTGATGGGAGCATTGGATGGGCTCCTCTGTTACATCCACACCATGCTGAGCTCCCTGCCAGTTTGTCCCTCCTCTCTTGACAAACAGCAGCAACATTCAGCATTAGGAAGCCAGGTGAGCCAAACCTCCACATTCCCACTGCCCCACTTACCTCTACGGACTGTCACCATTACCTTCCATACCTTCTTGCATCTTCAAATGTGCCCAGTGGTAGGACTACCCCTGGAAATTTGGAACAGAAGCGAGTGAAATATGGAAAATAAAAGCAAGACTTCTCAAGTAGCTTATCTTCATATTACTGGGCAATAAGCAAGACATTTTTGACTTGACTAGAAAAGGTTAACCATTCCTACATTATAGGGCTCAGAAGTGGTGGCTGAGGCACATTGAGGCTGGTAGGGCAGAAGACAGGGAGATTGAAATTAGGCGGCGCAAGTGCCAGTGGCAGGCAGAACCATCTAATTCTAACCAACTAGTTCCTTTTGTTCCTGTCTTCCTTTCTGCTGAATTCTACAAGGTCGACACTGAAACCAAGGAGGAGGTAGCAGGCAGCCAGAGCTACCTTCTGGACAGGAGGGCTTTGGGAAATCAAGACTGAAGATTAAGAGGACAATACCATATTTGCCCTAATGGACTAGCCACCACTGGGGCTCAGAGTAACACCTGCCTCATTCAAACCTATGGGAGTGAAAGGGGCTGTGATAACTGAAAAGTGAACATTTGGCTTGAAATTCAAGTGCTCAACTTGAATTAATTAATCTACACCACTGAATTTGCATATAGTGACAGTAGGTTGAGTGGATCCATGTAGAGTTCAGTGTATGTAAAACACACGGGTGACTGGTTCCTCATGCCCCCTGCTCACAGTTCAGTCTACATTTATCACTCCATTGCTAAGCTGCTAGAAGTGAATTGGGCTATGAAGCAGTAAATGTAGGTTAAGCTGAGTGAGGCATTCTGTGGTCACAGGATCGTTTCCCTCAAATTATGCACGAATGCCCTAATATAGGCAGCTCAGTCTTGGCAGGTGTTGAAGCCACTGATCAGTTTCTTCCATTCCATCACCAGGATTGGGAGTACTAAATAGCATTTAGGATGAATCCTTAAAGCTTAATTCTGAAACACGATCCAGATTACTGAGTGGGGGTGTTGCATAATTTCCATCTCCCCTTGGAAATGTGAATATACCCACCAGATTGCAGAAGGGAGTCTTAAGGTCATAACAGGAATAAAAATAAGTTCTAACAAAGGCATATAAAAGGAATAGCACGTGTTAACTAGATTATTTCAAACACAGACGTCTCAGTCCCTAGACCACGAAGCAAATGTCTCTTTTTAGATACGGATTTGAAGAGTCTGAAAATAAAGCCTTTGTTTCTTTGAGAAGAAAAGCATTCCACTGAAACTCTGTCAAACGTCTTACATTTCTGGCAGCACGTTTTGGAAAAGACAGGTGAAAAGTGAAGTGCAGTTTTTTCCATTGCGCCAGAACATTTTTACTTGATCCAATGCCCTGTGAAAAGCTTTAAGAAGTTTTATCTAAAGCAAAATGACTGTTCAATTTAACACAAAAGCAAAACAATATTTCATGTTCATATGCTGACTTAGTAGTATTTGTTTTATTTGCATACTATTAAATTGGGGGGGAAACACACACACAAAAATCAGTTATAGCAAACTGCACAATAAAAACTGTCTGATGTGCCCTGTGCCACCACTCACCCAGTGTTTTTGCCACCACTCAGCCCTGTCCCATACTGGTCCCAGCAAGTGCACTACCATGGCAGCCAAGAAAGCAGAGCAGCAGTAGGGCCGCACCTCATATGCTGAGACTGGTTGTCACATGCTGTGCATCTCCCAATCAACATGCAGAGATGAGAGTCTGTGGGTGGAGGGTTCTCCAGTGTGGCAGCTAAAAGCTCTATTACTGTCACTTTTCCACTGACAGTGATCGTCAGCTGGTGAGCTCAAAAACAGAGTATGTTGGGGGGGGCATGCCTAGTGGATGCATTGGATCTGCAGGATCTTGTTTTATTTTGTGGGATCAGTTTCCTTTTTTTCTTTTTTGAGGCCTGAGAATGTGTACCGGTACCAGATGCTTACAGATGTGTGGCCCACAATATGCTCTTTCAACCCTTGCCCATCAGGATTTAGGATGCATTCGGATGCGGGGATCGCTGCATTAGTGTTCCAGATTATAGAGCTAACACTTCTGTCCCTGTTTCTAAACTTGCTGTCACACTGCACCACCTGTTCTGTTATAGAACTGTGGCTTTTTGATCAGTACACTGCAAAATTTTAAACGATGGGAAAGAATGGTAAGCCCCAAATTTCGCCACTTGAAATTACAATGCAAAACGCCTGTGATTTTCTGAGTTAAGGGGGTTGCAAATTACCAACACACCATGGGCAGTGCTGTTGGGAGAGGCCCCTGCCTGAGCAAACAGAGATGCAGCCAGTCGAAGCCACCCACTCCAGCAGCTATCGCACATGTAGATATGTTGGTCTGTTCATGTGGCGTGTGCTTGCACCACCACTGTTTTATTGCAGTATTTGTTTGAGTGGCAAAATGGGCAAAGCAAAGCAATGGGCAAGCAGTAATGGCACAGCAGGAGACTGAGCCAAGTCTGCACTGCTTGAGCTGCCCTGCCACTCACAAATGTAGGGGAGGGTGTTATACCCTTTCTAGTGCTGAAGGAAAGTCATTAGCCTCCATATATGGAAGGTCATCGCCTTGTCCTTCTCAAGCAGTGAAGTGTCTTCAGCTGGCCTTGACCTTGGGGTGACTGTAAGACTCATGTGACCAAAGAACAGCGAAAATAGCTAAGGCAGATTTGTATTGCCATCTATTTAGTACAGAAGCAAATGCCTCATTTTATGATTGGCTGGCTGCTCCAGAATTTAGAGGGTTCACTAGAGTTCACCGAGAATCATCTCAAGGCAATGCAGGTAACCTTGAAAGAGAATCCCTTAAAGAGAATTGCTGAGCGGATCTTATATAAGATACTCCTGCTCACTCCAAAAGTCATTCCACCTGCTATCTGGCAGAGCAAATATGAGTATAATTAAAAGCAGACGTTTCAAAGAATGTTAGTACCCAGCAGGCCCTTGAATTCTGTGAGTTATAAGGGCTCCACCTCATCTAAGTAGAATATTCCTCCCTTTGGGGGCTCTGGAGAAATTAAGCAGCAACATTTGGCTAATAGTGACATTCTCTGCAAAGCAAAAGAGTATCATGGATGCCTTGTCCTGCCAGGAATATGTTATTTTAAACACACCTCTCCTCAGAAATCATCTCTGTGCCAGCCCCATCCATTTCCAAAGGACTCACACTGCCTCAGGCACTTAAGGACCGGAATGCAAGTTAATTAAAACATTGAGAAACTTCCCCAACTTCAGTCTTCTTATCCCCTAACTTCCTCTGAAGGATAATAAACTATGGTGGGAGTGTGAACATATATTACATTAACGGGAGTAACAAGTTGTGCATGTTAGTTTGGAGAACTGGGTGCACCTCCATAAACTCATTCCAGTGATTAACTACTTGGAAGTATGACCTCAGACTAGAAACAAAGATTTATATATTCAGATATTTTCCACAGAGAGAAAAAATATGTGATGGTCTCATTTAACATTTAATGTTTTTGATTTGTTATCTCTTGTACTCTCCACCCGTGTTAGCATGTAAAATAAAGAACCAGACATTGAAACAAACTTTGGATGCGGCACATTTTGGGATTCTCAGGGTAAAATGTGAACTCTGAGGGCATTTTTTAAAAACCCATTTGTATCTTTAATGAAATAAATTGCTGTACATTAAATTATATCTAAATACCTTCATTATATATAATTGCATACCTGCCTGTCCATCAAATATTAATCCTTAATCCTTTAAAATCATATTTTAAAATGTTAGTCAATTTAAAAAACAAAATAAAAGAAAACCTGGCTCAATTTAGATCTGTCTGACCCATGCTACTACAAGATCTTAGGAGTGAAGTTCTTTCCCCAACCCCCCAACCCCAGCTATAAATAAATTGGTGAACACTTCACTTAGGGTGATATCCAACTAAGCAATCACACCAGTTCAAGAACTTTTAGTTGCACAATGAAATTTCCCCACCCTCTCCTCTCTCTGCCCCCAACCCCTAAATCTATTTCAGAGGGTTGGGGAAACCCAATTACAGATTTATGGGCTGCTCAGAGGAACACAGAGAGAAGAGGGGGGAGGAAGTTCTACTGCCCAATTAAAAGTCCTTGTTAAAAGCAATAACCATATTTCCACTAATTTTTAATTTATTCAGTCTATATCAAAGCAGCAAAAGGATGTTTCAAGAAAGTAATGGCCAAACCTTATTTGTGGAAATCTGACCTAACTTTCTAAAAGCTCTCATGATAGGCTTTTTCCATATTTATTTTATATATCTAGACTTTTATTCCACCCAATCCAAAGGCTCAGTGCAGTTCATGTCACAGAGCAGCAGTTTTCCTGGGTCACACATTGGTAGTGTTTACACATCACAGTAAACTATAGTTAATAGTTTGTCATAAACACACAGATTATTCCTGTTTTGCTCCTTTCCTGCTCCAGACTATCCCCAAGAAAGGAGTCACATGTGAACAAAATGGCACCAACTTTGCTCCTCCTTCGGCTGGAGTGGGAGCAACCAGCCATCATCCCTGGCTGAGCATTATATCTGAACCAGGGATCGTGGTTTGCTTTGTGCCAGACAAATAAAGATGACCAGCCAAAGTTTATTCTTGTTCTCCCAATCATGGTCTGTCTGAGGAAAACAAATCATGGCCACTCGTTCAAATGTGGTTTGTTGCTCCCAGTCCAATGAAGGGATTCGTGAAGTGGGAGGCATTATATTCACCATGCAGTTCCTTTCTAGGGGACATGCTGGGCTAGAATCTTTGTCTCTGACTTTCTACTTTTGCATGGATGCTCTAAATTACCGGTATATTTCCAGGAATACTTCATCATGACAACGATTTCTCTGCATGTGTTAGGCTCTTGGCCATCTGGGTATCTGGTAAATATTTGTCATTCCAATAGCAACTCAGAGACAAGGCATATAATCTATAATATACATTTAGCAAAAAATATATTTTGATTCTTTGCCCTTTTTGCCTTCCTGCTGGAGAGGAAAGTGGTGGGTGGGAAGGTGGCACATGCATCTCTGGTGAAATGGCGGAAGCCAAGAAGCTTCCATTTTCTTTGAAATAGTAAGCCACACGTACCAAAATGACATGTTTAGTTCTGCATGCATGAAAAAGCTAATGAAGGGAAGCTGACAGCCTTTCATCTACTACCATCAAGCTGATTTCTTTTGGAAAATATTATTTGGAAGAAATTTTAACCAGACTCCTTGGTTTTGACTTCGCCAAGTCACCCCATGCTGATACCTAAGTAGACGAAAGGAAGCACTAATCACACTTCAGGTTTTAGCAGAAACCTGAATCCCCCTGGAAACACACATTTTGAAAACAAAATGTATTTTCTGTCAAAGCAAAGGAGCTATTTGATCTATAACCACCCACACTTTGCAACATACACTGTGTGTTGTGTGTGTGAGAGTGATGCTTGGCTCATGGACTTTTGATGTCAAAAAGAGATAGGCCATTGACTTCACCATGCCCTGGATCAAGCCCAAACACTAAATTTCTACCTTCTGTGCCCTTTTAAAATGTGGCTCTTTGGGGGGGGGGAGGCTATTCAGTTGTTGTTTTTATTTATATATATATATTGTGGTTTTTATGTTGATCTTTCTGTGAACTGCCCTGAGACCTTCAGGTATAGGGTGGTATATAAATTATAATAATAATAATAATAATAATAATAATAATAATAATAATAATAATAATAATAATTTAATCAAGGATAGAATGGAATGAAGATCAGGAGTAGGAAATTCCCTGGAATGGAGGCTGTGTCTAGCATTTATATCCTACCTTTCATGCCAAGAGTTTGGTGTAGCATTTTAGCCTGACCCATCACTGTGAAGATAGGTTGGCCATGGGTCCTAATTTATAGAGAAGTTCACTATTTGAATGACAGAGAATAGCCCTCTGTTTGAAGGGCTGCCCTGTTTAAAGATAAACAATTATGAGAGCAGGGGCTTTGAAGTTGCTCATCAACAGCTATACATATAAATTAGCACATGCAATTTTTAATTTTTTATTTTGCAAATCAATGTCTTCTTTTGTCCCGTTTTGTTGATGCAATTGCTTCCCCCACCCCCCATTAATGCACACATGACCACTCTATGTAAGAAAATGTAAAGTTTGGAGTCAGTGGCTTGCCAAGAGCCACTCTGTAACTAAATATGTGCCTATTTGAACCAGTTTCCTAAACTGAATCTGTTACTTCCCACAGCCAAGACAACATTGGCTTATCTCATGTTTCCCATTGTCCATAGCTCAACAGCTGCAATAAATCACCTCTACTGCGAATGAGACTTATCTTCTAGAAATTGAATGTGCACAATTTTTTGTGATCGATAGCATTTTTAACAGGACAATATATGTCTACTCAGAAGAAAGTCCCATTGTGTTTGATGAGACTTAACATCCATGTAAATTATCTAATTCAGTTTAAACATTTTAGACAAGTCAGTAAATATTTGCTCAACTAACATGGGTGAAGGAAACATTACTCATGTTAAGTTTGCTAGAATGATAAAAATAAAATTGTGTCACAGAAAATGGATACTTTGTGAGTACATCCTTAATTGGCACCTTTGCAACGTTCTGAACCTGTGGCTGCATATTTGTTTTATATCATGAAAGAAACACAACTTTATCTTTAAAAAAGCATGCTTACATTTTAATAAAATGTCAGTAAGAGAAGCATAGCTTTAAACGGAAGTATTAAAATATTTGATCCTCATTAAGGGTGCCCTTCCTTTCAATATTTGTTTTCTACCTGCAGATTCCAGGGGAAGAAACTGTTTCATGCAGCCCCACTTCCTGCTTGCACGCTGTTGTTAACCATGGATGGAATCTCTGAACAAACCTTTTTAAAAATCTGATCCCTGAAACTCTCCATTATATTCTGTTTTACTCTGATGCATTATTTGTTTGATCTTATTATTTATTATGCCGTGGTTCTTTAACAAAATGTAAGCTTCCCTTGAATATAGACACAGGATATATACAATGTCAGAGGCGGTCTCTGTTATATGTGTTTTCTAAATTCTTCTGGATGTTTATCTCTACCAATATGTCCCCTTTGTAGCTATCTGAACTCTCATCTGGCACTGAATTATGCAAACAAAATTGGGAGACTTAACCTTTGAACAAGAAGATAGCTCTTCCTTTATGACACAAGAAATCCTACCACATATACAACCAGCTGACTTTAGTTTGGATTATTCCCTGCCAATAGCAGAGCTGAGCAGGGGAACGGCTGAAGCCCTCGGTACATATGGCCTATAGGGGTGCCTTCCTATTTGGAGTGAGGTGCCATCCGTATGCTGATAATACTCAGCTCTCTCTTTCCATTCCAACTGAATCAGGAGATGCCATTGAAGTTCTGGACAAGTGCCTGGAGGTGGCAATGGGTGACATGAAGGCTAAGAAAAGAAAAGAAAAAGAAACTGAATCTACACAAAATGAAAGTATTATGTGTTCTGGGTTTATGAGTCCAGGAAGTGATGATACAGCCTGTATTAGATGGGATTGTATTCCTGTGTAAAAAGCAGGTCCATACTTAGTGGATGCTGCTTAATCCAGTACTGTTGATCAGCACAGTCAGTAGGCCTCATATTTCACCTGTGAGAATTGAATTGGTTTCTTGTTTTCTCCAGACCCTAGTCAAAGTTTTGACTTTGATGTATCCATACCCAGATGGATGGATGGATGGATGGATGGATGGATGGATAGTAAAAACACAAACTAAGCACATGCCAGAGAGATCGTTTCATTTTATGATTATTTCTTCTGAAGCCAGGCTCCCCCCCCCTACAACAATCTCCAGTAAACAAAAGAGAGTTCAAATGAATGATACCCAGAAGCACTATTAAAAAATTGTGCTGGTGTACAGCCCGTTTCATGAAAACCAGGAAAAGAAGGGAAATTCACATAAATAGGGAGGTGACTGACCAAAAGACTAGACACTAAAATACCAGTGGATCAGATTAAAAGAAATGGCATTACATAGACACCACTTATTACTGACATTTTATGAAAGCTGAATGTTTGGAAATTTTGAGGAAAGAAGGCGAAGACAAAGATGAAAATGAAGAAGAAGAGTTGTGGTAGTAGTATAGCAAAGAGGGAGGGAAACGATATACCAAAATACTGTTTTTGTTGTTGAGTATGGGAAATGTGTTAATCCTAGCCTCCAAAGCAGCATTTTCAGAGTTGCTTCAGATGTGGCTAGATTTGGAAATTTATTTTGAAAACCACCATTTTGGAATTTCCCAAGTCAGTGGGATGGATCCAAAAGTCCTCTACTTGAAAGAGTGCCAATGCAGCAGCTTGAGTTTCTTTCTGAAAGCAGATTTCTAGTAAATGTTTATAACTCCAACTGCTGTATGCATCCTGTGGTCTATCGTTTCCTCCTGATTACTCTGCAATCCAGCAAAGCTCAGACACCCACGGCTGGCAAGCAAAAGAGATTTCAGCCATTTGAACTGAACAAAAACCCCATAGTCCCACCAAATGGGGCTTGCACACAATGCAATTTTACCTGCGGTAAGAGAAACACATTTCAAAAATAATGACAGGCCTCATTGGGTTTTATCAGAGCAAACACATGGTAGGTGCTCACACTACTTCCGCATGCAATACCATTAGGCTGCCAACTTTCTGTGGCTTTTACTACCCCAGCGGTACCTATTTAAATTTGTTCTGGAATCTTGCCTGTGTCCCAATATAAGTCACATTTTGGGAGAAATATTGATACAGTATTTCAAAGAAGAGTTTTAGAGCAGATATATGTTAAGCAATGCATTTATTTCCTTTCTTCAAACAGGCTGAAATATCTACAGATAATGTACTAAGAGGATGGGTCCTTGTCTGCTTTGCATATAACTGATTGTCTTATTAAAAAGCTATGTATAACTGAGCCACCAGAGTATGTGCGACACAAAGGATGTTGAGCATGCAGATGCTGTTGGACTCCAACTCCCAAAAGCTGCAAGCCAACATGGGTCAAGGGTTGATGGGAGTTGTAGCTATAGTCCAAGAATACCTGGAGGGTCGCAGGCTCCCCACTGCTGCATTGCACAAGCACAAACACATAAGGGCTGAATCTGCCATAGCGCATCTCTCACCAACAAGTGCAACTTCTGACACAAAGCATGGAGGGGCCAGGAAAAGGAATCAATGTGCAGAACGAATCTGTAAGAATTCACCACACTGTGGCAAATGGTGCAACATAGCAGGGTACTTATGGGGAATGGGGGAAAGGGTGGCATGAAGTAGTTCTTATCTGAAGGGGTGAAGCTACGTATATGCTGTACTGCTGCACACAGAAAGCAAGATGTCAAGGCTAGATAGAGTAGAAACTTTTTCTGTGGCATTGAAGATTCCTTGGCTTATTTTGTCTGAAGGATCAATTTATAATCTGAGCTTTAACTCCCTCCCAAGAGAGACTCTGAAGTGATATTGTTCAGGAAGAGATTTACCACCTCAGTGAGAAAACCTATACTTTGGTTTGTCCATGCTTATTCTCCATACTCTGCCTGACTTTAAAAACAAAGGATGGGGGAGAAATTTGATTCAGATCATATGTAAAGGCAAATTTGCACAATTCATACTTTCTGAAATTTGCACAATTCATACTTTCTGAAACAACACACAAACCAAAACATAGCCATCCTTAAAAATTGCACTTCTTCAAATTTTGCAATGGAGTTCTCCAATCAAGTAGCATGTAAAAACAAATTGCATATACAAATGCATAAAATGTGGGTTTTACTGCAAATAACATATAAATGTGTTATATTAGGGAGCTTTGCTGGAGTATGTCCAATTAGAGGAGAACATTTGCTTGTAAGTTCTTATCCTTGCCTGAAAAACAGAAAGCTTACATATTGATCCTTTGAAAATTGGATTCTGCATTTTAACATATTTTGCAAGGGAAAAGCCCCAAACTGCTTTGGTATATCGAGGCATAATACACAATAATGGTAAAATATAAAGTCCTCCCTAGTTTTGCGCTTTCACTTATATTGATTAATATAGGAAAAGTACTCCAATGATTAAAACTGGTTAGTTGTTCAACATTTGTATATAAAGGGATTCTCAAAACAACGGCCTGGGAAGAGGACTTGATCAGAGATTGTAAAAGCACTCTGGGAATTGTAGCTCTGTGAGTGGGGTAGGGGTGTCCTAACAATTCTCAGCACCCTTAAAAAAACCCAGGATTCTTTGGGAGAAGCCATGACTGTTTGAATTGTTGTGTTACTGCTTTAAATGTATTTGTATAACATTGTTCTTGTTTATAAAACCCAATAAAATATGTATAGTGCAGATGGGGCCTTTTCACAGCTGACTGTGCCCCACTAGGGAAGGGTGGCCAGATCAGCACCACTGGGCACAGTATGGCATGGTTGTAAGCTAGGCTTGGCAAAGCATATATTTCGTCCACCCATCAACTTATTAATTGTACCACTGCCATGTCCAGGGAATAAGTCCAGATGGAATGTACCAAATCTAGAGGTTGTGTCTGGACAGCAGAGGAGAGGAGATCACATGGAGTATGAAATATTAATGTAAGGAGGGTGAGGGAGCTGAAGGGAGCACGGAACAAATGTCAGAACTGGGTGGGTTGACAGAAGAGGGAACAGTGTACTGGGTAGAAGAGATTAGGTGGTGGGAACGGGTTACCATTGAATAATTGTCAGTAAAGCACATGCTTAAAGGTTTGCGCACGTAATGCCAATACTTACTCCCACGCAGTGCTGTTAGCACAGCAAAACTGACTCAGAAATAGGAGTTCACATTGCATGTCGAAAGCTGTAAGACCTTCCATAATACGCTGAGTATGAACTAGCTGCCTTTCTGTTGCTGATGGCGGCCTGGTTCTTAATGAAATCTATGTCAATTGTGCCTGCAATCCATTTGCAAATCACCTGCTGTCATTCATTTCTTCAGAACTGGCACAATTAGCATTACATGAAAATATGGCCTTTTAGTAGAGAAATATTATATCCCAATTGTTTCTCCCTTTTTCATAAAACAATGCTTTAATGACTAGTTCGAGGAAGCAACCTCTGGATCTAATCTCAAGACTGTGCTGCTTGGAAATATATTGAGTAGTATTCAAAATAAGTTTTACGCAGAGAAGTTAATGGACCTAAATTAGTCATGTTTATTAATTTCAGTAGGTCACCTCTGAGTACAACTTTGTTGAGTACCTTCCCCATTCTTACACAGTGCAATATGTTAGCATGTCTTATAGAAGTTTCGCCAATGCTAGGTCATCAGGGGCAGGCCAGTGAAATAGATCTTTGTGTGCTAGAAAGTGCTTGGTTCACCATTTATTATTTACTGGCTGTAACTGAACAGAATTGCTATCTTCCTGCAGGAAACTGCAAAACAATTTAAGGTTCCTTAGTCCATCTTAAATGTCTTACACAGTAATGTCCTTTGAGAGTAAGTGCTGCTATTGTCTTATGCTACTTTTCAATGGTAATTTATCAGGGGCAGAAGGATACAATTTCTATCTCCCTCTCTAAGACAGGGCTTTCAGGTTAGATGAGAAAATGAGCTGCACAGGACAATAGAGGAAATGAACTGGAAGAAGTGCATGAATACACAAGGTTTCCTCTGTTCCAGCCATTCATATGGAGACAGAATGGAATATTATGCACAGTGCAACACCTGATCCTAAGGGAAGCTAGTGAGAATCTCAAGTTATATCAGTCTGGAGACTCCTATAAAGGATGCATTGAAAACGTCACCACAGGATGGAAGCTTCCATGTTTTGTTCCCCCAGGTAAAAATTGCTTGGCAGGCTTAAAATAATAATAAAAGATTGAATATCCCTTCTTTTTATACTATTATTTTAGGCAAATATTAAGGATAAAGCAAACTTTGCTCAGTGGCCAGCTGCTGTAATAATGTATAATCATTAGGCTGCTTGCCTTGGATGAGGTTACTTTCCAAAATGAATAGTACAGCTGTGAGGATATATGGATATAGAACTCTAGTATTTGAAAGCCATGTCTAACACTTGTACCCTTCAAAAGTTCAAAGCACAATTATCAGGGAACCTTATATTCTTTTCTATTGGAACAGTATCCCCCATATCTAGTAGATGAAACTACTATGAAGAGACACAGGGAGAGTGAAGAGAAATTGCAGTATACTCTGTTTTTCACAAAAGGTATTGTATATTTGTGTAGGGTGAATTGGAGGAACCATGAAAACTAATATTATTGCCATTGGGAGATGGATAGCTCATAAATATACTTTGCATGCAGAATATCCTGCTTAACCTCTGACATCTTGAATTAAATGGATCTCAAGCGAGGCTAGAAAATGCCTCCACCTGAATCCATGCCAGTCCGAGTAGACAAATATTGGGCTAGATCGTTGTTGGTCTACTCCAGGATATCTCAGCAGCTTCATATGGGCATTGCCATTATCTTTGTGTTTCTTTCACATGCTCTGAAATGAGGATAGAAAATGGTGGTAGAGGGAAAGGCTTCCTACAAAGAGGATCTTAAGAGAGAAAAGGTGTTAAGAGAGAAAAGTGGATGGAGAAAAGAGACAAGATCAGGCAAATGGTATCGTGGGAGAAGTAGAAGATTGGAGTGAACAGGCTATGTGGAACAGAAAGGCTAAGAGTGAAGGGAGAAGAAAAAAAATCTCCAGAAATTTTCTCAGGAAAATGCCTTGTGAGAATTTTTTGCTCAGCTCTAGAAAATGCTGAGCAAGAAGGACCACTGGCCTGCTTTGGTAAAGGGCAGCTTCATATATTCATGTAGGCTGTGTGTGGAAGTTATGCTGAATGCACATGGAGATGTGGTCACAGGCACAATCCCACTTCACACCCATTTGCACATAACATGATCAGTCAACACTTTTAAGTCATTCCACTTTTAAGGGTTAAAGCTTAACCCTTGCTGTGATGGTACTCTTGAAAGTAACACAAAAAAAGTTCTTGGCCATTCTGAGTTTTGAATGCCCTTTTCAAGGAATAGTAGCTACTAACTGAACTGCACATGGGCCTAATTACATTTGTCCTGCCTTACTACAGATACATTAACCATTGCAGAGGTGGGCTCTTAAATGGCAGGACAGAGATTAAGGAAACGTTTGCTTCTCCCAGAGCGAAGTCTTCTAAAGTTTTTGACCTCTGCATTTTTGTGAAGCAACAGCTGGAAACTACATTATCTATATCTCTATATAGAGATATATCTATAGATATCTTGTTTTAAAACATATTTTTACAAGAAGTTTCATATTTTTTTTAAAGGGAACAGTTAAAATTTTACCCTTCCCTTGATATTCTTGCTGCGGTTTTTGGAAGAAAGGGTAAGGGTCCAAAAGCATCCGATACTTCCTGTAGTCAGATGTCTCCACCCAACATGTGTTTTAAACACGTTTCATATTAGGTTCAGTGGTCAAAAATTACCCATTTATTTTGCACTGTGATTTATGTGAGTTCAGCAGTCGCATTAAACCTAGAAAATGGTGTGATGTGAAGCCTCTATAAAATACACAAGACTTCATGCACTCTACACACACACACACACTGAGGCTTGTCGATTTTTTTTTTTTAAAAAACAATCTTCTTTGGAAGGAGTATCAATTAAACTATTATATGGGGGATATTTGTGCCATAAAATTTCAGTATTTCCCGTTGCTGCTGATTTCTGAAGCAAACCAGAGACATGTTAGAGTGCTTGGATTTTCAACCATCTTCCCCCCCCCCCTGAACCCACAATTTCATGGACTGGCTTTTCCCGATATAACACACCAGTAAAACCAATTGCCTTTCTCATGACCCAGCTTCCACACTGACAACCATACAGCTACTTGCCTTAAGAGGACGTATGAAGCTCATGTAGGTTTTCAGCCTGCTGAAACCGTTAGCCATACATTACACACACACACACACACACACACCACTTACAAAAACACAACGGCTAAGCCAAAGGCGTTTCCTTTACTTCCCACGCTGCTCTCCTTCAGGAAGATATCACAAAGAAAAGCAAAACTTTGCTTCTTAAAGCTGCAGTGCTCTACGCAGGGCAAAAGGAAAAACCTCTTTAACATAAAGCAAAAGCAATTCACTGCATTAATTATAAATGAATATTTTTAGACGGGGAAACTACATTTTGGAAACTTTCCTCAGCCCTGCTGTGGTATGTGTGTGCTTGGATGTGGTGGAGAAGGACCCTCTGCTAGTCTCTGATTATGTGTGTGTGTGTGGGGGGGGTCTGCTGTAGAAGCTCCTGCTGTGCCTGATGAAGGTGTGAGCTGTTCTGGAGCTATCACTGGTGGTATTCCTGTCAGCAGCAGAGAGCACATGCCCATCAAATGTGGTGCTTCAGGTGCAGGGCAGAGCACGACTGGCCATGGGTCAATGGAGTCTAGGCTGGCCCATCTGCCTTGACTGACAGGGGTCAGCAGGGCTCCAGATATAGAAGTACCTCTGTCTCTCCCCCAGGACAGAATTAAAATTGTTCTGCTGATCACTGTTGCATTCTAGTGGGGTGGTGCTGTGGTCTAAACCACTGAGCCTCTTGGGCTTGCTGGTTGGAAGGTCGGCAGTTTGAGTCACTGCAACAGGGTGAGCTCCCCTTGGTCTGTCCCAGCTTCTCCAACCTAGCAGTTCGAAAGCTTGCCAGCACAAGTAGATAAATAGGTACCACTGTGGTGGGAAGGTAAACAGCGTTTCCGTGCGCTCTAGTTTCCGTCACGGTGTTCTGTTGCGCCAGAAACAGTTTAGTCATGCTGGCCACATGACCCAGAAAGCTGTCTGTGGACAAACGCTGGCTCCCTCGGCCTGAAAGCAAGATGAGTGCCGCAACCCCAGTCACCTTTGACTGGACTTAACCATCTAGGGGTCATTTACCTTTTTACCTTCTAGTCATTAACACTGTTTTACAGCTGATCTGTAAGACAAACTGATACATAAAGAACCTTTTCTGAGTTTGCTTGATTGGGTAAACAATTCCTTTTGTTCTGGTCACATTTCTTCATTGTAGTGTCCTAGTCATACAATCCCATAAGACAAGGCAACTTCTGAAAAGACCAAGACTGATACATCAAAGCTAAGCACATTATCAGCTCTCCTGCACCTTATGGCAATGACAGCTTTGCAAAACCTAGGCTGCTTGGTTAGAGCAGAATACAATGCAATAAATGGCTTTTATTCGTGTTAAGTAGAATAAGGCCTGTTTTGCAAGAATCTAAACAAAACAAAAAAGGCAAGCTAATATATGTATATTGGTTCCTATGTTACTGTCCCCGTGCTGATTCTAACCAGTGTGGTGATCTAATAACAAAGAGTACCTTAAACCCTTTGGCTGTCAAAAGTACATGTAGTTCCACCAAGGCCCCACTTGATTATTATTTTTTAGAAATGTAACTCATGCAATCTCAAGCTATTCAAGGATTTGGGGCCTTGTACCTTTGAGCTGGGAAAGGCCACCCCTGTGATTTCCAGGTCAGAACTATCTGACAAGGATTTGGTGGTGTGGTAACCTGAGAAATGTTAACAAGGGAATGCTGTTAAGAATAAAGAGGGCAAGAAGGACAAACATTGAAAAGAAACTATTATATAATGATTTATTATAGTGAGCCTTGGAAAAAAATCTCTCCACCAAAGGCTATTCTTTATGACAAGGCATATTACTGAGGTAGTCTCCATAGTGCTGAAATACTGTTGTTTTGAACAGCGATCTATATAATCATGTACAGGTCTTGCTACAAAGTTTCTGTGGGGTCCTTCATGATGGTAAATACCATCTTTGCTACAAAGTGTTTGGCCTCTTGGAGCCTCCTAATCTCTCAATAAAAGGATCTTTGTTATGACCACGACATGTAACTGAGGTAGCCTCCTTAGTGTTGTTCTGAACATTAATCTATATAATCTTGTGTGGGTCTTGCCAAAGAATTTCTGTTAAGGTTAGAATCTATCAGTTCTGAGTTCAGACCCAGCTACAACCTCCTCCCCTTCTGCAGCACCATTTTTAATGGTAATTTACATTGGGCTTTAATTGCTGGTAACCATTCTAGCAAGCTAAAAATCAGGCTTAATCCTTTGTCTTTTCTTTGTAAAAAAGATGACTTCTAGAATAATACAGCTAGAATAAAATCTTGCCAGGAAACTCAAACTTCTGATTCCCTTCCTGATGAACCGTGACCCACTTCAAGTGTTTAAACATGCAACAGTAACAAGCATGTAGAGGCTTGGATTCACCCAAGCATTGCATGTGTGCTCCCCTCCCCTCCTATCTTTCTGTTTATTGCAAAAATTTGAAGGGATCTTCCAAGCACATTTAGCTGGAGAAGTGTAAGGGGTGGAGGCACACACCTGCCTGCCTCCCACATTTTGCTCTCGTGTGTCTAAAGAAGTCTATGGTTTGCTGTTACAGCCCAGTTGGGTGTACTATGGTTTTTACGGCAAACCAGGGCTTGCAGGGAAAGCATCTAGACAATGAAGGATAGGAGGGAGTGGGAGTAAGGAGCATGAAGCTTGAGCCTCAACCCATACTCATTCGCATGACCCCAAGACAGAGTTTGATACTGTGTCTGAACTAAGCCAGGAGCTCCTGTTCAGCTAGGAAATTTATATAAATGGACAATCCAAAATGAAAATAGAGGAAATGCTGAATCCTTTATTGATGCACTAGAGACTCCAGAATAATAGAGAAGGCCAAGTGTAATGTTCCCAACTGCCTGTCATATGATCACAGCCCAGGTCCATCAGGACTACTCAGAGTCTGTACAATGGACCTTGGTTTCTTTGGTGAAATCATGTGGAGCTATTTGCTTTGCTTGCACCTTTTGACAAGCTCCCAGCTTGTAGCCCAGTGTGGTCTGTGCTGGGATAGTGGCATATTAGCCTTAGGCTGCAATCCAATGCACACTTTGCCTGAGATTAAGCCCTAATGCCTTACTGAATTCAACTGGACTTACTTATGAGTAGACACACATATGCACAGCTTCACTGTCAACAGGCCAAGGTACCTTTTTCCTTTTTTTTTAAAGTGACTTGAGGTGGTTGGGACTGCTAATTCAGAATTCCAGTCATAAATCATACATTAATTTGTTAGGAGGCAAATGTGAGGGCCTTTGAAGAAGTGCAAAGAGTTGGGGTTAGAGTCCTTTCTAGTTGGTCCTTTCTAAAAGTGCAATAAAATCGAAACATTGATTATCATAGCCAAGACACTGTCACATTTATGTTTTACAGGCCACAATACTGTATATTTTGTACGGATGACAGTTTGGTTGATAGAGCTCACAACACTTAATGTCAGGGTTGTGTGTTTGAGCCCCACGTTGGGCAAAAAGATTCCTGCATTGGAGGTGGTTGGGCTAGATTATCCTTGTGGTCCTTTGCAATGCTGCAATTCTATGATTTTATGAATAAAAATAAGCTGAAAATGATTCAAATTAAGTATGCCTGTAGAAATTATTAGGCCATCAGTACTTAGGGGTCATTATCCTTCCCAGACAGAATTCTATTCTACATAGGTGATAGAGTCCCATTATTTACATAGCCTCTGAAACTGCAGAGATCCAACAAGCACAGCAAGTTTACTCCTGTGAAACGTGTCCACTTTGGTACCTCATTTGACCTTATCATCAAGCAGATTAGCCTGATTCCTTTTCCACTTGTCACATCCACTTCTGTAAAGAGGCAGCTCAACCTTGGCTTCTTCCATTGGGGCTGCAGAGAGCCAATCTGGGTGGAAGAATGAAATTGGCAGTCAACTGAGACTATGTGCCCGTCTGTCGGGTCACCAGGGCAGGGGGACATGGGTTAGGCTGGGCAGAAGGTGGGAAGGCGTTTTTTTTTTCCCTTCTCAAGACTGTGGTAAGAGTTAACTCTTCCTAACCTTTTTGCCCTTCTCTTGGGCGTGGGAGGAAATTACAGGCCTTGGAGACTAAGTGACAGTTGGCTTGGGATAATGACAGGCAGGCTTGCCGTGAGAATCCAAGCGATAAAGATAAAAGGAAGGGGAAAGGGCTCGGCTTTTTCTCCTGTTTGCAGAGAAGTGGCAGCTGCCGCCCAGGGCAGGAGCTGCAGGACAGAGCAGCGCCCCCTCGGCCTTCCTTGGTGCTGTCGCCGCTGCTGCTGCCTCTGGTGCGCTAACCATTCCCTCCTTAGCAGCACGCCAGGAAAGTGCTGCACGTGTGTTGTTGTCTTCTTCCCTACCGGGCATCTGCCGAGACGGCGGCAGAAGAAAGAAAAAGAAAAAGTTTCAGAGAGATCCAGCCTTTTCCTGTCCCTATAAAGTTGTCTCATCACCCGCCCAATAAAAACCTAAGTGCCATAACAGGATCAGGGGCCAACCTGGCAGGACACCGGGGGAAGAAAGCGAAAGGCTGTAGCAAGTAAACAGGGCTGGTGAAGAAATCTCAGCCTTTTACCAGCGGACGCTGTGGCTTTAAACGACTCCGAGAGGCGATCGGGTGGGTTTCCTCCCCCGCCCCACTTGAACAAACGTCCCCTCCCTGCTCCGTTGCCTCGCTCTCTTTCTCACCTCCGCGAACCTCCCCCGCCCCGTCCTTCTTTCTGCCTCCCCCTCCCCTTTTCATCGGTCCTCTTCCCCCTCTCGCCCCCCCCACCCGCGCTCCGGTGTCTGATTAAACGAGAAGGAAGTGTGGGAGTGGAGGCTTGCGAAGCTCTCCCTTTAAGAGGCAGCCTGCAATGACGAATTGTTGAAATTGCCATTGCAGGATGGCATTCCACTATAAATTCATTGTTCCACCTCCTCTCATCTTCACAGCTCTCGCTCTTCTCCTCTTGTTCACATCGGCGGACTGGGGATAACGCCGCCGCCACCAAACACCCATTAAACTCGGAGAGGGAGGAGGGGGAACCTTGAGAATCTGGGACCTTTCTCCCACCCCCTGACCAGCAAGGGAGGGCTTGTTTTCTCCTACCTCTCTCTCTCTCACACACACACATTCACTCACTCACTCTTTCTGCCGTCCGCCTCTCCAAACCAACTCATCAACCCAAAAAACAAGGGGACGGAGGAAGCCGGCGAGATCCTCGGAGCTGTGCCAGAGCCGATCTCGCTCCCGTCGGATGACTCGGTGGCCGAGAGAGAGAGCGAGAGAGAGCGAAGCGCAAAGTCCCAACTTCTCCGATGCCTCCTGGCTGCTGCGAGAGCCCCGTCTCCCTTCCACCGATGCGCTCTTGACTCGTCCGGCAAAGACATTCTCCAGCCTTTTGTTTTCAAGCAGCCTGTCCCGTTTGCGCCCCGATCTGCCCGATCTCCCGCCCGGATCGCGGACCCGGCAATCGATTATCCGGCTGCTGTTGCTGCGGAGCCCACCATGCTGCTGAAGTTGTCTTGCCCTCCACTGCCGGCGCTGCTGCTGCTTGCAAGCTTGCAAGCGGCTGCCTCGGCCGCCGGAGTTTCCCCGGCAACTTCAGCACCTGCCTATGATAAAGCTGTGCAGCTCTCCAAAGTAGCAGCAGCAGCGCCGCCGCCGCCGGGCGCCGCGCCCCCCTTCTTCGTCCCGGAGCAGCAGCAGCAGCCACGCGGGTCCAGCGGCCTCGTGGAGCGAGTGGACCAGACGTACTCGGGGGGCGGCAAGGTGGGCTACGTCTTGTACGCCGGCGGGCAGCGCTTCCTGTTGGACTTGGAGAAGGACGCCCTGCTGGGCTCCGCGGAGCAGCTGCTCCAGGGCAAGGGGCGCTGCTACTACCGCGGAACCGTGGACGGCAGCGCGCAGTCCTTGGCCGTCTTCGACCTTTGCGGCGGCTTGGACGGCTACTTCGCGGTCAAGCACGCCCGCTACACCGTGAAGCCGCTGCGTCTGGCAGACGACGGCGGGGAAGGGGCCGAGGAGGAGGAAGAGGCCGCCCGAGAACGCATCTACGACGGGGAGTCCGCGCGGGTAGCGCATCTCTTCTCCAAGGAGCACTTCAGCTTCCAAACGGTGCCTTCTCGGCCCAGCTGCGAGACGCGCGGCTCGCCCAAGGCGCAGTTTCTGGACCAGAAGAAGCTGGGCCTGCGGCAGGAGGAGACGGATTTCACCACCAGGGCGGCGCTGTCGGGAACCTTCTCCCCGCCGGCCGGTTCCAGAAACAGAAAGCGACGCTCCATCTCGCGGGCCAGGCAGGTGGAGCTTCTGCTGGTGGCCGACGACTCCATGGCCAAGAAGTACGGCAAGGGTCTCCATCACTACCTGCTGACCTTGGCCACCATTGCCTCCCGCCTCTATGGACATGCCAGTATTGAAAACCACATCCGCCTAGCGGTGGTGAAGGTGGTGGTGCTGGGGGACAAGGAGAAGGGCTTGGAGGTGAACAAGAACGCGGCCACCACCCTCAAGAACTTCTGCAAGTGGCAGCACCAGCACAACCAACTGGACGACCAGCATGAGGAACATTACGACGCTGCCATCCTCTTCACCCGTGAGGTAGGTTTGGGAGGAGGCCGTGGCTGAGGGATCCCGCTCAGGCCTCCGCCAGCCTTGCGGAGCTGGGTTCATCACCCTCAGCTTCATTCTTCTGCTTCACCGCAGGTGTGTTGGACTTGATGACCCACAAGGTCCTGTCTTGGGCCTTATGGATGTATGTGATTGTATTGCTGCTGTCTTTTTCTCTTTCTTTTTAAATTCATCTCTGGTTGTAAATGTTCAAAGGTTTAGTAGCTGCTGTCTTAACAATCCAAAGTGCTACTGAAAACACCTGTTCGCCATTGGGTTCAATATCACTCAAGCTAAGGTGGTGTCGCATCAGGTTTAGTGGATACTTGAGGTTCCAGTAATAATTCCAAGCGTGTGCTAGGGACCCTGAGTGGAAGGGGAGATAGAAAGATAGATAGATACACATATGGATAGGGAAGCCCAGGGTGCTTCCACACAGCAGCTTATTGTTGATCGGCATTGCTCCTGTCCTCAAGTTCTGCACAGCATTCATGTGATGTCCCCATCAAAAGGTAGTCCCTTGTTATTTTCCCATTTATTGTGGGTTTCCTGTTCCTGCAGAAAACCCAAGTTTTGCTTGTTGTTGTTTTTTATAAAAAAGTATCATTGGAAATAGTCACTCTGGATTCAGTGTGGGAGGGGGAGGATAGGTTGGCGATTTGATGAGAATATCACATGTGCAAAAGTTGCATGCATGAACAGCGCTGGGTCCACAATGAACTGCTGTGTGGAAGCGCCCTTGTTTCCAAACAAAATAACAAGCAATTGAGTCATGTGTCCATTTGAGATGCAGCATCCTCCTGCACTCATTGCACTAACCATGAGATGTTTCTCCCACTGGTGCACAGATTGGAAGTAGAACCATTGAAGCTCTGTATGCTGATGATGCAATTTATGTTGCAGCAAAATCAGGATCCTAAACAGGTGTTTGTAAACACAGTTGCCAACCAGAGGTTTTTGGAACTTATCAGGCCATTGGTCCATCTAGTTCAGTACTGTCTACACTGACTGGCAGCTTCAGGGTTTCATACAGGGGTCAATTCCCAGTCCAATGAGGAGGTGCTGGGAATTGAACTTGGGACTATTTGCATGCAAAGATTGTGCTCTAACCACTGAGCTATGATCTATCACAGCAATTATGATCTTTTAATCCTGCCCAGTGAGCAGAAACTTGCTCTTCTGTGACGAAAACATCCCTGACACCTGGTAGTGCAGAGAGAAAGTATGTGCAATGCTCATCTTTCAACAAGTTCTTCCAATATTCATGTCCTCATTCCACCTGCAACCTGTTAACTTTCTCATAAGGCTGTCATGTGTCCATAATTTGCATAGAATAACTATTAGGAGATTATTATTATAGGAGAGCAAGCTGTTAGGATTTTAAAAAATAAATAAAAGTTAAGTTTTTTTCATTGATGTTGCTCCTGAACAGCAATGTATATCCCTCTATTAAGATGACGCAACACATTTCTAGCCGAACTTATACCCAGTGCTGAAGCTCAGCTGAATTTTCTGTTGGGAGTGGTGGAAATGAACCCATTTAAGTAACAAGATAAGGCACTGGTAGGCTTGTCGATCTTTCAGTCTATCTACCAGATGAGAAGAAGAACTATGAACACCTCTGGCTCAAATCCCAGCCTGACTCTGTTGAGATTAGAGGGAAAGGGAAATGTGTGAGAGGTGGCCTCAGGGAGCTCACAACTTCCTTGCTTAGTTGCTGGTAATTTAACATGGCATTTCCAGCATGAAAAGAAAGTAGCAATAAAACTGGAGAGGTGCAACATGTGTGGCTCAAGAGAGGGGAACGTAAATTCAAACCACATGTAAACATAGCTGCAGAAAAGTGGTGCACCAAGGTAGGCGAGGGGTGGGGCTCTAATGCCTTATTATCCACAGCATGGAAATTGGTCTCCTAATCTGTTAGAATTCTGAACTGGCAAGGGTTCTCCATACAGCTTTCTGGATGAGTGCTGAGTGATAATCCAGAAGCATTGGCTGAACTGGTTAAGGGGAGTGGTTCCAGAGGAACATGTGACACTGTTTATGCAGCAGGACTCTTCAACATGAATGTCCCCTTCAGCGTGTTCTTCCGCTTTCCCTTCTTTAATTCAGAAAAACACATAACTTTCCATTAGAGTTCCCTTCCTCTGCTACATCACTGAAGAGTGCCAGGAAAAAGAGAGGCTTGGGATCATTTGTGGAATGAGTTACTCCAGTGAAGGAGTAAGGAGAGAGACAGAAAAAGCCCTCGTATGTTTATTTATTCCTCCAAATACTTGAAATATTATGGTGTTCCTGTCGTGCTGCACTTGTGCTCTATGTTCTTTCTGTTGATGTCCAAAGCCATTTGTTTTCAACCATGAACTCGCAGGACTAGAAGGAGTTTCCTGAGTTCAACCCAGATTTTTATCAACACAAACAAAATCTGACATGCTTTTCTAGGCTCCTTTGAGACTAGCTCCCCTCAATCTGATTCTGAAGCTTATGTAAGCAAGTTGTTTGATGGTCCACCTGATTTTAGAAAATTGCTTTGGAGAGAACACAGCTTGACAACTTGCATTTTTCTCAATACAGTCACACACATATGCATGCCCTAGAGTTTCTCCAGAGAAAGGGATCTAGCAAGGTGGCAACTCAGTACTCTTAAGACAAGTTTTTAATTACTGCACATCAGGGATGACTAGTGTGGTGTCCTCCTGATATTTAGCAATACCTTTTAGGAGCAGTCCATATTACCAAAGTGGGATGATCCACTTCAGATATATAACCAATTCAAATCCACACATAGACAGCTATTACAGCTTCAGAACATGAACTGGATGTGCCCATGGTGGAATAGTCATATGAAATTGCCATCTAGAGCACAAATCCTTTGTGTATAAAATCAACAAAGAGTGTTGCGGCCCCTTAAAGGTTAACACGTTTATTATGCCATCAGCTTGCTTTCTTGAACTAGAATCCACTTTATCTTCTGATGAAGTAGACTCTAGGCCATAAAATCTTACATTGTAATAAATGTGTTCGGTGCCACAGCAATCTTTTTGGTTTTTACTGCAACAGACCTATACAGCTACTCTTCTGGAAGCTGTGTGCAGATATTATCACATGGATCACGGTGCACAAGCTAGCTGACCCACAACAAGTTGTTTGTCTTTTTTTTTTTATTCAGTCCTAGAAATGGACTGCTGACTTTTTGATTTGTGTTGTGATGCACCAACTTGTAATGAAGAAGTTGTGTGGGCCTTTCATTGGGTATCTACTGTGATGCTTAACCCGTACTCAACCTTACTAATTATCTCACTAAATCATTTTGAAGACTTTGGAATGAGATGGTTAAGTTGCAGGTTGGAGGTAAATCAAAACAATGTAGAGGAAACAAGATCCATACATTTTGTCCATGTGAGTTTTGCCTTGTCCCATTGACATTTCTTTTGAGCATTAACAAGGGATGCAGATTTTGCAACAAAGTTAATGGCCAAACATAGCATTCCTTGTCTATGCTGTCCTTGCAAGGAGTAACTGAAACATGAGAACCATCACATCTTCTGCTCACTTCAGCTCCATTATCTCAGATTATATAAACTAATGTCTAAATCTGGCATTTTCAGTTCCTTGGAGATACATCTGAATTGATTTTCCTCAATTAAAAAACAATCTAGAGAAAAAAAGAGAGGTGTCCAGGAATGAATAAATGTGCATAGGTCTTCATCTAATGGCATTTGAAGTGAATGATTCACTGTTCACATTTGCAGACTGTAAACATGAAAAGGAGTTAAAGGGTAAAAGTGTCAGAGGAGAAACATCTCACAGGGCACAGGGCTTTTTCAAGCCTACTGGTGTTTTTTGTGGGGTTTTTTTTTACCCATTTTTGTTTTTTCAACTAGACGAGAAGTAGCAGCAATTGGCATGAGTGTTCAACTTTTACAACTCTGTTTTGAAAGTATGAAGTCAGTTGCTTAGCAACTAGACGCTTAGCCACAGTACCATGTTTTGATGGGCTCCGAATGCTGCTCTGTTAAGTTTTTGTATACCCAGATGCCTTCTTCTAAATTGCTTGTTTTTCAGTTGTGGATCAAATGTGTGAGGTACACTTTCCATCCCTGTTTATTATTCAAGGCCGCTTTGAACTTCAGTAGACTAATATTTGCATATCATCTATCAAATGTACCCACCACAATTAGAATTAGGGAGCAATTCAGTTCAATTCATGTTTAAAGGCAAATCTGTCAAACGGAAAAGCAGGCATTGTTTGAAATTTGTGCTGGGTGTCTGAATTTGTAGTTCTCCAACCAATGTTTACAAAAATGCATATATTAGAGGAAAGTGTGCAGAAAATGGGTAATATAGAAATAATAATATAGGCGAAATTGTCTGCAGAAAACTGCATATAAGAGTATTATTAGGAGAAATTATTAGGAGAAATTGTCATGAAAATGCTGGTGAATTTTCACAATGATTTTTTAAAATCACAAATTGCTCCAGAAATGTAGAGAACTGAATTTAAGACTGGAAAAACAAGAAACCAAGATAAGCTAAATTGACAGATTGTTCCGTCCCTAAACACAATATGCAAACAATTCTTCATGCCTAACTTTATGTTCATTAAATATTCAGATTGCCATAGGATGTGTTCTCATGTTGCCAATGGTCTATAACACGAGTGACTAACAGATGCCGCTGGAATACAACCTTCATAATTCCTGGTTATTGGGCTATGTTGACTGGCACTGGCACTGGTGGGAGTGGAAGTCCAACTAACCATCTCTAGTCTTCAGAAATTCTTGTTTTGAAAGCATGTAACATTTGTCAGAATACAGGCTGTTTTAAAAATGGAGTTACTAGTTAAACATGTATTTACTTGTTATGTAGCAACACCTTTTCTAGTGACATTTTTCATGGTGAACTTTTAAGCAGTGGTAAGAATACCCCTCAAATGTGTGAAACTAGTTCACTGAGCCTAAAGAGGCATGTGCGGTGTGTTTGGCTCCGTAATAAATTTGCGTACAGTTAGCTTCAGACTTGACAAGGATCACCTTTGTACTGCTGAGGATCGTGCCCTGCTTTCTTCACTCACTTGGCCATCTAGACTTGAGGGGTTCTGCTCTTGCTCCATAACAACAGCACATGCATGCCCAGAGCATACCCTGTAAGACTGTATTTCATGGAAAGATCTGTAATAGTAGGTATACTGACTTGCATGAAATCTTGTTTGCTATTACCATTCTTCTTATCAAGGGACTCATGATACACTTAGGCTGCAATCCTTAATTAGGATGTAAGCATCATCAAGCACAGTGAGACTTCCTTCTGAGTAAACATGCAAAGGCTTATTCTGTTAAGGTGGTTGCTTTGAACACTACTGAAAATAACTACAAAACTACTATTACAACCTCCAAACCTCAGCCTTCTAGCATGTATTTAGTATCTATGTTGAGTAACATGTGAAGCGTGTTTCTGAGGATGATACAAGTGTGTGTAGAGAGAGTCCAACATTCAGTCACATATTTTGCTAATCTGTCTGTCTGCTGGAATGCTGGCCTATTTTATGAGGGTTTCATAGAATTGCAGAGTTGGAGGAAAACTTTGTTTACCAAATTTTGACCGCCAACTGTAAAAATATCCCATTTTTAGACTTTTTCTAGGAATTGCAGTGATTGTGGTCTTGGACCACATATATAACAAGTTTTAGCTTAATAGTTGTAGAAGAAGTAATCTAACAATTTGATGTCTCTGTGATGGATGGATGGATGGATGGATGGATGGATGGAGTGAGTGAGTGAGTGAGTCAATAAGCCACATGCATCTTTTATTTGCACAAATACCTGCACAATATATTATTGAATTTGGTTGTTCTTTGTGAAGTTTGAAAAATAAGCTTATTCTGTTGCATTCATTTCAATCTTTGTTTCATTTGATAACCTGTTCTAACTCAGAACCCTGAGACAGATTAACAGTATTGCAGTTGGAAAAGATTTAGGAATAGGACCTGAGGTGAGAGTCAAAGCAAGTTAGAGGAACTCTTAACTGCCTTATTGCTTATCAGTGAGATTTTTCATTCCCCTTCCCTTCCCACTCCTGTTTGTTCTGTTTTCTTGAGGTTTCCTGTTAACTTCTGCTTTATATTTGAGCTTCCACACAATGTAAAAGCCACTTCATGGAATATGGCACTAATTTAACCTAGTAGCCTACATTGGTCCAAGTAGAGTTGTTAACAGCACAATACTCAGTTCAGTGGGATTGCTTCCAAATTGGTATTATAAGATTGAAGATTGATGAGACATGTAATTTATTTGGGTTGGGTGGGTATGTAGTTGGTTAAAAGCCAGATCTGTTTAAGAACTCCTGCCAAGGGTAAGATTTTCAAATGTTCATGCCCAAGGCATTCTGCATGTTAAGTCCATTTACATTAGCCAATATGTTGAGCATCAGTCCTGTCTGCCCATGACTAATTTGGTGGTTCTGGAAACTAGTTATTTGCTGTGTTAACACTGCTTATTGACTCAAACAATGTTCTCCAGACTGCCTGTCACAAGGCAAACACATGATGGAAGAGGGTTCCAGCTGTCTAAACCAACTCCATTCTTCTCATTACTTGAGCCTGTTTCATTGTCACTCTGTAAAATCCACCAAATCTATTTCTGTCATCACCTGAGATCAATTGGAGCAGAAGCTCTGGGAGACGGAATACAGTAAGCAGTTTGGACTAAGTCCACTTATATTATTTCCCTCTCACCCAAGTCATGTGAAAACTGAAAGAGACGTTTCTCACAAAAGACATAAAAGTAGCCAAGTCTTGAAAGCTGGGTGGTTCAAGAACTGGGTGGTATACTCCACGATAATGTTAGCACGCCTGTCTCATTAAGAAAAACCACATATCGGCCAGAGGTCATTGCTTTGCCGTTTTCCATGCAGCACTTGTTTGTGGGATCCGGTTAATTATCAAAGTGAAAGTGGTACTGAAACTTAACAGCAAGTGCTGAGTTATCCAAGTCCTATAAATGATAATTCTGTTGAGCAAAATGCATGCTTTCTTTGGCACTAGTAACTTTTCCTTAACAAACCACTATCCTGTGTTAGTATTCCAGGGGACAGGCTATAATACCAAATGCCAGCAATATAGCTATATGGGTTCTAAGTATTTAATGTCAATTTTAACTGAGACCCTGATTGTGCTAAAACGATTGCATTTGATCTTCCTAAAGGAACTTCTCTGGCATTCAAGTAAATACAGGGTAGCATGCTTAAAATATGTCATTCTACTATGGTAATATAGGATTGTTTCTAAAAGAAATTATCTAGTTGTGCAACATGTGAACAAACATATACTGTAATACCCTCCTTCCATCACTACAAGTTACTGTAGGCATTGCATGGTGTACTGAAAACACTGCTTCAGTACAGATGTCATGCCAAATAAGGTAACAGGAAGATTAGCTATGGTTAGGCATGACATCCAAATTGTCAAACCATGGTTCGAAGTGGATTTATAAACCATGGTTTGTGCTATGATCCATTGTGATGCTTGAATTGACAAATAATAGTAGTACCATAGAAACAAAGGGCTGAAGAGACATACAAACTTGGTGGTGGTTCCCTAAGCATGTGGTAGCTAGCACAAAATGCTGCGGCATAGTCTGCTCAGCGTTTAAGTCCATCAGCCATGCCCTATTCAAGGAGGTTTCATTTCCCCCTCCCTAGTTTTCAGTTTCCGTGTTCTAACAGTCAGCTAGTTCTGTGCCCACTGAGCAAGCTCAGACTTCATTGGGCTATTTGGACTTTGGTTCTTTGCCCTCTTAGTCCCCGTACCCCCGCCTATTCTTTTTTCTACTTCTGCAAACATCAGGCTTCCTCTGAGCACGTTGATGCCTCCTTTTTCTATGTGGATAGTATCATATTGACTTCATAAGGATAGGCACTCAGAAAATGAGTTTGCTATGGGAAAATACAAAATCCCTTATCTTTAATTTCCAAATGTAACTCTGCCCCACCCAAAAAATCCTGACCTCTAAGAGACTGTCAAATGAGTTACAGATTTTGTGATGTCCTGCTCATTTTCCCCTAAATCAATAGTGTCAGGCCTTAAGTTTCCTTATACATTGCAACCCTACATTGCACGCTCCTGTGCTGTGACTTTGTATTGATCCAGCTGCTTTCAAAGAATATCAGATAAGTTGAGGCTAGCTGCTGGAATCTTTCTTTTAAAATGCATGTGTGGTACAGCAGTGTTTAGTCAAGAGTCCTAGGTAACATACCCAAGTCCTTCAACCATGCCTCATAAGGCTTACTCGCCCCATTCTACACACATTCCGGCTCGTCAATATTCTCCTTCAGTTGTACCACCCAGAATTGTACACAATACTGCAGGTCCAAGGCAGAATAGAGTGGTACTATTACTTCCCTTGATTGGGACACTATACTTTTGTTGATGCAGCCTAGAATAGCATTAGTGTTTGTTTGTTTGTTTGTTTGTTTGTTTGTTTGTTTGTTGTTTTGCTGGAGCATCACACTGTCAACTAAGACCCCTAGATCCTTTTCACATGTACTACTGGTGTCCCCCATCTGCCTAAGTGTAGAACCTTATATTTGTCTCTATTGAAATTCATTTTGTTAGTTTTGTCCCAGCTCTCCAATCAGTTAAGGACATATTGAATCCTAGTTCAGTCTTCTGCAGCATTGGCTACTCCTCCCAGTTTGGTGCCATCTGCAAATTCAATGAGCATCCCTTTCCCCCACCCCTGTTCCCCAATGTTCCAACAAATGTCAGTCTGTAGCTGAGTCTCCAGGTCCAGAACTGGCTGTTGATGCATCTAGATGTTAGTCCCACACAGGCCAGGACTTCCTCACTTAGTGGCTGCTTCTGATGTCTCTCACAGCCCCAGCCCTAGTGGCAGATGCAAGGATTGCTCACTGTAGGTATGACATCTTGTATCAGTTGGCCCTTTGTCTCAGACAGCTCTTAGCTGCAAATCGATGAATGGGGGAGATACTCCAGTGTGAAGCCTTTGGAGGTCTTCAGTGAGAAAGGCACTGCAGTAGGAGTCATCCTTTTGCCCCCGCACTCTCTTTGGCCAATCCAGTTGACAGCCACCATACTGACCATTTTGGTCATGCTACCAACCATAAAAATTGGTCATGAAATTAGCAAAGTATTCCAGCTTTCAAGAAATATCCTATTTCTTTTCATGAAATCCCTCCTAGCATAATCCTCAGCACACCTACTCAGAAGTAAGCACCTTTATCAAAATAAATGATAATAAATTTCAGGGGGAGGCCCAGTAAGTAATGACTGTAGCCTAGCTTTTATATAATTACATTTAAAACATTAAATTTGCATGGTTTGCCGAATTCCTGCAAGTTGGTGAATTAGGCAGAAGCATAGCTAATGATGTTAGTCATTACCTGTAGATTGGTTTTCTTCCTTAACTAGGCAGAGCATTTTGGATGTTTCATGAACTCGGCAATATTCTACACATTTCATGAATCGTGCAAATTATCAAATTTAGTGGTGTATAGAAACATGCTCGCATATCCATAAAGCAACAGTTGTTAAAGTAGGGTGTCTACAATGCCCTGTTGCCAGAATTATTAGAGTTAGAGGTTAAGCACTTGTGGCATGATTCACTATGGGACAGTAACAGTATGTGTGCATAATTTTCATGGAAGTGGTAAATTAGTAAAAAGAATATTTGAATAAAACGGAATTGTGGATTTGGAAAAATAAGGCATTGTGCTGATAGGTTTCTTTGATGGTTTCTTGTAAAAACAGCAGTATTTTTATTTTTTTGTATTTTAGGTTAAAAAAAAAGGGAAAGCCACTTACTCTGATTGGAATTTCTCCTAGGGAGCATCTGAATTGTTTTCACAGGTGCTGCTTTTAATCAAGGGTCTGCCACATTTACCTTCCCTATGGCCTTTTCGAGCAGTTTTGGTATCCATACATGGGCTAACCTACACCATAAACTCTGAATAACTAGAGACTCACTCATTCATTGCAAGAAATGTGCTGTGCATGCTGTAGAATTGCAGGCATAGAACATGTGTGCCGGACCAGAATCCATACTTTTTTCAATATTACTTTGTAGAATGATCAATGGACAAAATGAGGGGCTTTAAGCAGAAACATTTCCCTTTACGTTGATGAGCATTTCAACCACATTATTTACGCTGTTAATGTGTCCAAACAAACAACTCAACTGGGAGCCAGTGTGGTGTAGAGCGGTAGTCTCATAATCTGGTGAACCGCTCCTGCTGGGTGAACTTGGGCTAGTCACACTTCTCTGAAGTCTCTCAGCCTCACTCACCTCACAGAGTGTTTGTTGTGGGGGAGGAAGGGAAAGGAGAATGTTAGCTGCTTTGGGACTCAGGGTAGTGATAAAGCGGGATATCAAATCCAAACTCTTCTTCTTCTTCTTCAGTGGATTGGCTCCACACTTTGTTAGTCACACTTAAATTCCCACTTATGTCAGTGGGATAATCCATAGTTTCCTTTCTGATAAGGGAGGGGCAGATATCACAGCTATGGCCATGTTCTCCAGAAACACTAGTATTAGAACGTAATTGAAAAATGTTGCTTGCCAATACACATAAAGTGTTGTTTGTCATGTCACATAATCGCAAATTAAAATGGTGCTTACTGAAAACTTTCATGAGCAACTCCTGAAGTTAGAACTGGATTGGTCACGTTTCAAACCCACCTTCACCCTATGTTTCTGTCTGTGTACACTGTCTACAAGCAAAAGCAAGAGGGCCTATCTCAATCAAATAAAGCTGAATGGTCTCCAAAACATCATGTGGGATGTGTGCCGGGGAGTGGATCAGCTGTATATCAGCTTTGCCAACACAGGAACCTACCAAACTAAAATATTTCAGAAGAGGCCTGGGATTAAACAATCCTGCAATATGATTTAAAATGCCAACACCTATCAAGGGTTTGAGGTAAACAGCCATATCAAGGGCCTTATTATTAGAACACTTCTTCAATAATGCAACAACACTGTAATGCATAAAATTGCATGTCCAGGATTTGCCGTTAGCTGTCCATTAGAGCCAGTGTGGTGTAGCGGTTAGAGTGTTGGGCTAGGATCTGGGAGGCTTGGGTTCAAATTCCCACTCAGCCATGAAGCTCACTGGGTGACCTAAGGTCAGTCAGTATTTCTTGGCCTAACGTACCTCTCAGGGTCATTGGAAGGATAAAATGGGGAGGGGGGAGAGCGTTGTATTGCCATCTTGAGCTCCAAGCATTGCCTCTCCTCAAGTGAACTAACCTGGGCCCTGCCATCACCAACTAAGGCCCTTTGTAGGCCTGCCTCCCATAGGAGGTTGGAGGGTACAAAGCAAAAATGGGCCTTTTCTGTGGTGGTTCTCCATTTGTGGAATGCTCTGCCAAGGGAGGTTCACCTGCCACCTTCATTACATAATTTTAGGTGCCAGGCAAAAACATTCCTCTACAAGCAGGGCTTTGCCCAATTAAACTATCTGTGGCTTTTTAAACTGTATGTGGGGTATTGCTTTTACTACTACAGTATGTAGTTTTGTGTTCCTATATTGTAAACTGCCCTGTGATCCTTGGATGAAGGATGGTATAGATATTCAATAAATAAATGAAATGAAATGAAATCAAAGGAATGACGGGATAGAAATGTAATGAATAAAATTACCTGTGCACCTGTATACGTCTCTAAGGGAATAAGAAACCTAAGGCAGAAATATAAAATTAAAAGTGACAGCTATGTGGTAAAGGATCAGCACTAGCAATCCTTTCTTGTTCCATGGAACTGTGAGCCACACCCATGAGAAATAACTCTGCTTTCAAAGTCACGTATCACAGAATGAAGGAAAAGAGAGTCAGGCTGCTCTGACATTTCCAAGTTTTGTTGTTTCCTTTTCAGAAGTTAGATTTACTTTCTGATCATGTTAAAAAAAAAAAAGGAATTGAAGTCGGCTCAGGAGTTGATACTCCAAGCACTTCCCCATAGATCATGTAAGGAACCCAAACAGATGAGCTTTGCCCTCTCAGCTACAATAACCCTTGCCTTAAAGCAAAATTATTTTGGCAACCATCCCGGGCCTGGAAGGTCATAAGAAAGGGGAAGAAGATTATGCCGCAACTGGGGAACGTCCCTGGAAAGCACTGAAAAGCTCAGAGACTGGAATAGTTGCCGAAACGGCCTTCATCACTGATAATCAGCACATTGCAGATACTCATGTCAGCCTGGGTTGGCAAAAGAGAATTGGAACACCACCTCCCAGTCCAGCAAGGCATACGCAGAGAACTGGCCCACACCAAACCCTCCACAGCCAGCATGTGTCTTCACCTCCTTAGGAACATCTTCCTCACACTTTCAGAATGGTGTTTCTGAATAGTAAAACAGTATACAGTATATGAGTTAACTCAAGAGCTGCCCCCACCAGCTTTCTTTACAATAAATGGAAACGGTTTCCGACTGATCTTAGCAAATTGTCAGCTTGAGCTTTGAGCGAGTCTGCCGAAGAGCCCACGGCGTTGCTCATGTTGACTTTGTCGTTGCCCTCCTGGTGTCGGCTGTTATCGTCCGCCGTGTCTTGCTGCTTGCAAAGAGCCTTCAGCTCAGAGCTGTCATTGCCTGTGGGTGCAAAACTGTACTTCAAATGCTTTCTTTTCCCTTTCCTTCCTCGGCAGGATTTATGTGGGCACCATTCATGTGATACTCTGGGAATGGCTGACGTTGGAACCATATGCTCTCCTGAGCGCAGCTGTGCAGTGATTGAAGATGACGGCCTCCATGCGGCTTTTACGGTGGCTCACGAAATTGGTATGCAGTGCCTTTTCTGTTCCCTTGCCAAATACAACACTTGTAACAGCTGCATTAGTAACCAAAATACTTTACAAGTAATTCCAGATTTCCCCCTGGTTCACATATACACTTGGGGATTAAGGCTGTGTACATAGGCACTTTGGGGTTAACTAATAGGGGATCAGAAGGCAAGTGGAGGTACACAGTAGGTGTTTCCTTTCTGACAGTGTCACTTTTAAGCAATGATCGGAATGGAAATTGGAGGGCTGCTACTGTCCATTCATGTTCCTTTCAAAGAGGGGTCCCTCCCATCGATGAAGAATTTGAGCTCACTTGGCGGGTAAACAGCTTTCTATATATGTCTGCCTACTGGGTTAAGTGGCTTGCTGTTTATATTGTACCACCACATTCCTCTGAATGGCAAGATGCAAGTTTCAAATGATGGGGTAATTGGAAATTTTGGTGAAAGGGAGCACTGTTTATCTAGGGCAGTGGTGTGACTGTAGGGGTGTAACTTTAGATAGCAGTGAGGTTCATATAATCAAGGCTCGTCTATTGGGGATTCTACAATAATTACAAAATAGACCCAGGAACAGACACCAGGATTATTTTGGAATGTTTTCTTGGCAGGAAAAAAGAGCTGACGTTAATGTTCACAAGCAAGTTCAGATTTTCTATGCCATTGCCCAAGTGTATTCATGAACTAGAGATAATCTATTAGTTTTCTCCTTGGTGTGTGTGTGTGGGGGGGGAGTTTTAAAATTTTCTCTCTCAACATTTCCTCTTCAAATAACTAATTTTGACATTTGCAAGTTCATTCCTATGCAGAATAGTAGTAGCTTGAACACTACTGCAAATTTTTCAAGTAGGTATTTTTGGATATATTTAACTAAAAGTATATTTGACTGGGTGGTCACATTAGCTGCCAGCTATAATAGCATTGGATATTAACAGCAAGCTTTGGTATCAAGTTTCACTTCCCATCCCTTTTTTTGAATGGCAAAAATAATGTAAGGCTTTTCTAATGTAGATATTACTATTTTATTTTATACGTTAATTAACCACCTTTCAAAATACAATATTCTCGCAAGGCAGCTTAGAATATCTGAAACTGCCACACAACTAAAAACATATACAATTATACTAACAATCCATCATACAATCAGGGAACAATAACATCGCACTATCCATATCAGCAATTTCATAGAATAATAGAATTGTAGAGTTGGAAGGAATCCCAATGGCCATCTAGTTCAGCCCCCCCACCCCACCCTGCTGTCACATGGAGGATGGAACAAGCTTGTTTTCTCCTGCTCCAGATGCTGGAAGCTGAACCAATGGCTTCATGTTTCAAGAAATGAGATTCCAACTAAACATCAGAAAGAACTTTCTGATGGTAACAGCTGTCCGGTATTGGAACGGTCTCCCTCAGGAGGTTGTGGACTCTCCTTCCTTTGGAGATTTTTAAGCAGAGGTTGGATGGCAACCTGTCATGTATGATCTAGTTGAGATTCCTGCACTGCAGGTGGTTGAATTAGATGAACCTCGGGGACCCATTCCATGTTTACAATTCTAAAGTGGCAAAATAGCTTTTCAAAGCCAGCAAGCACTGATTAGCACTCCAGAATCCCTCAAGGTGCTTTGTAGTCCAGCTTTCCTGAGCCAAGCCAAGCCTCCCTAATGACTGGCACCTTTGGCAAGATCAGGTCTGTTTCCAGTGTTGTTATTTGGAGTGGCAGGAACGTGATCCAGGCAGCTCAAGCACCCCATGGCAGATCAGATGCCGGCGGGCTGATGTGCAGCACCCAAGCTACAACCTGAGGCGTGCCCTGTTGTTGTTGTTCAGTCGTTCAGTCGTGTCCAACTCTTCGTGACCCCATGGACCAGAGCACGCCAGGCACGCCTATCCTTCACTGCCTCTCGCAGTTTGGCCAAACTCATGTTAGTAGCTTCGAGAACACTGTCCAACCATCTCATCCTCTGTCGTCCCCTACTCCTTGTGCCCTCCATCTTTCCCAACATCAGGGTCTTTTCCAGGGAGTCTTCTCTTCTCATGAGGTGGCCAAAGTACTGGAGCCTCAACTTCAGGATCTGTCCTTCTAGTGAGCACTCAGGGCTGATTTCTTTGAGAATGGATAGGTTTGATCTTCTTGCAGTCCATGGGACTCTCAAGAGTCTCCTCCAGCACCATAATTCAAAAGCATCAATTCTTCGGCGATCAGCCTTCTTTATGGTCCAGCTCTCACTTCCATACATTACTACTGGGAAAACCATAGCTTTAACTATACTGACCTTTGTCGGCAAGGTGATGTCTTTGCTTTTTAAGATGCTGTCTAGGTTTGTCATTGCTTTTCTCCCAAGAAGCAGGCATCTTCTAATTTCGTGACTGCTGTCACCATCTGCAGTGATCGTGGAACCCAAAAAAGTGAAATCTCTCACTGCCTCCATTTCTTCCCCTTCTATTTGCCAGGAGGTGATGGGACCAGTGGCCATGGTCTTAGTTTTTTTGATGTTGAGCTTCAGACCATATTTTGCACTCTCCTCTTTCACCCTCATTGAAAGGTTCTTTAATTCCTCCTCACTTTCTGCCATCAAGGTAGTGTCATCAGCATATCTGAGGTTGTTGAGAGCACTACACATACTCTCAAAACATTGCCAGGGGAAGATCATTTGCAGCTTGGAGCATGGATGTTAAGGAAAGGGTTATTGCTGAGTGGCAGAACATATGCTCTGCATGTAGAAAACCCCAGATTCAATTACTGGTATCTCCAGGCAGGGCTTGAAAAGACTTGTGTCATCTTCTTCTTCCTTGGCGATCACTTGTAGCCAAGTAAGATTGTCTTCCATAAACATGGTTTTAACAGTGAGTCCATAAGTGACTGTGGAGGCCAATTCTGGATCCACACATCCTTCCACAGTGGGGACATATTGAGCTAGAGAGAGAGGAATGATCCCCCCTTAAATGCATTCCTAAAGTGTGGGTCGGTTTCAGCGATGAACATGCAGAAACACAGCAGCTGCCTTTTTCAGTGCCCAGAGAACCCACAGCTTTTTCAGCTTTAATTCGCATAAGGAAGATGATCCATCCAGAGTTTAGCCAGAGAACAGCTGGCTGTAAATTTAAATGACAGCCTTTATTTTACACTGGGCTGTTAAGCACAGGAGGAAGCAGGAAGAGAGGACTGTTCCAAAATCAGCCCTCCTTTTACCAGGGGGTCTCTTGTGCCAGCTAGACATTCTGTAAGATGGAATATAGGGTGCTTCTTGCCTAAAGTAACAGCCGTGGTGAGACTCGGGGTCCCTGTTTACCAAGAGAGTAGGCTTTTCAGGTCTACATTTGCCTTGCCTGCTAACATAGTCACAATCGCTAGAGATGTTTTCCATGAGGATCATTAGCTGTGCAGAGCGAACACTAAATTTAAAAATGGAAAACAGTCCCCCCCCAACCCCTTTACATTCTTGGAAGGAAATAACAAGGCTAAGGGAACTTTCAGAGAGTGCCAACTACTGCTTTGCCTTGTAACTTGTGCCAAACCAAAGTAAAGTTTGCTTTGGGAGTATTGCCGTGCCAGTTCAGTTTTCAAACAGCGAGCAGGTAGGATCCAAGAGTGTTGTGCTTAATATCATTTGACACTAACATAAAGAAACTCACAAAATCTGAAATCATGGGTTTTATTAGTAGTGCTAATGTAACTACTGACATTGGACACCCTTTAGCAAAGGAGGAGCTCTAGTCTGGAAATATATAGAAATAGATCATAACAGTGGCATATTACTGAGGCTCTCCACCTCAGGAAACAAGCTGTTTGAGGCTGCCAAGTGTCAGAGCTGAAAGGACCTGTATCTCTGTGGCAGAAAGTATCATTTGGCAAGAAGAGACCTCTGCCTGAAACTTTGGAGAGTGGCTGCCAGCTAGAGTAGACCTGGGATCACCAACCTGGTGCCTGCAACTCCCATGACACCCATGAAGGCTTCCAGTGACCCCCTGAGGAGATGCTCCAGTCCTCCTAGAAAGAAGGTTATGGGGGAAAGCATGCAGGTATCTCCTAAACAATTTATCTGAAATGAGAGTGGTGTTGGTACAGTCAAAACTCAGTTCCCAAATGCCTCTGTTTTGGAACGTTTTGGCTCCCAGACGCTGAAAACCCAGAAGTAAGTGTCCCGGTTTTCGAATGTTTTTTGGAAGTTGAAAAACCAATCAGAAGCCGCACCTCGGTTTCCGAATATTTTGGAAGCCGGATGGGCTTCCTGAAAGGATTACACTTGACAACCGAGGTTTGACTGTACCTTGATATTTTTCCTAGTACTGAGGAATGCTCCCTACAGCAACAGTGTCAGGATGTGTGTATCTTCTCCATAATCAGGACCAACAGACAGAATCATAGACTTGGAAGGGACCCTGAGAATCATCTAGTCCAACCCCCTGCAATGCAGGAATATGATGCTGTCCCCTACAGGGATTGAACCTGCAACCTTAGCATTATCAGCATCACACTCTAACCAACATAGCTGACTCCCCCTGGTAAGCATAATGTTGTCAGGGGTGGACATCTCTCAAATTTAGTGTTATGACACACTCACTGTGGTGGCTATTTTTTGTTATGCCACAGCTCCTCCATGAAAGCCATTTTGTGCATGGTTCCTCCGGCACTCTCTCAAAATTTGAAATGTAGTAGTGGACTGTATTGTTGGTTCCCCATTCATGGTGCACCCTTCCTAGGGAAGCTCACTTGAAGCCAACAGCACCATCTTGAAGAGGCCAACTAACCCCCGTTTTATTTTCTGAGTCTTTTATCTTTCATACATTTATAAAAATTGCCAGTGTTTCTTTCTTGTCTGCCTGCGACTTTATAATGTGTTTTTTATTCTTGTGACATTGTAATAGTGTAAAGCACCCTCAATATAAATTTGATCAAGGGCGGTATAGAAATCTGCTAAATTAATTCTATATTTGCTTCTACCCTTCTCTTTGGGTATAATACAAACTGCCAAATTGCTCATGTGACAACAGCAAATATCACATAAAAGGTGGTTATTTGAAGGTTTTGTCATAAAGCAATTAATGGGAAGGGGAAATTATTCCCATGTGAAGAGGGTTTTTAATTGGATGTCTGAATCCATTCTGTAGAAATTTTATTTGCTTTTGGACTCCCTGGTTGAATAGCTTCTCCCAAATAGGTTTGTGCTGCTGTTATTCTTGCATAGCCAGCCCTTTCAAAAGCTGCACAGTCTTGTTACTCTGTGCTACATAGGGATGAGTAAACCTTGTTCTCAGTTTCTCATTTTTCCAATCTTAGGTTCAGATAAATTATCATCACTTTAGTGTGAATTTCTCACAATGCACCCATTTGTGTACACTTTTGTGCAAGTCTATCCCCTAATATAATGCATATTTCTCGATGCTATTTTTACTAATAGATGCATTTTCAGGCACTAGTATATTCACTTTTGTACACATTGCTTGGCTGGAGGACTGCACTGAAAAATTTGGAGGAATCTGAATGGTGCCGTCTGGGTGTCATTGGACTGCAACTCTCATCATGGCCAGTAGTTGGGGATTCATTCCATTTGAAGGGCACCACATTGGCTACCCTTGCATTAGAGTAGCAGTTTCCAGAGGTCTGGCTGTGTTAGTCTCTTGCAGAAAAAATACCCAAGTGTTATTGTTTCATGGTACCTTAAACTCAAAGAAATGACATTAGCATTTGGTAGTAGACACCGCCGCTGCTGTTGCACTGCTGTTGTACAAAAGTTAACCTAGCCACATCCAGAGTTCTGAAGAATGTAGGAAACAACTTGTGGAAGTTGCAGGGAGACACTGAGATCTGGAGTAAGCTTTCTCCTCCTGATCCTTGCTTACTTTCCTCCTTGCAGGTTGAAGATGCTGACTGGATAGGGAACTCCCATTTTATTTGAGCACAGGATTTCCTGGCTGTATCCCTTGCATTCGGTCTACCAGACTACAGACGGGTGTGTGCAGCCTAAAGGCCCTCTCCTAAATCCACTCCAGTCTGGATAGCATTCTGTGGGGTGCAAACTGAATAAGCTCTTTGTCTAGACAGTGGGGGCCCCCTTCAAGGGGGAAATTTATTTTTTCTAGCTACTTTCACCACTACTCTTAACAACTTTCACTCACCAGCAGCAGCTTTCACCACCAGGCAATAGTGTTAAAAGTGCTCTTTTTTAAAAAATAAAATAAAATGGAAATGACATAGTCACAAGTCGTGGCCTGTATGAGGGCAGCATGAAAATTAACCATTCAGATTGATCAACTCCAAGCATTTCCTTAACTAATACAAAGAGACTTGCTTAGAAAATGAATTAGTTTATGTTATAATTTTTAACCTTGGCCAAATTAGAGATTGGAGGAAGGGCTGTAGCAATCTGGTAGAGTACCTATTTTGCATGCAGAAGATTCCAGCTTCAATTCCTGATATCTCCAAGTGAGGAAATTCTTGAGAGCTGCTGCCAGGCAGTTTAGTCCACAGGTAGGCAACTTGTTGCCCATGAACCACATACAGCCCCCAAACTCATATTATGTCGCCCCGATACCTCCTGAAGCTACTCATTTTTGCATCTTGGCTTCTTCTTTTCTTCCCTTCCTTCCTGTTCATTTCCTCCTATTTATCTTGTGGTTTTTTTGTTTTTTTTAAATGCTCTCCCTCGCTATGTAATTTCATACAATGGAAGGGGCAGTATTTCGTTTGATTAAAAATAAATTAATGGTTGTTTTTTTTTTTAATTTTTACATGCAAAGGACATGCCCGAACAGGACTACCAGTTTTATTGATTCAGTCCTCCCCAACCTGGTGCCCTCCAGACATTGTTGGACTCCAACTCCCATCAGCTCCAGCCATCGTGGCCGGTGTTGAGGAGTGATAGGAGTTGTTCTCCAAAAGCATATGGATGGCACTAAGTTGGAGACAGTTGTAGTGGTTTGTAAATAGAGAGCAGATCAGATAAGTTTTTTAAACAATAAGAATCCCTTAAACTCATAGTTCTCAAATATTAAAATGTTTAGTCCTGTTGAGCTGTAAGGGACCTGCTTGGCTGGGAAGTTTTACTGGCACCCCACCCCCCACCCCAGTCATTGGAACTCAACCTCCACAACTTGAGTCTCCATCTGTTTTTGGACTACAACTCCCATCATCCCTAGCTAGTAAGACCAGTTGTCAGGGATGATGGGAATTGTAGTACAAAAACAGCGGGAGACCCAAGTCCAGTGGAGTGGCTATGTTAGTCTATTACCGCAGATGGAACTATCTTCACCATCTTACTCATATTTACATGAATAGCTATCTTTTAAAAGCATGCCGTAAGCTACATGGCCCTAGACACAGACATATTTTCTTCCCCTGCTCTTGGCAAAAATTACTGTTGTTACTGATGATGTCAACCCGGCTACATCCAGAGGTCTGAACAATATAGAAGTAGACTTCTAGAAGGAAAAGGCTGTATACCAGACAATGGTCTGACTCTAAGATGTTCCAGGAAGTGGTCATGGAATGGGCATGGGACAAATCTCATGGATGCAGGAAAATAACTTCCATAAGGCTGGCTATCCGCATGCACTGCATCTGTTTTGCATGCGGTTGACTTTTAAGTATGTGTGGGAGGAATGGAGAAGACAATAGAAGAGAAGCAAAGAGGGTTGTGCTGGCTTGGGGAAAGCTTGGGCATCAACAGAGATCAGATGGGAACAAATGCTTCTACTCACGTTCGCTTCCTTGATATTTCCAACCACCCAGCGCTCAACCCCAGTTGATATTTTAAATGCACCCAGGCTTCCTTTGTGTTACAGTAAAAGACTACGGGTGTGGGGAATGAGTTACAGTTGCAGAAATCAACAACTGCCAAACTTCCTGAAATCTGTGCCTTAGTCAGTATAGATGAGGGGAGTCCTGGAACCTCACCTCAGGTGAGTGAAGTAATTGCAGGAGTGATGAGGTTGGGGCAGAGGCAGCTTTAGGGCAGCGCGACTGGTTCCCCCGCATTGAGTGCAAAGCCAAGAGGAGGTACCACAACTATGGTGCCGTGCATGTGCAGAATGGAAGGTAGGGTGCACCAAATTTTGGCTTTGCATAGGGCGCCACTGAAATTTAAAAGACCAAAGTCCACTCCTGATTGGGGATGCTGTGTGTCTGCACGGAATAGGGGATTATCTCTGTGTAGGCTTTATGTTCTAGCATGCTTGAAAAAGAAATAATACTTTCTGCACAAACCTGCCATAGCTGGAAATAGGCACTCCTTGCGTCTGAGGCTACCTGGGCCTCAAGTGACAAAGCCGTATCAAGGAGTACCCCCAAGTAACAGACTTGCCCTTTTCAACGGACTTCAGGCTCTCTCTCTCTCCACTTCTCAGGCTCAAGAATATCAAATTACAGTGGCACTAATGCCCAAACTCTTTCACCTGGTTTCTGAATTTCCCAGTGGTAGGACAGTAAGGAGGGTCTCGCTGGAAGATGCCAACTAATAGGCAAGAACATAAAGAGAGAGGTACTCCCTCAAATAGTTAGGCCCACACTGTTCGGGACTTTATATGTCATTTGTAAAAATCAGAATTCAGTCCAGAAACAAAACACCAACTAGTGCATATATTTAATAACAGGTGTAATATGGTTCCAGGTGGTGGCCCAACTTAGAAGAGGCATCACAGGTAGATCTTTGTTAGATTCTGTATGAGATACATGTCAAGGTTGGTGCAGTAGAGATGTTACAGGGGACAAGGCAGATGAAAATAGGAAGATGCCCTGCTGGGTCACAGGGTAGAGTGCAAAGCAAAGGCAGTCTGCCGTCAATAGCTATCTTTTTCCTGATGGCATTGGTGCAAGTTTTAATTTTTTTTATATGTAGAATGTAGCCAACTTCCTCTGTAACAGGTGCATTCAAATCTGGCATGCAAATTTTGTGATTCAGTGATTTATACACAATGCTTAACCTAATAGCAGCATGCACTGCTTTGAGCAAACACTGTGTTCCGTATAGGTAGTTTATTATTTGAAAAGTGCATGCAAAAACATTATAAAATCCACTGTTGCTTCTTTCTTTCTTTTTTAACACCCGTGCTGAATAGGGAGCCTTTTGAGTTGAAGGCTTGTCAGGATAGCTTAGATAAGAGCAAGCCCTAGGCTAGACAGGAGCAAATCTTTTGGAGTCCTTATGGGCAAAAGAAACAATTGTGAAGGATGTCTAGCTTTCATCTTGGCCTTCCCCTGGGAGAGATAAAGTTTGGGCAAATATCCAGGTGTCTGAATCAGGCTCTGCGGCTTTTGTAAAAAAACCCAGAGACTATAATTAACCCACAGCTGCTCTGCTGACATCTGTGGGAAGAAAATATTTAATGCATTCGCATTGTTACTTCTTTGAAAAGTTCCCCATTTAAGCTTCTGGTGCGAGCAAAGCATTTGGGCTAAGCCCCATAAACATGCTTACTCGGGCAAAGAGAAAAGATGAGCACTCAGCATTAAGCCTTGGTGAGAGGTGAGCGATAGGGCAGAGACTTCAACTGTTGCTTTCAGCCTTGGGCATGACCTTTGCAAAAGGTTGCTGATTAATGCCAGTTTAAACTTTGACTACAAATTCTTAGCTTGCCCAGGTCTGTTTTCATTAACTTGTAAGGGCAATAATTGTCCCACCTGCTGTACGGACATGATGGCATGAAATTTCCCCTTTCAATGAAAGCTGTTCTGTTCTGTAATTGGCATGTCGGAAGAGAAGGAAACTCCTTTGCTTCAGAATAATGGGGCTCTTCAATACTTTTTCTACTGCTGATATTCTTGAGTGTTTTTAAAAAAGCAGAATCCAGTCTTGCAGTTACAGAGGCTGTGAAGTGATTTTTAATGGGAACTCAGGCATGTGAAAATCAAAGGGAACAATTCTAGTCGGGACCATGGAAGTGCTTCAGACACAACAGCATCGCCACTTGAGTTTGGCTGTGGTTAGAGTTTGTGCTGATCTCTGTGTGAATGTACCCTCTGTGGATGATTAGATTAAGAGAGGTCATGTTTTCAAAAGTTACACAGCAGAGCTCGAAACCTCAGCCAGATATCCAGAGCCAAATCTCAGTATCCCTGCCCTCAGGAAAGCAGCAGGAAACCGAGATTGACCTCAGCTCTTGGAATCTATGTTTGAAGAGGGCTGGGGCACGGGGGTGTGTGTGTGTGTGTGGAGGATGAATGTATGATAAGCATGGATGTCAGTATCTGTTATATTTTTACTGTCTACCAATAGCAAACAGTGGTATTAGTAAACAATATGATATTAAGACTCCCATTAAATGTCAGCATCTTGATGTTGAAATTTGACCTTGAAGAAATATGACCTCTACGTGTGTGGCAAAAGATAATGGGGTTGGGAGAGAGTTTTCTAATAAGACAAGCATCTTTGTAGCTGACTGGCTGAAGAGCCAGTCAGGATCATGCCATGTGTGTTTAGCACCAAACCTTTACTGTCTTGGTACCTTAGCATTAAAAAAATCCTTATCTGCAAATAATTAGCCTCAGGTGAAGGCTGATACCAGATTTGAAGGGGCAACATGCCCTCTGATTGGCTGCCTCTCTTCTTTGATGGGCTCTGGCAGTCTTGCCTGGCCATGGTGGCAAGTAGCAGCAGTGCACCAATTCGTAAAGGTGCGACTGGACGATCCCATTTTAATATCCCACTATGTTCCAGTGTCATGTTAAATGACATGCCAGGTAGATCCAGCTGCCAGGTGCTGCTCATAGCACCAGGCCAGGAAATTTTCTTAAAGGGGGCCCAGGTTAGGTTTCAGTGGCACCCCCAAAGATGTCTGATGCTGTAGCCAGCCCTGGTTACCCAAAAGGTTAGATGACTGCAGCCTGTAACAAGCATCACTTCTTGGTGTGTAGCTTGCAAGGAGCATGCCTAGCGCACTGCTTTTCAAATCAGCACATTGCTGTGTATGTACAAATAAACAAGTTACAGCATAGTCTTTGTGGCTGACTCAACCTGGGCAAGTAGCTTGACATCCTGCTGCCTCAGTTATGCCAGCTGGTAAGTTAGGTAAAAGTCATGGCCACACTGAGAAACAGATGTCTCATGCGAGCTGTGATTTCCTGAGCAAATATATTGTAAGACGTGTGGCATTCTTAGCACGCTGTGTCCAGTGTAAACATAGTGATGGCAATACTCTGATGGAATAAAATGTAGTGCACCTGTGCGTAGTAATAGTTCTTTTCCAAACACTTCTGTTTAACTTCATTTTCATGTCTATATGTTGAACGGGGCTGTGGAATTGCACTGTTTCTCTGTTTGCAGGTCAAACAAAAACAAAAGCAGTTTTAGATTTGCTTTTGAATGCCATGTATTAAGAAACGAAACAAAATTCCTATTTCCTATTATTTAGAGCAGAAGTACTTAAACCGTGGTCTTCAAGGTTGATTCAAGTGGCTCATGGGAAGGATGCAGAACAGTCATGAATGCTTTCTTTCTGACAGTGACCAAGGCCATTTTGATAGGAAATTATTGAACAGCTAACAAGGTCCTGGCCAAAGGCCTCTGATCTTCATGCTATGGTGCTGGTTTTGCTTATGGTGCCAGCAGTGGAGAAAAAATGTTATTAATAACAAGTAATGTATGTGCTTTGATTTGTAGAACAAAATTAGAGTTTATTAAGCTTATTAAAAAGGTTATTAAATGGTCTGCCAAGACCCCCAGCCATTTTCAAGTGGCTAAAGGAAAATTAGATTAAGGACCACTGATTTAGAACATGCATTTTGGAATTGTCATTGTCCTTTGATGAATGGGCAGTGCATATCAACAGAATGCCTGTATATATGCATTTCATTTGATTCCCTTACATGTATGTATGCATTCATTCGTCTGTGGAACTATTCAACACAATTATTTTCAACAAAGAACTGTGCTGACTTCTTTTTTCCACACACCTCTTTCCCTTAACCATATGCTACATATGTAAGATTCATTGAAGTAGAATTGAAATCTGTGAGATTATACTGAAATGTATGGTATCTAAGTTGCAAGCATAATATCTTAAAACAAACTTCAGAATGAAAAAGGGGCTAAATACAACAAGGCAAAATATCCATGAACCAACAAATCAAACTCTAAAATCTGTCAGCAAACGTAAGCACCGGGAATATTCTCTTGTCCTCTTGTCGCCACTACAACCCCCTTCCCTTTAAAAAGAAAAGAAGAAAGCTTCAAATACAATCCAGGGTTTACACAATCTCTATACGTGCAACTGCAGCAACAAAAATTCCAACCCAAATATTTTTGGTGAGGCCCCTTCAATTGTGCTATGATGCTTTCAACCTATTAAGTGAAAATATGTGGTTGCTTCAGTCAGTTCCTAAAGTAACCGAGCAGAGAGAATATCTAATCACAAAGCTGCTTGTACAACTGAAGGGCATTGCTTCAGTTGCAAGTGTGGGGGGTGGAGGTAAGAGAAATAAACCCAAATAATGCTGCAAGTTGTAGTGGAATAAGTCCTGAATGTATAGCTTTGATTTAGCTAATGGAAAATCAACATGAACTTCCCAACTTCTACAAATATGATCACACATACCCTAAAAGTTGGTCATGTAACCACTGTTCTGTGAGGTGTCAGCTGTGTAATGTTACAATAATACTTTTCATAATAATCTTGGCACATTTCTGGACACCGGAGTAGAAATATTTAGCACAGTGCTAAAACGTGTAGAATTCGAGTCTGTCTTGAACAAATACAACATGCTCAAATTTGTTACTCATTTTAACCTTCTCCCATGCAACCGAGGGCACCTAGCTGTGTGGACCAGTGCCCATGGGGCTGTGTTTGGTGCTGAAACTTAGTAGGACAGCACACCTTTAGTGTAAAAGACATCCCAAATTCCAGGGGAATTGCCACACACACACCTGAGATAGTTTAGTATTTTAGCCAGTCAAAACGGACACATGGACCAACTGTAGGAGGTTTGGATAGATGTCCAAATCTACCATGTACCAATATGTCTCCCCAATGGGAATAGTTTTCCTTAAACCATCTATTTTGTTAGTACTGTATACCATTATTCCGGCACAGAAGATGGGAGTGACCTGTGAGTGGGCCTACTTTTCTTTGTGACAGGATCCCACAGGCAAAGTGATACTGCTCACTGGCATAGATTTCACTATGTCAGTATATTGTTGCATCAGTGCAAATGAATGTAGTAGTGATCCTGTTGCACTCCTCAAGCATAACTGTAGGACAGGATTGCTCCCCTGGTTTTCTCCCCCAGAATTTTCTTATTTTAGGACACATTAAAAAAAAAAATCTGCATCCCAGCACTTGCAACTTTGTACCACTAACAGGCTGTTCTATTTATCCGATAAGGATGTGGCAGTGTCACGTACCAATGGAATAGAAACATGTAAAAACTTCCCTTAAGGACTGTTTGCTGAGGAACATTTCGCCAAATCCAGTTCCATTGGTCGTGTAGAATTACCCATCCCAAATCTATCTTGGCTGTTTTCATACAAGTTTTTTTATAATATATAAGCCCAATATAATTTTCTTTATTTTAATTACATTGTTGTGTTTCAGAATCTGTTAAATGTCCAGATCTTGAAATTAAACTACGATAACACATTGTTCAAACCCCAAAGTCATAGGCATCTTTCCACTGCTCTTGTGTAAATTATCTGAGGCAACCCCCCCCCCCGCTTGCTATCTACACAGTATACATATATAGAATGCTTCCAGGTAAGCTGTTCCTCTGTCTACCAACTTGCCTGACAGAGATAATTACAGGAGCAATGTATTAGCTTGGCGCTTCCAGTGCAGACACGCCTTTTTCTCGGGACACCACTCCCAGGTTTACTAAAACCAGTTCATTAACATATCATTGGCTTTTTCAGAACAAGCTTGATGTCAGTTGCAAATGACTATAATAAGAGCTCAGTTACCTCAGAATTCATTGAAGTGTTGAGTGTCGCCTGCCTGCAGTGCCTTTAAAACAGTGAGTAGAGCATCCTGGTGCCACTCATTCCATGAGTTTGATGTGCACTCTGTGATAACATCAGCCATGGAGACAGCAAAGCCAGCACTGTCTTTGTGTTTCTTAAAGGCACCCTTTGTTTCAGGATGGCCTTTCAAGATTTTTTGGCAATGACAGAGAAAGAAGACTATACAGAGCCTCTGTCTTAAAATTTCTTCCTATCTGTTGGAAGGATACGAATCGACAAGTTGACAAAGGGTGCAGTCTGGCCCATGGTTATATGTTAGGTCCTTTATGTTGTTTGTTTCAGGAGTCCATAGTATACACAAGCATACTACATGCTAAGTACTGTGCTGAAAGTTTTCTGGTGATTTCAGAGCATTGTCTCCGAAATGGCAGTGATTTGAAGGGGGAAATTTTCCCCGGATGTTCCCTCAGGGATAAATAAGGGAGGAGTCGAGAGAAGTGAGATTAAGCAATGTGCATGGAATGACAGCAACTAAGGGGAAACAATTTGTGTCTGTGTGATGCACCTTTTCGTTTGCCACCCCACTCTAGATCTTAGAAACAATCTCCCACACCTTCTGGTGTTTCCCAGTGAGTTGTGGTTGAAGCTACAAGGATGTGCCATTTGTAGGCCAGTAATACAGTAATGCTACTTCTTCTGCCAACTGTGGGATGAAGTCCTTCTTTAGAATGAGATGTGTTAACAAAATCTATATGCCCATTGCTGAAGTCTCAGGAGAGATGTGTGCTTATATCCTACCTGCTAGCAGCTTGGAAGCAGGGGCAGCACATATTCCCCTGCGGTGTATGAGTTCTTTCACTAGCTTGCATTATCAGATTTGTGTAGCAAGCCTCCCTGACGTGAAGCATCTTGCTTGCACTTCATCTCCTCCTCTATAGCACATAATAGCCAGGATCATCTGCAGCACTATGTTAGCAGTATTGAGCAGTAGACCTTGGTCTCACATTATACCGTGCCGAGCTTATGTGTGTCACACTGATGCACACGGTGCCTTGGAACACAACCCCTGTGTAAATGGGGAGTTGCTTGTACCTGGCAGGGGAGGTACAAACACTATACAAACACTAAGCTATAAATATCTATAGTTTTATATCTAGATACAGTATAAAACTTACTGGTTCTCTATGTTAATATCATACTGTGTATAACGATCTAAATAGTCGTGGTCATTTCTGTGGTGCTGGTTCAGAATGGCCTTCTCAAGGAAAAATATCTCACATTGACATTGCAATCTTTTTGATGCCAGATTAGGAGTTTCCTGTTTCCCTAGATTAGATTATTTTAACTGGAACTGCTTTCTTTTGTCCTTAGTTTTATGTGTTTGCTCTTACTACTTTTTTATGTGTTTTTGTTGACACTTTTGTACACTGCCCAGGAATCTCCTGCTTGAGGGTGATTAAGAAATATTTTAAATGACTAAATAAACGAAATACTAGTTCTGAGGATAGCTCAGTCAGTAGAGCATGAGACTCTTAATATCAGGGTTATGGGTTATGGGTTTCAGCCTCAAGTTGGGCAAAAAGATTCCTGCATTGCATGGGCTTGACCCTCGAGGTCCCTTCCAACTCTACAATTCTATTATTCAGTTTATTTAGAATATTTATATCCAACTTTATACAGGTGAAACTCAAAAAAATTAGAATATCGTGGAAAGGTTCACTTCTTTCAGTAATTCATCTTAAAAGGTGAAACTAATATATGTTTATTTATTTGTTATAATAATATGATTATGGTGTAGAGCTGATGAGAACCCCAAATTAATAATTTCAACTTTGGGGTTTTCATCAGCTGTACATCAGCTGTACACCATAATCTTTGGAGGTCTTTAAGCAGAGGCTTGACAGCCATCTGTCAGGAATGCTTTGATGGTGTTTCCTGCTTGGCAGGGGGTTGGACTGGATGGCCCTTGTGGTCTCTTCCAACTCTATGATTCTATGATTCTATGATCACAATTATAACAAGCAAAGGCTTAACAGATCTCGCTTTGCATGTCATGCATCTATCTCATATATTAAACTCCAGTAGCTAATGAAAACAATTGCATGCATAAATGGACTTTTCCACGATATTCTAATTTTTCGAGTTTCACCTGTAGTCCCAATCACATTCATAAAGCTTTGCGAGTATAATCTGAAATAACATAGTGGCAGGTTTATTCGACAAGCTGCTTTTTTGTCCCCTCATTCTTAAATAAATGACTAATGAATAAATAGTTGGGTGGATATTTTAATATAAAAGGAGTATTAAGACTGAGATGCTATTCTGTTTCCTTCCTTCAGGACATCTCCTTGGACTTTCCCACGACGACTCCAAATTCTGTGAGGAGAACTTTGGTTCCATGGAAGATAAGAGGCTTATGTCTTCTATCTTAACAAGCATTGATGCTTCTAAACCCTGGTCCAAATGCACTTCAGCAACAATAACAGAATTTCTGGATGATGGCCATGGTATGTATGGATATCTTAGTGTCCTATATCATGCTGGACATTATGTGCTGCTAGGAACTTTATATATATATATATATATAAACATTTTAACTCTAATTTATACAAGATGTGTTTGTTATTCTAATTAGAATTGCGTAGGAACAGTAAATAGCAGTGAGATGTTGTATTAGTAATAGTGGTAGATAAAAATAAGTAGTAATAGCAAATAACAAAAGGATTGTAAATAGGTAGATTATTTACAACAGTGTGAAGTAGGCCACTTTTATCACCAGTTGGCGGTGGAGAACTAAAACTGAGCAAAGGGACTTGCCCAAGGCATCAGAGCCTAAATAGAGATTTCAACTCAGGTTTCCACGTCTTTTCAAAAGACAGCCCTGCTTCAAAAAGCTGACAGTTTGATTTATTTAGCTAATATTGGTGTTTCAGTATTCTTTCCCAGCTTCTCCTTAACAACAACAAAATGCTCTTAAAATCCTTCACTGTGCTGCTAATGCAACTGCAGCTCTTAAACAACCTTTTCAAATTCCAGAATGCTTAGATAAAAATGACCTAACTGAACGAATGGATCTAGTTGTTATGGAAACTGAAATACTTATGGATGAAAAACATACTGTATGCATGCAGCACTTGTAAAAGGCAACATTATGTAGGATGGTTTTGAGTGCTGTGTGCAATCATACGTTTCATCCCATTATCATTTGTCGATAACTGCCTCTATCCCGTCCAAATGGGCGGGGTATAAATAATAAAATTATTAGTAGTATTATTAACTTTCTGCAATTTTATAAGGCATTTATTAAAGATATACAGTTGCATTTCCCATAGTATATCTACACACCTTTAGTGTTGTCTTAAACACATTGCATTGCGGTCTTATCCAAGTTAACATTACCTGAACAAGGATGGGATTGCTGCAAAAGTCCTTTCGCTAGTGTAGCTCCAGATCACACCAGCTTGGTAAGTTGTGATGGTATAGTCACAAAATTTAGCATCAGGTTAAAGTCAGTGTAAGTTCTGTGCAAATGTAATTAGAATGGCATAAGGAGAAGCAATGGATAGGGGTCTTAGTCTGATGGGTGGCTTAGTCTGATTCTTATTCTCCCCCAGACTAAGCCCCATCTCCCCTGTTGGCATAAAGTTAACATCAACAAAGTAACTGTTATATGAATATAAGCATTCACAAGAGGTAGTGGAGAGAACAGGAGAACTCCTCCCCCTCCTCCATACCCTCTTCCCACTATCACTAATGGTCACTATGCTAGTTTCCTGGCAGGTGGGACACTGTAGTGAGAAGGAGGCAGTGGAAGAAGCGAGCAGAGGGCAGACATGTTGGTAGGAGTGTCAGATTGGCTCTACCCATGCATTTGCACCCCCCTGACCTCCCTGTCACTTTCTCCCCTCCCTCCCAGCAAGTAACAGTGACCTACCTACCAAGAAGCTAGCATAACAGCTCTTCACCCACCTGGCAAGCTGCTTCTGCTACATCACCATCTATGAAACATGAGAATGCAAGTAGGAGCTGTGGTGGAGGAGTTAAAGGCACAGTTTGCACAATCAACATGATAATTGGGGAGGATGGGAGGATGTGTGTGACAGGGTTCACTCCCAGGAGATAACAAAAATCCTATAATGTGTCTCCTTTCTGCTCTTACATGTGTGTGTTGAGAGTAGGATTCTTGCACGCCAACCCTGCCTTCTGTTGTCTCTCCTTTCCCCCCACCTCCAAAACACAATATTGTTGTTTTTGAGCTCCCAAAAATAAGCACGTGGAGGCAGCAAGACACAAAGACTAGCCAGGGACGAGATCTTTAGGTTGTGGAGAACTGGCCCATGAAAACATGCTCCAGTGTGTGGCAGTGGTAAAAAAGACAAAATCCGTGTTCGGGATCATTAGAAATGGGACTGAAAATAAAGTGATCCATGCCTTCATATAAATCTGTGGTGCAATCACCCTTGGAATACGACATACATTGCTGGTTGCTGCTTCTCAAAATGAATGTTGCAGAGCTGGAAAATGTGCAGGAAAGGGCAACCAAAGCAATTGAGGGGATCAAGCAACTCTTCCATTATGGGAGATGTGCAGCTTTCACTATTACACACATTGTCTGAATAGAAGGATGCAGCGGAATTTGAAACTCCCCACCTCCTGCCCCAGATATCAATATGGGTCCTGCAGCCTAGCCTCCTAACCATTGGCCACGGCATGCCCTAACAGATCAGACACTGATGTTGATGCACGGCAGACTCTATGTGCAATTGATGCCTTCCATGTATGCCTAATAGGGAGACACTGTTGGCAGGTGTCATCATTATTCCCATGTCAGTAAAGCTGCTGTGGACTTTGTGGGTGGCTGTCTTGTTAGCTCCCCCCTCCCCGGCCCTATTGTTGTTATTGTGTTTTGGATATTGTTCCTGGGGGAGCGCATAAGCCTAACTAGAACCTTCCACTACCTCTTTCTGCAGTAGTGCCATTGACTTAATCTTGAGAAACTCTATGTGTGGTTCATAGAGTGTTTCTCAGGCACAGCCTTCATGGTTACTTGAAGCCACCAGCTGGTTTCTGAGCAGCTGCCTAATCATAGACTACCATTGGCATTTCTCAATCCACACACATAGCAAACTTGCAAAGTAGCTGACTTATTTTTCTGTTTATTGTTAGAATAAACAATGTGGTGAGTAAATATTGAGGGTCACATGCTGAGCTACCAAAAATACTGTTTTAACTCATTAATTGGAACGTTTAAAGCAATGAAGAAGCTTGTTTGTAGTGTCTAAATGTGTTTATCCAAGAACTGAGACAGAATGTTTTTGAGAAAAGGAACAGTTTAATCCTCGAGTTTAATACTTATTTGACAGAGACCCCCAATGTTAAGTTTCTGGGCATTTTGCACTCCTTATCTATTATCCAGAAAGTTCACTTGGTGCACCTCTAGAAAACACAAAGGCCAGGGGGAGGAACCTTCAGATACAAGTGGAAGCTTTGAGTAAAGTCCTCAGATTTATTTTTAATACTGAAGCTATAAATGGAAATCTTGTGGGGCTTTAGCACCCACAGCTGTAAGCAGGTCAGTTTACAATATTACAGAGCCAAGACAGAAGGTTAAAAACCCTGGACAGATTAAAAGCAAGGTGAAATTTAGAAATATTCACTGCCTCCTGGGCCATAGTTAAGATAGACCAGACTAATGCTGTTGGACCAATTACTGTAATTGGCTCTTGTGACAGGTTTTTCCCTGACCTGTCTTATAGGACATTGTACCCAGGGACTTCTTGTGTACTAAGCCACTACTTTTCCACAGACCTATGGCCCCACAGTGCCAGATTACATGGTTTGCATTGCCATGTGCATGGCTGTGAGAAAAGGGAGGTGAACATATGTGTCGTATGTTAGGCTACTTTGAGACTACAGTAATCTGAAGAGTACTGTGTGGTTAAGACAGGAGTGGGTGGTTGACCAGCTTTGGCCCAAGGGCCACAGGATTCCAGCATTTCTTCCGAGGTGTGGTGGGTCTGCCTACATGTCTTCTCCCAACCACAGGGCTATGGACTTGGCTTATATTATAGGAATGGCAGGTTTTCTATTGCTGTGCAGTTCTGGCATTTTCCCTGGCAAAAGTATGCTTGTTTGAAAGATGCTGTTAGCTGAGTGTGGATTTCCATATTAGAAACAACTCCAACTGAGATGATTGTGCTGTTGACTTTGCTGCCATCATAGTGTAGCATCACGACATTACTCCAGTGTTAGCCATGCTGTATATTGTGGACCATATATAGTGGGCTATATAAAGGTAGCAACTGTGTATGTTGTAAATGTTTTTCATAGACTAGTAGCCTTGTATCAAGCACTGCTCAAGAATTCTAAGAAGCCAAAAAAACAGGGCCATTTTTAAATTCATGATTAGAATCAGTGGTTTTGAAATATTTATTCCACTGTCTTGATTCAAAATGATGCCCAATTGTATCCAAATATAGACCAAACAAAAAACAAAAACCCTGCTCCTTGATCTCAGGAACCATAATGCAAAATTTGGTTTTATCTTAAGATGTGTCCAAATTCACAGCAAACAAGCAACTTCCCCAAATATATAGATGATAAGTTGTTTGGTCTCCTTATCCTATTCATGCTCCAAGCACAGTTCAGCGTGCACAAGATAACCCAGGGGTGTTTTATTTCACAACAATGTATCAAGTAGCAAGGACACATTATTTTATTTTATTTTAAATGCAGTGAAATATGCCTGAGGTAAAAGTTGTATCCTGCATGCTGGCTCAGGGTCATCAGAGAGCTGATAAAGTTATAAACTTGAGAGAAATAAGTGATGATGCAGAAAAGTGTTTAACTAAAATTGAATCATAGGGGGGAAAGCAAATAAATCATGGTGGTTGAGTTCTCTTGATGGCGGTGAGGTATCGTTGAATTTTATTAAAAAGAAATGTTCTGAAATATAGACCTTTATCCCAATTATGTTTTCAAAGTCCCTGAAGTTGGGAGGTATTTATATTCTGCATGCTTTCATCCATCATCAAGTGGAAGTTGGCACTGCTTGCAGCGAGAGACAGGTTGTGGTAATCTATTTTGGCTCAAGAGAAATGAAGCTTCGCTGAACCACAGGCACCCACACAGGACTCTTACAAGGGTTATAAACAAGACAGAAAGCTCTTCAGATTGGCTGTAATTCACTGTATTAGCATAAGAGACAGTTACTTCTATGAGAAAGAAAAATCCTCTAAAACTGAATTTCCAGGACAACTGCTTGATGTTGTTTTGGCTCCCCACCCCACCAAGAGATGGTGCCAGGTCAATGCTTGACATCACAGATAACGTAATTATGCCTTACACCATGTTCTTTTCCATTTGTATAGACATGAACTGTTTGTTCTTTGGTCTTGTGGCTCTCCTTGGTTTTAGGGGTTCCCAATGAGCACTTGCCACCAATATTGCCTTTCCTGGGCTGATTTGGTTTTTGATTTAATGAATCCCCCTCCCTTCTTACAAGTTTCCCTTGGCTACAGCTATGTGTCATGCTTTTTCAGGCTTTCCTTATTAAGAAGGCTTAGCTTTTCAACAGCATGTTCAAATGACAGCTTTGTTTATTTTGAAACGTCTCTAGGTCCCATTGATATATATGGAAGACCTCATTCACAGAGTGGGTTTGAGTACACGGAAATTAAAAAGAAACCAAAACCCCTATGCCCGGTTCTGAAGCTGATAGTACCAATTATAAACAGACATGCAAGCCAGAGCAATCTTTTATTTTCTTTTAATAGTAGGGAAAATACTTTTTCTATACAGTGGTACCTCTGGTTATGTACTTAATTCATTCCAGAGGTTCGTTCTTAACCTGAAATTGTTCTTAAACTGAGGTACCACTTTAGCTAATGGGGCCTCATGCTGCTGCCGCTGCCCAATTTATGTTCCCATCCTGAAGCAAAGTTCTTAACCCGAGGTACTATTTCTGGGTTAGCGGAGCCTGTAACCTGAAGCTTCTGTAACCCAAGGTACCACTGTATCTGTAATTTAAATACCAACTTACTCTGGTGGGACTACTAGAAAATAAAATAAATGGGTTATGAATTGCAGCCTGTGAAATAAAGGTTATTGTAAAAGCAGAGGTTATATAGCCACAAGCAGGTTACAGTTAGAGGTTTCCACATGACATACAAGAGCCCAACGGAGAAGTGAATGGATTTGGAACAAACTCTTGAACATTTTATCTAGTTTGGAAGCTTCAGAGGTATGGCAAGCATCATAGAGAGGAAGCAAATTATAAACTGGGTTGTCCTTTCAGGTAACTGTTTACTGGATCAACCACGAAAACAGATCTTGGGCCCTGAGGAGCTTCCAGGACAAACATATGATGCCATTCGTCAATGCAAGCTGGCATTTGGGTCTGAATACACAGTGTGTCCTGGAATGGATGTGTGCTCTCGTCTGTGGTGTGCGGTTGTTCGCCAAGGTCAGATGGTGTGTTTGACCAAAAAACTCCCTGCTGTGGAGGGGACGCCATGCGGAAAAGGAAGGATCTGCCTTCAGGGGAAATGTGTTGATAAAACAAAGAAAAAATATTACTCGGTATGTTGCTACTTTAATGATCAAATCATATGAAAGTGTACAAGGCCCAATCATGCTGTGGCCTGTTTTGAGTGAGAATTCAAGGGAAATTAACCATCAACAGAACAAGGTATTAGTCTAGGCACCCCACTTTTCTTTGTTAGGATACAGTTGATACTGGACCTCTTGCCTGCTCACTTGGGTTAAAAAGAATTCTTGAGCTCTCTAACAGCCACAGAACATGACTTCTGCTGGTCCTGTAGTCTAGAATTTTAACAACACTTGATAGGGGCTTCTGCCTTCACTGGAACAAAACTTATTGGAATAGTTTCTGGATACATTAGCCATGACAGTATGTTACCCTGGTTGATTGATTATGGGCTGTTAGTGCACAGCCAAGTCATTGTATCTGCACCAGAGTGGGAGCACCTGACATAGTTGCTGGTACAAAGGCTGCCCCAGGATCAAATGGGGAGTTAACTCTGAGTTCTTCCATACCCTGTAGTCCTTGGTTTTAGAAACACAAACACCTTGTGCCCTTAGTGTTACCTTTATCCTGCACCTAGAATGCAATATCTTGCAGTACTCGCCTAGTTTGATTCTGATCCAATATGGAATATTGAAAAGGTAACATGCTAAGGGCAGGAGAACACAAGAAATGCCCTGCCAGATCTGACCAATGTTCCATCTAGTATAGCATCCTATACCACACAGTGGCCAATCAGATGCCTCAAGAGAAGCCAAGAAGCAGGTCAGGAAGGCAACAGCTCTGTACTTTTGTTGAATACCAGCTGTTGGTAATCAGTGGCATGTTGCCTCTGAACCTGGACACTGCATACCGACATCAAGATTTCTAGTTTCAGTAAAAGAGAAAAAGGCGCAGAGAAAGAAATGAATCCAATTAGAAAACGGGGGCACAAATGCCAGAGAATTAGAAGTTGTGTTTCTTCTCCAAGTTTGGCTGATGAGCTTTGTTAACCTTTATCCTTTCTATTTCAGGCTTCAAACCATGGGAACTGGGGTTCCTGGGGACCATGGGGACAGTGCTCTCGCACATGTGGTGGAGGTGTTCAGTTTGCATATCGTCACTGCAATAACCCTGCACCTAGAAACAATGGCCGGTATTGCACAGGAAAGCGGGCAATCTATCGCTCCTGTAATGTCCTGCCGTGTCCTGCCAATGGTACGTTTTCCACAAATCAAAGTCAATACCAGTGTCAGAGACTGTGGTACTTCTTAAATGTTGTACAAATTGTGTTTCTTACTGTACCCAGAGCAGTAGCAACATGGTTAAAGACTCTTGACTATTTCTGCAGAGAGACTAGGTTTAAATAATAATTGACATTTCAGCATTCACTACTGCTCTGAGTTGACTACATTGACTGCATTCACCTTATACAATTGCAAATGGTAATCTGATCTAGTGGGTTAAAGAAGAGATGTCCAAGAAACAAAGAGTTGCCCAGAGAGATTTTGCAAGGATATGTTAGGGCTTCACTAGATGAGTGTTAGTTGCACATTAGACCTACAGGCCATATACAGTATTGTTCAGTCGTGTCCGACTCTTTGTGACCCCATGGACCAGAGCACGCCAGGCACCCCTATCCTCCACTGCCTCCCGCAGTTTGGCCAATATATATATACGGTATACCAAGGCTTTTTCCTACATACTTTATGCTATGACAGCTGTTCCACAGGTGAATCACCATATGGTAACAGTGTGTCATACTGTTTGCTATGATGTTTTGTTTTGTTGGATATAATCCATAAGCTTTGCATTGGCTGTCCCTTGATAAGATGGGTTCTGGATCTTCCAGTGTTGTGAATATGTGTTTGAAATTATGCACACCTTGTGTGTATGCTAGCATTGGGAGAATATATGTACACAAATAGTAATGAATGATAATCCTTCTCCAGCTAAAGCTTTTCGCCAGGAACAATGTGAAGCAAGAAACGGTTACCAGTCCGATGCAAAAGGTGTCAAAACCTTTGTAGAATGGGTCCCTAAGTATGCAGGAGTGCTGCCGGGAGATGTTTGCAAGCTCACTTGCCGAGCCAAAGGAACTGGCTACTATGTAGTTTTTTCTCAAAAGGTAAATGTAGTTTCAATAACTGCTTCTCTCACATATCAAAATATTTGTGTTATGGATAGCAAGGATGTCCAAGGTCTGTTTAAGCTGAAAGATTTTATATATTCAAATCTTCAACAGCCCCTGGCCAGGCTGTTGCTGCTTCTCTCTCTCTCCCCTGACATATCTGGCAAGCCCCAGATAATATGCTAAGCCAAACCTTGTTTTAACTAAGCATGGTGCAGTAGCAAAAAGAACCAGGGAAGAGCAAGATGGCTACTAGCTGCTATTTGTGAACCTACATGCTCACACAGTTTTACTAAGCCAATGTTTGGCTTAGCATGCTGTGGAAATCAGACTATATACATGGGTAAAAGACCTTCTTTGAATTCTGTGGTTTTACATAAAGGTAAAGGGACCCCTGACCATTAGGTCCAGTCGCGGACAACTCTGGGATTGTGGGGCTCATCTCGCTTTACTGGCCGAGGGAGCCGGCGTACAGCTTCCGGGTCATGTGGACAGTATAACTAAGCCACTTCTGGCAAACCAGAGCAGCGCACGGAAATGCCGTTTACCTCCCCTCCAGAGCGGTACCTATTTATTTACTTGCATTTTGACGTGCTTTCGAACTGCTAGGTTGGCAGGAGCTGGGACAGAGCAACAGGAGCTCATCCCATTGCGGGGATTTGAACCGCCAACCTTCTGATCGGCAAGCCCTAGGCTCTGTGGTTTAGACCACAGCGCCACCCACACCCCTGTGGTTTTACATATCAGGACATAATAACAACAATCTATTCCTTAGCAGGTCTTAAAATTAGGTAACTACAACAAATGACATAGTACACTATGTCATGACTCCTCCAACCACGCTTTCTTGTTAACATTGTTTGGTTGGCGAACTGCATCACAAAATTCAGATGACTACGAATTTGAAAACACAGCTGTGCTTCATTCTTGATACTGTTTTGGAAAGTATGAATTTGACAGATTCAGCTTTAAATGCAAACTGAATTGAATTCCTGCCATCCCTGCTCTCGAGCTTCCCAAAAAGTTAAGAATGTTCACTAAGAATTTATCCAGAAATGAATCTTAAATCTTTAGTTTTAACCAGCAGTGACTTCATCCAACAGGTGACTGATGGAACGGAATGCAGGCCGTACAGTAATTCAGTCTGTGTCCGTGGCAAATGTGTGAGAACAGGATGTGATGGCATTATTGGCTCGAAGCTGCAGTATGATAAATGTGGAATCTGTGGTGGAGACAATTCCAGCTGCACAAAAATTATGGGAACCTTTAATAAAAAAAGGTAAGAAATCTGATCACAGCTATTGTTTTGCAAGCCGAATTGTTTGTTGCAATGGTGAAAGCTAATTATGTAGGGTTAAGTGAAATGCAGTGTTGAATAGCAAATTTGTATGGCAAGAATACAGCCAGAGTACCTCACAGGTGCTGCTGCACATTCAAACATAAGGTGTGTTGCAGATGTGTAATAGAACTCACATATAGCAGATAGCAGAGCTTTCACCACTAAGCTGCTTTCCACCAATTTAACACACACACTATTAACAAAATAGAGATTTTGTTTTCACTCAAAGTTTTCTAAAGGCTGCTATATATGCACAGCAAAGGCATTTGTTATCGCCAACTAAGTACACCACTTGATTATGTTGGCTTGTTTGCTAGATATTCCTACCTTTCTAATAATATTTCTAATAACTGATTGGTGGTAACTACCTTGCACATCCAAGCTACCACTGCTGTCAAACTCTGTATATTATACATGGTCATATTATCATCTCAGTGTTAAATGTGCTAAACAAGTCACCTGAATTCCCTGCTTCAGATAAGCACTCTGACACTGCAGTAATGTGATGGTCCTCCTCATTACTGTTTTTTGTGTGGACACTTCACCCTTTTTTGTTCCTGACCACACTGAGCATTTCAACTATATTTCAAAGTTCACATTTTTAATATATAAGACCTCACTTAATGTCAGGTTTCCTGTTATGAAACTCACTCATATATAACACGACTGACACATGAGATGAATAGAGTAATATTTTTTCAAAAAGCAATAGAAATTATACTGTGTAAAATGTATTAGTTAGATGTTACCACTAGAGATGGTGAGCTTTCCAAAGTGGCTTTTGGATTAACTCATAAATTAATACTAGTCAGAAATTAAGACTAATACAAAAAGATACTAGTCTCCAATATCAATAATAATAATAATAATTTTTCACAGGGATTATGAATGAAATTATCAAAATTAGTATTACTATTATTACTTTTGTGTGTGTGCATGTGTACGCTTATTTTAATTTTCATTCAATTGTATTTTTTCATTTCTTTAAAAAGCAGGGGGAGAACTCAGGTATATTTTCCAAATCAACCCCACATCTTTTACCTGTCCCCATACAAGTTTGCTCTATTCATATCATTGTTTCATGACATTTAATAGAGGGAAATTAAGAAAACAAGGAAGCTGGTATTTCTTCTCCCATTCAAATTTTAATATGAGGGTGGTTCTAGAGGGTGTAACCTTTACCTCTTCTTGAAAGTAATTTAATTTAGTTTAATTAAACCCAAAAAATTCTTTCTGAAGCCTCAAATAGTTTTCAATTAAGTTATACTTAGACCTACAAAACTTAGTGAACTACATAGCTGTGTTCAATGGGTCTAGAATTTAGTTGACTATCACCCTATTTCTCGTCATCAAGTTTGTGATATCATATTTCAACAAGTGCTGATAAAGTGAGATAAGTGGGATGCTTTCATTGGCTTCAGCAGAATTTGAATTAGCTCATCTTCTATTGGAAATTAGAAAAGACAGATACATTTAACGCTAGACCCAGTTCATTGTCAGATAAGTGAACTATTATCAATGGCTTCAATAGGTTTCGAAAGACTATCCATTTCTTCCTCACTAACATGTACTTTTCTTGCATTTCAGTAAGGGCTACACAGATATTGTGAAAATACCAGAGGGAGCAACACACATCAAAATCCGACAGTTCAAAGCAAAAGACCAGAGTAGATTCACAGCTTACTTGGCCCTGAAAAAGAAAAATGGTGAGTACCTTGTCAATGGGAAGTACATGATCTCAACCTCAGAAACCATCATCGACCTCAATGGAACTGTCATGAACTATAGCGGCTGGAGTCACAAGGACGATTTCTTGCATGCAATGGGACATACAGGCACAAAGGAGATCCTTATTGTACAGATTCTTGCAACTGACCCAACAAAACCATTGGACGTCCGTTACAGTTTTTATGTGCCAAAGAAGCCAACCCAAATGACAAACTCTGTCACCAGCAACAGCAGCAGTAACAAACTGGCGACGCCGCTCACCCAACCCCAGTGGGTAACTGGACCATGGCTTTCTTGCTCTCGAACATGTGACACAGGCTGGCACACAAGAACTGTCCAGTGCAAAGACAGAAATGAAAAATTAGCTAAAGGGTGTCTTCTGTCTCAAAGACCTTCAGCATTCAAGCAGTGCTTGCTCAAAAAATGTTAACCTGTGGTTCCATCGGCTTCTTAAAAAGGAGCCTCATTAAGTCATAGTTGACATGTTGACATAAGGTCTACCCCGGCACAGAGAAAAGCCAACACTTCAATATGCTTTCATGTTGTCTCAAATTATGGGCAGAATCTGCCTATTTGGACCAAATGAAGATATGCACTGCTCTGAGTCATAGTGAGGTGATCTTGATATGTCAAAGGCACTAAACATTAGTTGCTACAAGCCCTTTGTATCTGCAAATAAGAAGAGGATAAACCAGTGAATCATCTCCCTTATCTCACCTACCTCTAACACAGTATGTCCTTAGACAACTTGTCATACTTACCCACAATACCACAATAGCTTTTTATACTATTTGTAAATATCTCTGCTTTGGTATGTCACTTTATAATCACTTGATCATCTTGTGGAAGAACAGACCTTTCTATACGACACAAGTGATTGACCAAAGTATGTCTACAGCCATTGAGGACTCCACTCTTTCAAAAATGGCTGCGGATATTTTACTGGAAAGTTAAAGAGCTTGCTGCTTTATTTAAAAAAAAAAAAGATTTAATTTTTGACAAAAGGAAATGCATTTCCATCCTAGGAATTTCCTGACAAGACTTTATTTCTGTATTAATGCCTTTCTAACCAGATATTCTCATACAAGTGGACCTCTGCAGCAGAGAGAGAGAGAGAGAGCGCTGCTAGTATGTATCTTGAAAATGTAAAAGGGGGGCAAATTAATTCTGTTTTAGCAAGTGAGAGGGTCATGATCCAGTCCCATATGTGCATCCTTCTACGTGCAGGGAGACAGTGTGAAGGAATTCTACATGTGGGAGCAGCACATACAAGAAGAGAGTTTGGTGAGGCACTGGATCACACTTTCAGTGTCTTCTATCTCAAATATTCTGATACCTATTCACATCTTTCTCTTATTAGTTTCACTGTGGCTTCTACTGGAAATCTAACAATGTAGTGAATTTGTTATCTACTGAAGAAGCTATGAAGAAATCAAAATACATAGCAACCGGTTTCTTGCATGTAGCAATGTATTGTCTAATACTTCTAATTTTGGGGTGCATTTTTACCACTCGGACAACCCCAATCCCAATGCACAGGCTCAGTTATGAACCAAGATATATTGTGCACAAACTGTCCCATTGTTGCAATGGAGCATGTGCAATCTTCTGCACATGTGGCTTGGGCCACTCCATTGAATTCTTTAAGGTGCACCTCAAAACTCCCATACAATTGGGGGGTGCCCATGCACAATTTGTTTTAATTAGTTAATTTTAAAACAAAAAAACTAAACTATAAAATATATTTATTTTTGCGACATTGCATATTTTTGTAGATTAAGGCTGCAATCCTATACCCACTTACTTGGGAGTAAGTCCCATTGAGTACAATGGGACTAGCTTCTGAGAAAATATGTACAGTATAGCTCAGCAAGGGCCACAAGAAGTGATAGCTATAGTCAGTGCTTTTTTTCTGGGGGGATGCAGGGGGACGCATACCCCTAAACATTTTGTGAATATAAGTTTAGCCTCATTGAGGGGCAGTATTTCAATATGAGTAGGAAAATGAGAGTACCCCTAAACTTTTTTTTTTTTTTTTTAGAAAAAAAAGCACTGGCTATAGTCAATATTCTGAAGAGTATTTCCACAAATAAAAGGGTGCAATTTTTTCCAGGGTATAGGCAAATGATTTTTCCATTTTAGAAAGGTAACATAAATACCTCAATCTGAAATGTGATGAAATTAATTGAATTTTGGATCATGTTTATATAATATGGAAAATATACACATGGGTATAAAATCTCAGTAAAAGAAGATTGCCCTTCTGCTCCTAGTGCCTTCCACAAATATCGCAAGTATGGACAATTCTTGATTTTCCATTGCAATTTAGTTTTAGATTTCAGGGGAGTCAGGACTATATCTGAAAGTACCCAAGTTTAATTTTGATCTAAAGTATTTGCACTCCAGCACCAGTTCTGATGTTGTTCTGGAACAGTGGTTAGAATGCACCATTCTAAGCATTTATTTTCTAATGTGGGACGTTTTAGGGTGAATAGATTGTTAAACCACTCCCATTTATATAGGCCAGGAATGGGAAACCTGTGGCCCTCTAGAAAACTATGTGTTTGCATTCCTGTTGGCACTCCAGAACCTGTGGCACTTCAAATATCTCTCATCATCCCTGATCATTGGACATATGAACTAGGGATGATCAGGTTTGAAGTCCAACAACATCGGGAGGGCCATAGGTTGCCAACACCTGATACAAGTCCTGTTTACAGCTATTTCATTGGAGTAGTACTCCCATTTATAAGTAATAGCCTGACTTGATAAGACATTACCATCAATGGTGATTGAAAACTGCACTTTCACATCCAGCTCAAACTGATGCCCATTAGGACTAGTAGCGCAGAAGGCAGGGAGACCAACAGTAGACAGACAGAGCCAATGTCAGCCAGAGCCAGAGCCAATGACTGGTGGATCCAATGAATTCTCGGTATGTCTCTAGTCTCTTCTCCGTTGCATTATAAAATGGCAACACCAAGACTAACAGAAGGAAGCTGACAGCAGGCAGCACCCGCTGGACTGATTGTAAGAAGGCAGGCATTGTCCTAATTGCCCTAACAGACCAGCCAAACAGATATGGGTTTGAAGAATGTAGGTGCATTTACTACGTACATAATATGGTGATCCAAACAAACAGGCATTTCCAGAAAACAACACTGTTCTAGCATATGTAATTACGCATAGCTAGTTGTAGCAGAATACGGATAGGGTTGTGCATCCAAATGTGGATCAAAAGGTGCATCCCATCTATAGCATTGCAAGGTGAATTAGCAACATCCACATTCAAATGCACATCTCCTTTTTATACCTGTGATTCCTGTCCAGAGAAAGAGTGCCACATATGAAATACACTTCTGCAGAATGCTTCCACCTGTGACTATAGGACTGGTAGAGGTATCAGTTTAGTACATTATTTGACCCACTTTCTGTTCCAAATTATAGAGGTTCCCCGACTTTAAACAGTTCTCATGCCATTAAACAGATTCTGATCTTATGTGCATAATCAAGGAGATTGAGCTTTCTACCTATAAAAGATGCAGCTCTTTCTTCAGTGATCTTGGGATATGATTGGTTTTTTTAACTGAAAGAAAGGGCAGTGCAAAGATTAAAAAAAAACCACAGGAAATGAACTTCAAGCTGGTGCCAATCTTCAACATTTAATCTTTTTATATTAACTGAAGAATCGATCATATTTGGCACCATGTCCAGGATCTCCTTTCAGTACTTGCCTAAATTCTTTATGAGCAGAGGCCTGAGGTGCTTGAACATTATGGGTTATATCCAGGACTTTTTTCAGCTGGAACTTGCCAGAACTCAGTTCCGGCACCTCTCAGGTGGGTGCCATTGCCATTATAAGGCAACAAGGGAGGTGTTCATGGTGAGTTCCAGCACCTCTTTTTCTAGAAAAAAGAACTGGTTAGATCAGTGAATCAGTGCTCCTATATTCTAGGGTTGAAGAACCTGTAGCCAACCAGATGATGTTGGACTTCAGATCCCATCAGCCCCAACTAGCATGGCTGATATTCAGGGATGATGGAAGTGATAGCCCAACAACATGTGTAGGGCCACACGTTCCCCATCCCTGCCTTACACTCTAGTTTTCCCAAGCAATAGTATAGGAAACTGTTAACTGAAAGTAGTCCCTTCAAGAACAGGAAAGGGAAAACTCAAAAGAAGCAACTGAATCCAGTAAGCTAAATGCAGAGATTGTGTACATACAGTGTAATCCTATACATGTATACTCAGAAGTATGTGCTATTGAGTTCCATGGAGCCAACTTCCTAGTAAGTGTGTTTAGGATCACTGCCATCATGGGCACATGTAAGTTACTCAAACTCAGGTAAAAGCATGGAAAGAAACTGAATTTTAGTTTCCTTATTGTAGCATGATCCTAGGACATGTGTGACATATGGTAAGCACAGTACACTTTGGCAAGAAATAAAAAAGGCAAAATTAAGGAGAACTGTGTGTTTGCCCTTTTCCTGCACCCTCTCTTGCTCTCTTCTGCATTGCTTTCTGCACTCATTAATGTGAAACTGGTGCCAGTTGTGTCACTTTATAGTTTCTGACTATGTTTGAAGTAGGTCAGTGCCAGAGACTCAAGTCTAGTCACCACCTGATGTACTGTTTGGTTATTCAGATTTTCTCTGTGAATTCTACTAGCTTGAATAGGAGCATATCCACTGCTAAAATCACAACTGGTGCCATGAATCAGTGCATCTCTGTACAGTGAAGGCTAACTTTCCAAATAATCCTCTACACTAGAAAGCTGTAATCCTCAAACCACATGCTGTCACTGTATGAAACCTATTGAGTGGTTTAAAGATTGAATAAGGCTGGATGGCGTAACTTTTCCATGGAAATGGTTTATCCTATGGGGAAGGAGTGGGGAAACATGTTGGTAACTGATCACAGATGTAAAAAAAAAAAAAATATATATAAAATATAAAAAAACAAAGTAAGAAAGCAACATAGCACTGAAAAATAAATAATTTATTGTTTTTACAAATTGGTATGTGAATGGATGTAATGGATTTATTTATTCTTATTTAACATGAAATGCCAACTATGAAAATTCTTCTATATTTAAATTGTTTTGCTATCACTTCTTTGTCTGTCTTTCCCTCTTTTTTCCCTTTAATTTATGCCTTATATTTGAATGGAAAGTACTATGTGAATTTATCAGCACGCAGCACTGGTTGCTTTTATATTGTTTTCATTTGATTTATCTGGAACGCGTGTGTGTATGTGAATGTGGTGCATGCATGTGAGAGTATGGTTAACAGTATGAACAAATATACTTGGGTGAATGGCTGTGCGGGTGTTATCACATATATAAACATACAGAATGCACATGCATCCATACAGATATGTGTCTGTATATGTATACTGATATATTTTATAACCAGGCTTTTCTTTTCCTTGCAACTACCTTGCATTGCATTATTTTCAAGGTTTGTAGTTACAGGGTGCAGTCACAGGTTTAAGTATTGAATAAGAGCCATCTCCCTTCACCTCATTCTTGTACCTCCATCTATCCAAGGCCTGATTTCCAACATTATTTCTGTAGCTTCCTCTGTAATGTCATGGGGAAGCTGTTTGTGTGAAGTAACTCTCTTGTGGTTCCCCTTTAACCACACCTGCAGCTTCTTTGAAAATGATGGGTTTTGGTGTTTTGACATTAGTGGGCCCCTTACCATAAATGGCTTCCCATGTAGGTGGTATCTAGGCAGTTCCCCGTTTAATTTGTAGTTGTGCTGCAAAAATAATGTGTGGGTTTGTCTTGCAAGCTCACTTTGATCTGTTTGCACTAGTGGTATGACAAACTAATCACACAAACCATTTTCCATGGGCAGAAGGCTGCCAGAGAAAAAGCATAGTTACCACAGAGATGGCAATTGGTCTCATTCATTTGATATCTCATCTTATGGGCAGCCAAGTGCCTCAAAATCAATAGGGCCTAAGCATATATCCATCATTGTAATACACATTTATTTCAGTGGGACTTGAATAAGGCTGTAGTAAATAGCTGGTGGTTCTAAAATGTACTTGATGTGCACAGCCAGGCATCTGATTCAATGTCCTTCGCATTTTGAGCTGAACACGCATATACCCTAAAATACATGGTTCATAATCTAGTGTGCAAAGGTATGATGGGGCACCTGAGGTTTTCTAGAGACTCCACAGTACCAAAACCAAGAACCAAATGGGTTTCTCTCATCCATCCACTTTCCCACTGCTTCTAGTGAATATATACAAAAGCTGTTTCTCTTTGTTCCTGCAAAGAGCTTCAGGTAACCTGAAGATTGGGAAAAACATCATTAGCTCACCGCCAGAGAAGCAAGTACTAGCTTTGGCGTGTCCTCAGTGGAAGCAGAAGCCTGAGGATGAAGAATACATACTGGGTCATGTTTTCTGGATGTGAAAGTACCAATGCATTGAGAATGCAAAAACAACTAAATAAATCAATATTGCTGAGGCAACTGGCTTGTGAAACCAACTTTTCATAAGCCATACTGTAATCCTGCAACCCTAAGCCTATTTACCTGGGAGTAAATCCTATTTAACTCAATGGGACTTCCAAGTTGGAATGTATAGATTACACTGTCAGTCTTGGAACCACCTTACTTGTTTAAAGGCCCCTTCAGTGGTGCATTTCAGAAACACAAAACAAAAATTACACCAACTATATTAGTGATTCTGAAATGTATTTAATCTCTTCAGGTTGGAAGCCATTGCCTTTTGCCAAGTAGTAACAGATGGTTGTTCCATCCAAACGGTTCCAACATATTACTGGTGCATCCAGCTACAATATCTGAAACATTTTAAATGGCCAAAAGTCCTAGGAGCTACCACTATTGCACATGTATAATAACAGGTGCATTTTGTGAAGTAGCTGAAGAAACCAGATGGCTTCACTAGATGCACAACAGAAAAGTTCAGGTACTTATTTAATACTATGAATAATTCCACACTGATTGTTTTGCTGAGTGCTTCCAAAACAAGTTTTTCAATTTCCCTCTTAACAATAGCATGGTAGAAATATGTAATGCCATCTATGAGAACTTTTTCACAGTCACAGTAGTGCAGGAATTCTAGCAACCACCATGCACAGCTGTATATAGAGAGAAAGAGCGCAATACCAAAATTTCAATCTAATTACAAAACATTTTTCAGTATGTAGCATATGAGTTAAGAAAGTGTGTGTCTTTTATTAGCTTTCCCTTCTATGTACCATTTTATGTTGCTTTCCAAGACTGCTACTCAGTCCAGTTTCACAATTCAGTTGTTTTAGCACTAGCGAATGACTTCTGATGTTCAGGTTTTGCCACAGTACTGGCCTATTGATTACTTTTATCCTTGAATGTGTAAACTCAGTTGCTTTAGAATGTGAAAAACATTCAGGGTCAGGCACTCTCAATTCTCAATACTTCTAACTCAATAACAAATTGGGAAATAAATGTTCGTGTCTGTTACACTGGATTCAGTGAAGCAATCTAAGCAGGTGTGGTGTTGTCTATTGTAACAGGTGACTGTTACAGATTAACACCCCAAAAATACCAGATATTTTGCTAGTAGCTTGTAGTCAGAAATCACTTAGCTTAATGCTCCTGCTCCTTGAACTCTTAATTTAAAGCTGAGGTGTAACAAACAAATGCCGGGAAATGTGTTTTCATGCCAGCTGAAGACATTTATGTACAACTAAATAATTAGATGTTTGTGTGTGTGTGTGCAAATTCATGTATCTGTATAAAATACGTGCTGTATTTGAGCAAGGAGATCAACATCAGCCTTCACCAGCTTGGAACCCTCCATCTGTTTTCAACTACAGCTCCCATCAGTCCCAGTCATCCCAGCCAATGGGATGGGAGTTGTAGTCCAAAACATCTGAAAGGCACCAAGTTGCCAAAGGCTGACCTATTTAATTATTGGATACATAGTGTGCATTTATTACTTCCACTACATCAGTCTATAGCCAGAATAACTTCACCAGAGTTGACAATTTACACAAAATTTTATATATTATACTATAAAACATAATGGCACTTCACAGCAAAACCCATTCAAGACATATGGTAAACTGCCCCATCGAATGATATACTAAACATCCGTGCACCGGAGAAATGTTGGTTCAATCAATTTGAACCTTGCTACAGATAAATAAACATTGGGGTGGCAGAGTGAACAAACATGTAAGAGAGAAAAGGCTGAGCTACACTAGGACTCCATAGAATAATAAAAAAAAACTAGCAGAGATCTTGCTGTTGGAAGATGACTTAAAAGCCGGTAGGTTCGGTCTGGCTGTACCAACAGGACACATTGCACTAAAATACAGGCAGCCATTTTATGGCCTGTGTGCTCCATGGCCCTGCTTGACACAATTTCTGGCACACATTCCAAGAAAGTTGGCCACCACGGCACTAAAGCACCACAGCTTCCCCCCCCCTTTAAAGTTGCTGGTGAAGGAAAACTCCACAACTGCTCTCAGCAATGAATTCCACAGGCCAACTGTCCTTTACTTATAAAACCTTGTTGCATACTGATTTCTCTTTACCCTTGCCTCCCTGCAGTGTTTTCTGTATACTAAACATGTATTTTGACTGTGCAGTGACCAAAGCTGGACAGTAACTCCAGCTGAGAACCAATACTGCTAACTATAATGGTGCTATAAACTCCTGGGTCTTTCATATGAATCTGCTGTTAATGCCAACCAAAATGATTTAATTTTTTTTGCATTTCCTGGCCTTATATTAAACACCTCATTACTGAATGTTAGCGTGGCCATTGTGTTCTGTAATACCTTGCACTAGATGTTTTAGACATTTATTGGTAATGTAAGTACACCTTAGGAAACTGATGTGTGTGTTGCCAGCTTTTTGTCTTTCGTTGGGAAAATGCCTTACCATAGTGAATTAACACTGGAGAACACTGCAGTGTCAGCCGTTGTACAAGATTTGTACTGTATTATGAAACATTAAAGGCCAGCGCCTTGAAGCTATACAACTGATGATCAATGTATAAGAGACCAGTTGTGATCTTAACTGATTTTGTGGCTTCAGTTGAAGTAATAAACTGTGTCATGGGCTTGACTGGTTCCTGCAGATTTTGTCTTTCCATTCCACCAACCTTAACTAGAGACTGGGTTGTTTCTTTTCTGCAAGGTTCAGTGAGGTGGCTATTCATGTACGGTACATACATAGATGTGCATTAAAAAGCAACTGCTTTTTTACTTATAGAAGGGGTGTAGGGGGGTACACCTAAGTTCTACCCAGTGAAAATGGTTATCAATATAACTTTCCTTAGTGATAGCAAAGGGGGTAAGGAAACTCAAAAAAATATTTGAGATCTTCACTCACCACCCCTGAATTCAGAATGTTGTTATTCTTCAAGAGGTTTTTAGCAGACTTCTCAATGAGAAGCTTACAAATTCAATGACTATTAATGAGAAAAGCCAAAATTTTATTCCCCCCCCCCCAGAAAATGGCTCTCTCTCTCCATTCTGAAATGTTGTGTTGTTCTTCAACAGATTTCATATTAGGGATGGATATATATTATATATAGTCAGAAAATAGCGAAGTAAATGCCCCCCCCTGAATCTGCCTACATGGTTTTTAATACAGCTGTCCATATGCAGCTACTTTGAGCTATAGCAGGATGGCACAAGATAGAGACACAGATAGCCTACCAAACAATGATTTTCTTCCACACAGCACTGAAAGCTTTGATTTGCCCAGGAAAGTAGCCCGTAGAGAATATTTTACTGTGCTGTAATATTTTTTTCCAAAAATAACAGGGTTACACCTATGCAATGTGGGTTGAGTAAAAATTCTTTCCCAAGTCCCAGTTCTATTTATGTGGCAAATTGAGAACTGCTACCTATCCAGTTGCTTTCAAGCCAGCATCTCATTTGAAGTCGGTGTTGTCCTTTTTAGTTACAGCCCTGTTCATTCCTTATAATAAGGGGGAAATGGAAAGAAGAACAGCTGCCTAGGGTCTTGTTGCAATCACCACATATTATCTATACCTGCGGATACAGCTTCCTTTGATAGGAATCTAGGCTATGAAAAGATTTTGAGAGAAAATACCAGGAGGACATTGCATTCCAATACACAGAGCTATAAATCTGGCCTCCCCTCTCCAACAGAAAAAAGGGAAATTGTGGGTGGTGTTTTTCTTTTTCTTCTTCCTCTTCTTATTTTTTGTAAACCTCCGTCTCTTGAATTCAGTAGTCAGATGTCAGTGTGGGTTTTTCTTTCCCTTGAAATACTAAATGCTTTTGGAGTTAGTTCATTTTCTATACCTAAATGTTTGCCCCAAACGTAACTGAAAGTTACAAGCAAATGTGTTTAACAATACCCCAGTGGTGTTCTTTTAAAAGACAGGTGGGTAGCTGCTTTGGGATGGAAAAAATTAAGAGGGAAGGGAAAGGAGTTATTTAATCCTCCCTGCATGCCAAATCTCACCCACAAAGACATCCCTCCTCTCTCTCATACACACTCCTGTTTCTAAACATTAGTGAAAAGGATACATGTGTGTTTCTAGAATGTGGGGTGGGTGGGGTGGTTTGATGTTGATGGGGAAAGGGTTTTTTAAAAGGCTGGGTGGGAACCCTTTTTCTGAATTGGTCTAGTTTTTTGACCAGGCCATCACATCTCTAATAACAAATAAATTCCAATGCAGTATTGCCAATGAAATAATACCACCTACAAAATATATACATTATTTTAGAGAGCTGTCAAAAAGGCTGTGGACATGGAAACAAAGTCCTTCGGGGAGTTCTGCTTCTGCTTCTACACTTTTGTCATCCCTCTCCTCCAACAGCCTAATGGATGGCTGCTGCTACCAGTTCTGCTCACATTAAAGACAAGATCAGAAGTAATGGCTTCCAGAGTATGGGTTCCCCCAGCTGATCATGCAAATCGTTGTCATTTATTTACAAACAACTTTTGCATTTAAGAAAGACCCACGAAGTGCTGGACAATGTTAAAAGATAATGCAATAAAAATACAAGATGCAATACTGAAAACCTAGACACAAGTGTGTGTACATTATTTACTAAATTTCTACATCGCCCTTCATCTGAGGATCACAGGATGGTTTACATTATAAAACCACAAAAATACCATAGTAACAAACAAAACAATAACCATCCCACACACAGTTTAAAAGGCAATAGATGGTTTAATTACCCAAAGGCCTGGGAGATGAATGTTTCTGCCTGGTGCCTAAAGATATGTACCGGTAAGGCTGGCTCTAAGCATACTAACTTTAGTAGAAGACAACATTAAATAACAAAGACAAGGCATCTGTCCTGAACTGAAATGGTTTGGCCCTACTTTCTTGAAGAATAGTCACTTACCGGTAACTTGCTTGCATATACAGCTGGATGCATGCCTGATCATCTTTTTGGCCAAACTCCTGAATATGGGTGTTCTGTTGTCACATGCAATACTGTTTGCTATCTCTGCATCATCATCTTTTTTGCCCCTTCAAATAAAGGTTTATTTTTTTAAAAAAAAAAAAATGTGCTGATGTGTACATAAAATAGCACTATGATTTGATTTCTTGACCTGCAACAATACGCAGCAGATCTGATTCCCGAGGCACATCAAATGGAAGCAAAACGGCTGAATAACTCAAATCACATGACGACCTACTTTCAACCACTAATTGGCTGGAATGTTTTCATGAAACTTAGGAATTTTCCTTTAGAGCTGTCTTAATATACACACATTCAAATACTAAGTAGCAAAAGGTTTTCCTGTCACTATTTAGAAACATTCACCTCATCAACTTATGCCAGAATCCCTATTTATTAACAGGTTCCTCATTCTGTTAACACCAGTGCATTCTCTCCAATGAGAGCTCATCTCCCTCGGCACGCTCTTTCTAAGTTGTCTAATCCAAAAACAAATTCATAGGACAAACCACCTACACTCCACTTCCAAATGCCTTTTGTGCAACATCCTCAGATGCTTTTACCCCCAGCTAGAAAAGACCTGTCTCCCCACCCCTCCCCACCCACGTTTTTAAGGGCCAGGTTTGTGTGTGCCTTGTGGCTTTTACAAGGCTGTGGCTCACAGGACCGGGCAAGTCTGAAATATTTTATTTAACAATAACAGCGGCTGCAGCTATTTCAGTTTTATCACCCAACCCAAATATCATTACTGTTTGGAATTACTGTCCAGTTACATATCCAGATATCAGCCAAGGCAACCTGTTGCAAAATAGGCTAATTTGAACTAGCAGTCATAGTAGTTAAACAAATTTCTCTAGAAGGCAGTAACACTTACTTTTCATATTTGTAGAAATGTCAAGCTTTCAACACTATAGCAAATTGAGGGATCAAAGCCGAACTTAATTAGACAAATAAAGTTATTTCCTCTTTAACTGAACTGTGCAGTATGGAGACATGCACACAGCTGATGCACATATAACACACATTTCCCCAAAGTACCCTGGAACTGCAGTTTGTTAATGGTGCTGGGAATTGTTACTCGATGGGGAGCAAGCTACAGTTCCCAAGATTATTTGGTGGACACGTTTATATTAAACATATGGTGTGCACCAGTAAAAGCAGAATAGTTTTCTACAATTATATTTCATGCACTAAGCCACTGTTTCTACTATTTTAAAATCTGCTCTCCATGATCTTGTTTTATTTTGCATTTGCCTAAAAGCATACAACAAAAACATTATTTTTGGAAAGCCTTTAAAAGTACATTAATACTTTTATATAGTCAGACCAACTTTTTGTCTTTTTTTACAAAAAAAAAACTTGTTTATACTTTTCAAGCTATTTTAGCACATTTGTTTATTCACCTGACATCAACATGAAAGGTAAAAATTTATGTACATTTGTAAAGTAGATGTTTGTTAAATGCCTTTGGATGTTTCTGTTCAAAATGTTTAGAACATCTGATTAGCATCTGCACATGCGGACTACAACAGTAGCAGGGCAATCCAAACCCTCTTTGGGCCAGCTCTGGCAACTAAGCCAGCCTCCTCCTGGCTTCTCATTTCGTCCTAATGCAAGCATTACTCCACCAGTGTAGAATTGCCCCTTCTGCCTTCTCAACTGCCAGGCAGCTGGCAGTGCAAGGCCCCAAAACAGGAAGATAAGTGCTTGTATTTGATTATATGTTGTTCTTATATTCAACAAATAAAATATTTTTTTAAAAAAGATAAGGAGAAAATGAGGGGCTGAGCCAGCAGGGCATCCGATGGATTTCAATCTGGGCCTGATCACTATGCCAGCTCCAAGCTGCTGCAGTGATCATCCTGCCCATCTCCCACACCTTCTACCCAGCCACAGGACTATGGATGCAGCAGTTGCTCTGGACTCCATAAAGCCCTGCTGGTCAGTGCCAAGGATTTAGATTGCCCCCTAAAACAAGAAGGGCAAATGCCCACTCTGCATTTTATATACCAAAGCCTATAGGATTCTAAGAGCTGCAGAAATATAATACAGGAGGCAAGGCAAAGCCCATAGTATTTGAAAATAGCTGAATGTTTCTACTCAAGAAATTATTTAAGACTACACCATTTCTTTTCTCCTTTTAAAATAGAAGACACCTCCTTCCTCAGCAAACACACTTTAGTGTGGCAAATGGAAGCACAGCAACTTGCTAGGTGTCGTTTTATTTTAATTCCAGCTTATCATAAGCCATTTATCAGACACCCTAGGATCCCTCTCTCTTTGCAATAGTGAAAGCCATCTAGGTGAACAGGGCTCTAGCACTACCGTGAAGCAGTGCCATACCAGTGCTGCAGAAACATTAGTCCCCTTTTCAGGTGTGGTGTGATGGCACTTAACAAAACTACTGTTCAGGACAACCACAAATCCAATTGTATTGGTATAAATCTACACATCTTATATTCAGTCTTCCCAATGAGTCTTTTCAAAGGACTGCAAAGGCAGCACAGAATGATGAACTGGAGATATTTTCCATGCATACAAGATAATGCTAATGGCTGTGCATATCTGTAGGATGGATGCCTGCACACATCACCACAGCAGACCACTGACCTACCTCTACTGAAAGCCTAGCCATTTTCCTTAGCACCCTTCCAGAAGAGCCAAAACAAATACAGTGGTACCTCAGCTTATGAACTTAATTCGTTCTGGAGGTCCGTTCTTAACATGAAACTGTTCTTAACCTGAAGCACCACTTTAGCTAATGGGGCCTCATGCTGCCGCTGTGCCACCCCTGCCTGATTTCTGTTCTCATCCTGAAGCAAAGTTCTTAACCCAAGGTACTATTTCTGGGTTAGCAGAGTCTGTAACCTGAAGCATCTGTAACCTGAAGCGTCTGTAACCCGAGGTACCACTGTAGTGTTTTCCAAGCAACAAAACCTGCAGCTGGAGTGCAATGAAAATGTGGCAATCCACAAGTTGAAGCACAGAACTGAAAACAAGGACTTCTAGATCCCTCACCCAAGTACAAAAGAACAGGTATGGTTGCAATCCTCACCCCACTGAGAACTCACTTGAGAGAACCCCATCAACTACAGTGGACCCCTACTTCTGAGTAAACATGAAATTTCAAGGTACAACAGGTGTCTTACAATCACAAACATACACACATCATCTCTAAAGGCTGTTAGATCCATTGTCTACCAAAAGGGTACAGGACAAGTTCCAGGAACAGTCTGTTTGGGCAGCACTTTGGGCTTTCCAGTTGCTGCTGATTAACATCCATCTCACAAGCCCCCTTCACATCTTAGTACACTACCCAACTGTTTTGACTATGGTACATAGGCTGGAGTATAAAGCAATTTAGAACACATAGTGGAGCCCTCCACATGCCGTATGCACACAATGACCAGGAAGGCAGGCTGCCCTGCTATACCCAAACCATCTATGGATTCATGTCACTGATTAAAAATCACTTTAAACAAGGATTGAAATCTGAAGTTCATTCAGTCCTAGTGTGAACATATGCCTGATCATCAAAATATTAAGCATGCCTGAAGGAAGTGATGTACACATGACAAAATGAGAACTCTCATATTACCAGACATTAATCTTCAGACAAATGCTACAGCTAAGAATGCAAGCTGGAGGCTCATCAAAGGGGGAAATACATCAACATTATAGTATCTGTTAGCAGAACAATCTCTATTGATGGATCGGAGTCACTGTGTAAATAGATGAAGGACAGCTGACCTGGATCCACAGGACCAGTCAAAGCAACTGTTAGTGTCAAGCAGACATTAATTTTTTCTCCCCAAGCATCTATGATCTAAGAAAAGATGTACATAAGGTAGAGTGTTGCGTGATTATATGCTTTGAAAAATACTTACGCTAATAGAATTCATAACAGGATCATTCTAAAGCTGAAAGACAAACTGAAATTAAAATTCATTCATTAAGGCTAATGGGCTATCTACTAATGTGTGCATCCTGCAAAGTTTATCAGAGAAAAATAGGGTATTAGCTTTAGGGAACTAGATAGCTACCTGATACTAGATCAGTCTATTGGCTCATCTAGCTGAATACTGCCTATTTTGACTAGTTGTAGCTCCCCAGGATTTCAGACCTGGGTCTCTTGCAGCTCCACATGGAGATGTTAGGGACTGAACTTGGGACTTTCTGCTCTCTGCTGAACTAAAGAATCAGAATATAAGATATCTTATAATGAGGCAATAAATGAAATGAACGACTTCACCTATCTGATGAAAAGTCTCAAACAAACAGTAGTAGCCAGAGGGACAATTTATAGCTAAAATTGGCAGGAGAGGGAAAATATTAAACCTCTCCTATCCACGCAATGTGCTCGTGAACTGGATTGGACCCCTGCACAGCTGCTTTGTCTTGAAAAAGAACATGACCAAGATTTAGCATGCTTAACATAACATTTTGTTTCCTATTTATTTCCCTAATGCAACACTTGCAGCTGAATTTTCAACTACTACCTAACTTCCAAAGCATTAAACCAACATTAACATTCAACAAACATATCAAAATGCACACTCCTATTTTCAAACCCATTGCAATGCATGAATGGCAAATAGCCACATCTACAGAACTGGTAAATCTACTCAAATGTTTTGGAATATTTCTCATCAAAATGAGCAGTTGCCTGATCTAAGTGAGCCATCTGGTGGTGTGTATTCTCATTTATATTCTCTCTTCTTTTTTCAAAAATACTGTAAGCTAAAAGGGTAGGCACATTTCTAAATGGGTATGCATCTAGTAAATAGAATGCCACAACCACCACTTTAGTCACAATTGCCTATACATTTGTCCACTGTGATTTCAGACTCAAACACTTTGGACATGCAATAATTCCACACGTAAAATGTACTAAGCTTCTACTTGACACCTGAATGTCTTGTGAGATCTTACATTCTGCTTACACCAAGCAACTCCACAAACTACAGATAGAAAGTTGGTTTATAAAAACATTTTTGAGGTAGGAAAAAACTGGCACTCACTCTCCATATGACAGTATCAGAGAAATTTTGGATTAGCAAAATAGTCTCAAATAGCTCAGTGAATAAAAATACCCTGGCGTGACACCTGAAAAAATGATGATGATGGCACCAGGCATTCCTCAAAGGGCCTGTTCTCATGTGGTTGCCCTCCACACCTTCCTTGGGTGTGCAGGAGGCTTTCTGCATAAGATCACAGGCTGGTTCATATGGGGAGATTTGGGTTAGCTAAACTATTTCAGGCAAAAGGCTACATTGAGCCATGGCCAACCCTCCAAAAGCCCCATGGCAAAAACAAAAAAACAAAAACCTGGCCCAAACTAAAAAATTGGCACGAAGCAGAAAATGAATACCATTTTAATTTAATGCTGAATGCATACATCAACAAATGCCCTCAGTTCATCCTCTTCCTTCATTGGTCCATTAATGATTAACCCATTAACCCCCTTAAAACTTTATTTTTATCCAAGTCACTCTGTTTCCATCCTTAATACTTCCAAAATCATTCTATTTGTATTCTATTCTATTTTTATTTATTTTAGCTGATTATTTTAATTATTCTGTATCCCATCCAAAGTCAGCTGGCCCATTCTTTAATCCCCTGCCTCAAGACCCCATTAAGTGAATTAGGGAGCAGTCCCACCCCGCCCACAACCCCCGCTGCTCCAGTGCAGCAAGGATTTGCTGAGCAGTGGGGCCATCAGCCACATCTGCAGCTGGGCTGCACACACTGACTAAGGTGGGAGGCAGGGTGGTCACTGTGCGAGACTGGAGCTGATGCAGCAATTGAACTCAAAGCTGTCACGTGACAGGATCAGAAGCAGTCCAGCGCAGAGCCCAAGAAACTCCACTGTGGAGTGTTCTATTAACTGCTGATGGCAGGGATCTCACTAGCAGTGGGATTGAAAGTCAACCCCGCTCCCAGCCAGGTGCAAAGGGGCAGAGAAGGTTGACTGTTCTGCCTGATCCAGACTAAATTAGTTGAACTTAGTTCCCACCATCAATGGAGCTAAAGCCGTACTGACAGTGCAGGCCTATGTATGTCTACTTGAATGTCCCACTGTGATGAATGGGTTGACTCCCAAGCAAGTGGATACAGAATTTCAACCTAAAGATGGAATCCCATACTCACTTACTTTGGAGAAACCCCCACTAAAGAAGTGGGAATTTCTTCAGATTACAGATGTAAAGGACCTGAAAGAACACTCCTTCGGTAGCAGTGGGACTAAGGGCTGATTTTCCTATTGTCCCCACTCGGACCCATGCCTAGAAAGTGTGAGCCAAGCAGAAAACCACTTGGACCCATAATTTTTGGCATGGCACAAGAAGAAGTGTGAATGAGCCCTAAATTCCAATATTATAATCCTGAGGTCTTTTTATAACAACCATCTGCTTTATTAGACAGGTAAAACACCTGTCAGCTAGTATGAACTTTACCCAATTGCTTGACTAACACAATGCAAGGTTTTGTACTGCATGTCCCAATGGCATGTTTTTTCTCCAATTTACAGCACAATCCTATGTATGTCTTCTCAGAAGTACCCATTGATTTCAATGGGCTTTCAATTTGCTATTCGGCCTTAAAATACCAAGCAGAAAAAGGAAACTGCCTCTTAAGTGTGTCTACATTGCTAAAATTAATCATCGGATACTATACAAACAGTGTGACAGCGTTAAACAAACTGTTGTAATAAAATACTGAGTACATAGAACAAAATGTTAATGCTTCCACTAACTTCAGTTCAGCATCTACAGTATTACAAGCAAACACTATTAGAAAGTAATCTTTGATAGCAGAGTGCCACCTGGTGGAGAAAATGATAGCTTTTTAATGTCAAAATGTTTAAGGTGGTCTGTATCTTTCACACCAGCCTCCAACACACGTGTGTGTGTGTGTGTGTGTGTGCGCGCACACACACACACACACACACACACACAAACAAACACATGTGCTTATGTGCACATGCACACAGAAACACAAGTAGTTTTGAAGTTATACAAGACAGCATTAAAACTGTGTTGTCACCTATGTAAATTAAGCTTAACCAGTAGAGGGGTGTATCTGCATACAGAAGGGCTTAAATTACCATTACAACTTAGAAATAGTTGCAGCTGCAGCTAATTGGTTACAACAGCAATCTAATAATTCTAAAAGTATAGATAATGCTGTCTTTTACATGATGTAATTCATTGTTCTACTTTAAAAGAAGGAAGTACATTTCTTAGAATACTTCCTTAGAATATAAACTTGAAGATGCTTGTTTCCCAGTTAAGTATGATTACGACAGCAACCAAAGGCTGCAATATATACTTGTTTGGGCATAAATCTTATCAAACTTATGAGGACTTCCTTCCAATTAAAAGAGACACAACATTTTAAATGATGTAATGCACAGAAAGCATATGCACAACCAAGAACCAGTTTTATTGAAAGCACAATGCTCATTTTGAAATAAACTTGCTGTTTCGCTTTCCCAAGATATACTAGGGGATTACAGAGGGGATTTTCCACATACACCCATTGTACCAGTGCCTTCCATTTGTCTTCCATCTGGAAAGTCTTCTACATTTCTACCATGATTCAGGTTTATCTGGTTGTGAAATAATTCTAGTCTAGTAATGTCCCTTGGCTCAGTGTAAAGATAGTGGTGTTCTAGGGGCATGCTGAAAAAGTTATACTTGTCCCCCTATAAGGGGTATGGATTATCTGGGTGAAAATATAGCAGTTGGACGAAAGCTTATCTTACCATAATTAATTTGATATAATGTTGTAAAATACACATCTGAAACAAACCTTGACAGTTTTATAACTCTACCTGAAGCAACACTGTGGTATGAATACACATATACATGTAGGATACCATGTATCCCACATAATGAATATTGAACTCACGTGTCCTGATATACTTTGCTGAGCACTGGCCTGGCCTTTGGATCTAGGGAGAAAAGCCCTTGATTTAGAATGACTGTGATGAAATGTCATTGTGCAAAGGCCAAACGAAGGAAGGAAACTCTCTGAAGTTTAACCTAACGTGTAGTGTGCATGTGATGCAATGGAGAACTTTGGATTCAGAACTATTAGCAGCTGAGCAATAACCACACTAGTTCTGTTCATTCCAGACATGCGCCTGATTGTTCTTTGCCCTGAGTCTTAAGAAGAGGCCTCCCTTAACTGGGGTGAGGGAGGGAGGAAACAAGCAGCCAAAATACTGGACATCTCAAGCATGTTGTATATAAATAATTAAGTGGATTAGCTGTACTTCTAGAGTTTAGCTGGGATTTCAAGATAAGTTTATTGGCTGCTGCACATACGCAAATGTGCCTGTTCAAGGGGTTTTTAAAATAATACAAACTTCCCAGAAGTACAGGTGTACAACAGACTTTAGCTGTCAGGAGAGCTGTGCAAGAACAGGAAGCTATAGGTAAAATCATCACTCTCACAACCATCACATTCGTGAGGCTGTTTAGGACATGCTGTTTCTGCCCTGTAATTGGAGACTTTTTCATCATACCCTTAGTTCTCCTTTTCCAAAGGAGCCCTGATCTGAGAATAAGAAAATAAATTTCTCAGGGTCAAATGAGCAACACACACACACACACCACTGCCCATTTCTAGGAGGGGAAACATAAGATTTAGCTCTAGTGTGTTTTGTTCACCTAACCCTTTCTCCTCTGGTTTAGTCAACAGTGCTGCAACAAGTGAGTGTTGTAGTACAATTAAAAAATGCTAGTAAAAATGCAACATGTTGATTACCGGTAAATGGCATTTTACACATTCGGTGTCCACAAATTAACCTGTTCCAAGCTGGATTGGACAGATGTTGGCTAGGGTAGGCCGCTGTCACCCAGCTTTAGAAAGGATCTCACAGCAGGTGAGTGGCAGACGCCTTTGGAGAAATGATCCGTTCCTTGGATCAAACGAGACGCCTGCTAGAATCACACACACACACACACACACACACGAGTGCTTCGTGTGCTAAAACGACGTGTGCTCGCTCTGTCCTCCTAAAATTGCCTTGGCTGGGATTAGAGAGAGCGAGTGGGAAGCAAAAAGATCTGGCAGGGTCGTCGGAGATCTTCTTGGGTGGAGGAGATTCAAGGAAACCTCTGCCCTCGGAGTCCTCCCCTCCAACTCTCCCTTCCCTGGAACACCGAGCGACCGCAGCAGGCGCCTCCTACGTGGAAAACCTGAGCTGCTGGCAAAGCGTCGAGAGAGCAGCGGCGGCGGCGGGGAGGGGAAGGGCGCGCGGCCTCGGGGCTGCTTTGCTCGGCCAGGCGGCTTGAGCGGGGGGAGCCTCCGTGCTCGGAGCAAGTATCTCCCCCTCGGCCTCGGCCCGTCTCCCTTCCCCGCCGCCCTCCTCCTCCTCGCGGAGGGTGTGGCGACCGGCCAGGGCTGGAGGCAGGCGTCCAGCGAGGAGCTGCAGCAGCAGCCACGAGTTACGCACGCAGTGAGCTCAAAGCTTGTCTACGGGGGTCCCGCCTCCTCGGCTAGGGGGAGGGAGGGCTCCCCCGAGCGCATCCCATAAAGGGCAGGGCGGGCTGCCTCGGAGCTCGCATTCAAGGCGAACAGCCGAGGCGCTCACGGAGCCGGGACCCGCCTCGCTTGCTTCCCTCAGCGGACTCCCAAGAGTTCACTTGACGAGGCGAGCCCGGCGGCGCCCCTTCCCGCCTCAAGAGTCGTCCCGAGAGGAGCTGCCGAGGCGCTTGCACTGCCCGAGCCCACGCCCGCTTTCGGGGCGTCTTCGCTTGCCCTTCCCTCGGTCCCTTCTCTCCTCCACAAGTTACCTCAGCACAGCATGGAGAGGGCGGCAGCACGCCTGGCGCTGAGCGCGCTGTTGCTCTGCCTGGCCGCTCGGGGCAACCCGCGGCAGCCCGACGAGGAGGAGAAGGCGCTGGTGGTGCCCGTGAGGCTGGATACCGCCGGGCGGCGGCAGCAGCACTTCTACCGCCTGGACGCCTTTGGCGAGCGCCTCAGCTTGGAGCTGCAGCCCGACAGCAGCTTTTTGGCGCCGGACCTGACGCTGCAGTTCGTGGGCAGCCGGCCCCGGAGCGAAGAGGAAGAGGCTTCCGAGCAGCCCGGCGCCTTGGCCGGCTGCTTCTACTCCGGCACGGTCAACGGCGACGCGCAATCCGCCGCCGCCCTCAGCCTGTGCGGAGGGCTCCGCGGGGCTTTCTACCTGCGCGGCGTCGAATACCTCATTCAACCGGCCAACGCCTCCCTCCCTCAAGGAGGAGACGAGCCGCTTCGGCTGCACGTCCTACGGCGCCGGCTGCGGAGGAGCCCCCGGCAAGACGGCGGAGCGAAGTGCGGAGTGACGGACTCCGATTTCCCCTCGGCTGCGGAAGGGCGGCCGCAGCTGCATGAGGAGAAGGAGGCGGCGGCTGCAGCAGCAGCTGCAACGGAACACGCGGCTCGCGCAGGTATTAACCTCCCTGCACTTGGCTGTCCTTGGCGGGGAAGTCGCTGAACTTCCAAGCCAAGGGAGTTCAGGCTCTGTGGGAACGTCAGCGGGATGCGGCGTGGCACGCATGCGCCCGGGCGGCCGCACTTTTTTGCCAAAGCGCCCGGAGTGGTCCAAAGGCTGCAGTCGACTTCCTCCGATTGGTCACTCTAAAAAATGGGGGTGGGTGCAAAAAGAGAGAGAGAGAGATTTATAACAAAGCTAGCTTGTGCTTGGGGAAATAAGTGTAGTTTCCAGAATTTGCATTCCGTCGCCCTTAAGAATCCTTGCAACGATTGTATGACTGGATAAGCTCTTCAGAAATGTCCTTATTTTGTTCAGATCCTAAGAGTATTTGTGTGGAAGTTCCATTGATTGCAACAGGCACCATTTCCAAGCAGTTTAACTCCTATGCAACTGGAGTGAGTCCTGTTGGACGCAGTGGGACTGGCTTCCCGATAAACATCGCCCAATAATGACCTACATTTATTGTCCCTTGATTTGGGACTGCTCTGGAGTAAATTTGGTGTGTGGATCCATTATTTCAGTGTTAGATGTTACAGGATGCCAGATGCCAAGTTGTGCCCACCTGTTCTAGAATAATCCCCCCCCAAAAAAGTACTGACTATATTCCCCGCCCCTCTACCATTTAAAATTAAAGCTTCTAAAAAGTGAATAGTCTGCAGTTCATATAATGAGGAAACCTGACCCTAACCTTTAAAAAGATTGTTGTAAGGGGATCCAAAATCAATGAAAAGGGCAGGTCAATCATAATCTGCAAACCTCTTATTTTAGCATATGGAGTCAGGGGTAATACTGTGGCATTTACAGTGGTACCCAGAAATAGTACCTCAGGTTAAGAACTTTGCAGGAGGCCCCATTAGCTAAAGTGGTACCCCAGGTTAAGAACTGTTTCAGGTTAAGAATGGACCTCCAGAATGAATTAAGTTCTTAACCTGAGGTATCACTGTACTAGTTTGAGGAGACCACTTTAGCAAAATATGAACTGAAATCAATGAACACACAACCTGATCCTATTTTGCTTGGAAATAAATTCTATTGAGTTAAATGGGGTCATCCTGCCCATCAATCGTGTATAGGAGTGCTTGTGTAGGAATGTACAATGTTCAGGCTAAGGGTCGAAATGCAATTCATTAGAGCCTGGGTTACAGTCCCAAACACAATTACTAAGAGTAAGTTTCTGAGTAAACGACTGCATTGAACATACTCTGAGTGCAGTGTGATTTGGTTTCCCTTCAATTAAAACAAGGCAGAACCTTGCAATTAACAGTGGTGCTGCAATCCTATATATATTGGCTAAGAAACAATCATCCAGCAAATTACATTGTAACTCAAACATATCTACATCAAATTCCATTGAGTCCTAAATATGTAAATCAGTGCTCACTGAACAATAAAACATACATTCTATTGAAATAAGAGATTGCACTCTGATCCTAGGTTCCTCAGTTTGCGAATCCCAATGACATAGCAGCTAATCCCAAGTAAGTGTGCATAGGAATGCAGCCTTGACCTATGCAGAATTATTCAGAAATAAGTAATCTAACAACCATTGCTAGTCCCAAAATATGAATGAAATGAGGTAGTTCAGGTATAATTTCCATCTATATCACTGGATCTTTATGGATTACACAGACACAGAACACTCGCTGGTTTTCTGAAGCTTGAGCACCAATTCCAGAAGTAAATGCTTGTTGAATATACTCTCCTACCTTGTACCTTTCCTCATCTTAAATCAGTCACTCCTTTCCAAAGCTGCTTTTAGCTCCATGGGCAGGAAAGGGCAGCCCCCGTAGCTAAATGAACAACTTAAAACTGTTGCTGCTTCCACTCATTTACATGGCCTTTATCATTAGGAAATTTCCACTGCAAATTACACGGAGCAAGGGGAAGGAATGAATAGTGAATTGAGCTCACTGTATCCTCACGTATATGCTCATGGGCGGGGGGTGGGGAGAAGGCAGATCTTTATTGACACAAAAGTATCCTAAAATTGTGGTAATTGCTGTACAGTATGATCATTCACAGCCATGCCTTTGGACACAGGTGTAGCAAAGGGGAAGTTCCAGTCCAATAAGGGCTTGTGAATGAAGACCATTTAATATGACTCATGCAGCCAATGAGAAAGTAGAGGAAAAGGCACTACCGTAGGAGTTAGACAAGGGCACAGTGTCTGGAGCATAGAAAGTGATGCAGTGAGGTCACAAGAACTGGGTCACAGTAGCAATCGGCTGCTTGGCACAAACTTTTATTCCTGCACTCTGCTTTCCACGTGGAGCCCCACAATCTTAGTCAAGGCTTTTGATTTCCAGTGCCAGCATGACATAATCCTAAGGTTTTATTACCGGAAGGGAGGGGGGCACTTCTTCCAAGCATGCTTCCAGTCGTTTTAATCCTACTGCAAATTAATTGTATGTTCATTCCTGGTTGCATACACACCCTTTGCTTTTATTTAAGTACAAATTTTATTTTTAATAGAATTACAGCTGTTCCACATAGAAATCACACTCCAGTTTAAAACTGAGGGCTGAACGGGCAATGCAAAAAGGATAAAGCTTTTCCTCAGTTGATGTGAGCTGGGCTTCCACATACTGTAGCCTACCATTTGATCAACAAGACGACAAACTTCTATTCTGTTTAGGAGGCTCAGCAATTGTGTCTGTCTGCAGCACACTTAACTTACAGCAGTAGGAAGGTGGGGCATCTTTCTGCCTGACTATAACAGCCGGGAGATCAATGGAGACTTGAGGCATTACCCATTTGCAGAGGGAATATGATCCCTTGCTTCTCTACTGGCAGTAATAGGGGAACAATTTCCCTTTCTTAGAGGAATAACTCCTCCTACAGGCAGTCAAGGAATTTTGTTTCCAAACCAAGAAAGCAACTGTCATCAGCATGGAGGTGTGCCATTTCCAAGAAAAGTGGGGAAACCCCACTCCTAGTATCATGCCAAGCACAGAAACGTGGGCACGTGTAACATGCATGGATCCATAATAATAATAATAATAATAATAATAATAATAATAATAATAAATTTATTATTTGTACCCTGCCCATCTGGCTGAGCTTCCCCAGCCACTCTGGGCGGCTCCCAAACAAATGTTAAAACAATACAGCGTTAGATATTAAAAACGTCCCTAAACAGGGCTGCCTTCAGATGTCTCTTAAAAATAGGATAGCTGCTTATTTCCTTGACATCTGATGGAAGGGTGTTCCACAGGGCGAGCGCCACTACCGAAAAGGCCCTCTGTCTGGTTCCCTATAACCTCACCTCTCGCAATGAGGGAACCACCAGAAGGCCCTCGGTGCTGCATCTCAGTGTTCGGGCTGAATGATGGGGGTGGAGATGCTCCTTCAGGTATACAGGACCGAGGCTGTTTAGGGCTTTAAAGGTCAACACCAACACTTTGAATTGTGCTCGGAAACGTACTGGGAGCCAATGTAGGTCTCTCAGGACCGGTGTTATGTGGTCCCAGCGGCCACTCCCAGTCACCAGTCTAGCTGCCACATTCTGGATTAGTTGTATGGATGTATTAGTTGGATCCATTATGAGAGTTTGGACCTGATTCTGAGTCAGCCTTTCATTTCTAGAGTCTGAATTGCCTAGGTTGCTTGTGAAGAATGATTCACAGCAGCAAGGGAGATTTATATTTTTACCTGTGATGGAAATGTTGCCTGGATTGAAACAGAATTACAGAATTCGCTTTTAATAATAATAATAATAATAATAATAATAATAATAATAATAATAATAATTTGCATCTTTACTACTTTAAACACTGTCAGAAATGTTTACTGTTCAAGCTCTAGGTATAAAACAAGTCCTCGGTCAGCTATTTAGAAGTATTTTTCTTTTCTAAAATACAGGACATAGAAGTACAAGGAAGAAAAGATTTGTGTCAAGCCATCGCTATGTGGAAACCTTGCTTGTAGCTGACCAATCTATGGCAGAGTTCCATGGCAATGGGCTGAAACATTATCTTCTGACACTCCTGTCTGTGGCTGCCAAATTGTATAAACATCCCAGCATCCGGAACTCTGTCAGTCTGGTGGTAGTGAAAATAATGGTCATCTATGATGAGCAGAAGGGGCCTGATGTGTCCTCAAATGCTGCGCTTACCTTAAAAAATTTCTGCAACTGGCAAAAGCAACACAATCCTCCTAGTGACCGGCATCCTGAACATTATGACACTGCAATTCTTTTCACTAGACAGGTAAGGAGAAAAGAATGAAAAAGGAATGTGTTTGGCAGATTCCAGAGTATGGTCTGGAAGTACACAGGCTAAACTGAGGATAAGCAGGTCTGAGCCTGGTTAGTGTTTGGATGGGTGACTAGCTGGGAACCAGTTTGGGTTCCATGATGGGGAAAGGCAGGATTTAAAAGTTAAAAAAATAATAATACGTTTATTTACTTATTTATCACAAGACTTGGGAACCAATGCATCCAGAAACTTTCCGTTTGATTTTTTAAGAAATATTGTTCCAAAGATCCAGTCACTGAAGAAATATGTTAATGCACCAGTTTTACTTGCTATACTTTTTGTAATTTCACCCATTTGGAAACTACAGAAAGTAAGTAGTTCAGCATGCATACTGCTGAGAATTTGATTTGTGAGATTTGTTGGCTCCCGCTTGAACGGCAAATCCACCTGGAACTCATTCACAAGAAGTTCTAGGTAAATTTCCATTGCCACACAACTGCATAAAGTAGGTGGGGAAAACTCATACATTATAGTGTGGGATAATTACCCAAACAGTTTATTTTAAAAAACCTCCATAGGAAACTTACACTATTGACTTAAAATATATTTCTTTGCAGCATGACTACCACAATTAGCATAGCAAAGTTTTGTGCAAGTCCTTCCAAGAGAGAATTATCTTTATACCTGTTGAAATTCTGAGTATTAATGCTCTTTCCAGAAGGAAAGGCAAACTGCCAAAGTAAGATTCTTCATGCCAAGGTTAAGCTCCTGACCTAATTAATAATGAAACTGGCTCTTCTTCTCCTTGTATAGGATCTCTGTGGTGCCAAGACATGTGATACTCTTGGGATGGCTGATGTGGGAACAGCTTGTGATCCAAACCGCAGTTGCTCTGTCATAGAAGATGATGGCTTGCAAGCTGCTTTTACCGCCACTCATGAATTAGGTAATTGAGATTCAAGAGAGATCTGTGGCAGCCTTGATTTATTTTAAAACATACATTATGCATTTTAGTCTGCATTTAAGCTATTAAATCAGCATGATTCTCTGTTACTGTGGTCTAGTTCTCAGTAAGGTGGTAAACCTTTGCCTGGGTTGTCCCTCTTCAGACTACAGGTTGGGGAGTGGGGGCTGTGCATTATTGAGTGTTCAACCAACAACAACAAAATATCAATTTACACAGAAAACTAGATCTTAAGGAGGATAGGTCAGAACCCTTCTCTCTGATTTCCCCGACTCCCTACAGAAACGTTCAATTATGCCAGCCTCCACTTCTAATCTGAAGAATCAAGACCATAGGTTGCAACCCCATGTGTGTGTAGTCTGAAGTGATAGAGCCACCTTACTGAGAATCTGCATAAAGTTGGGCAGCATTTGGAGAACAATCACGGGAAACAAGGGCCTTTTAATTAGTGCTGTAAAGTGATTTGCCAATTTTTTATTATTATTTTTAATTTGGCATTTCAGCAAAGTGGAGGAAATGCAATGAGCTCCATCCCCAAGCTTGATCTTCAGGGGTGGGGAAGAAAACTCTTTCAAATAACATTTTGGAAGGGCAGCTTTCTAGCGATTCCAAACAAGATGGCTGAGGGCTTACTCTCCCTGCCCTCAAAATACACATGTCAAAAAAAGTTTTGTTGCCATGAAAAACAGCGCCAGAACTGCTTGAGCAGTCCAATCTGCACTATTTTCAAAATTCTCTAATGCTGCATTATGCAGCCCAATTCTGCGGGGCACTGTTGTGGGTCCATTGACCAAATGTGAATTACCAAAGGAAGTAAGAGAGGGTCTTCTGTTCAAAGTTTGCTTATACTCTGAATTGCAGCTTTTGGCTGCTTGCAATTGCAACCCTGGCAGATGGCCTTGCAACCCTGACGCAAAACTTGCTCTGTTATCATTTTGTCCTTGGGAGTCCTAAACTGTGACTTCTTTTCCCCAGTAGTACACATCAAAATTACATCCATGCAGATGTTTAATATTTAGTGTAACAGAAGGTAATTTTAAAGAGTCATAATGTATATAGCAAATTTTATGATGCTACCTTCTTTTTTTCCAGGCCATGTGTTTAGTATGCCCCATGACGATGCAAAGCAATGTGCTGGCATTAATGGTATA